>NC_072036.1:3307500-3607500 GCF_027791375.1 Indicator indicator | reverse complement strand
TGTGTAAAGATGGTGCCAGTTCAAGGCTCCTCAGGCAGCACAGCAAGAAGAGTTTCTTTTTGCCAAGGCCAAGGAAACTTCTGCCAGGGAAAACAGAGTGAGGTATGGAGAAAAGAACCAATGTGGTGAAGAACTAGGGAAGACTCATGGTGGTTTTATCACAGTATAATCTTTGACTGTAGCTACAAGAAAATGCCTCAAAATGCAGGTCTAGCTCTAGGTAGAAGCTCAGTTAGCCTAAGGGCTGTCAGAAAAGATAAACAAGCTAAAGTCAAGCCTAACTCACCCTGGACAAAGCCTTAGGAGCAGTTCAGCAGCTGCTGCTGAAAGAGGGGAGCAGTGTGTGTGGTGGCAGCTTCTCCCAGTAGCCACTTCTCTGCTCCCATCAGCTGTGCTTTCAGCCTCCCATAACATCCTCCTGGGTAAACCTAGGCAATGTAGGTTAGATGAGTGGGCAGTGAGGTGGGCTGAGAACTGGCTGAAAGAGCACAGATGGTTGTGATCAGTGGTGCAGGGTCTAGACAGAGGCCCAAAGCTATTAGGCTGGACACCAAGAGGAAGCTTTTTACAATGAGAATGGTGGAATACTGGAACAGATTGTCCAGGGATGTGGTTGAAGCCCTGTCCTTGGAGACATTCAAGGTCAGCCTTGGTGAGGCCCTGGGAAGCCTGATCTTGTTGGAGATGTCCCTGCTGACTGCAGGGAGGTTGGACAAGATGACCTTTGATGGTCCCTTCCAGTCTGAGGCAATCTGTGAATAGTCACAATCATCCACTTTTCATCTTTGCTGTGAAGAGTTTTCTTGCTAGGAGAAAGCTCTGGTAGAGCTCACCAAAAAGATCTGCTATTTATTAAACTGAACACTTCACTCTGCTGCTTCAGGATCTGAAATCCCTGCAATGCAGGTCATAGAATCATAGAATGGCCTCAGGTAGAACAGACACCTCCTGGGCAACCTGTGCCAGTGTCTCCCAACTCTCATAGTAAAGAACTCCATCAAGCCTGACCTTCAGTGTCATGGGACCTCCACCACATCCCTGGCAACCTATTCCACTGCTCCACAACTCTCATAATCATAGAATCATGGAATCAGTCAGGGTTGGAAGGAACCACGAGGATCATCCAGTTCCAACCCCCCTGCCATGGCCAGGGACACCTCACACTACATCAGGCTGGCCAGAGCCTCATCCAGCCTGGCCTTAAACACCTCCAGGGATGGGGCCTCAACCACCTCCCTGGACAACCCATTCCAGGCTCTCACCACTCTCATGGGGAAGAACTTCTTCCTCACATCCAGTCTGAATCTCCCCACTTCCAGCTTCATTCCATTTCCCCCAGTCCTATCACTACCTGAGATCCTAAAAAGTCCCTCCCCAGCTTTCTTGTAGCCCTCTTCAGATACTGGAAGGCCACAAGAAGGTCACCTCAGAGCCTTCTCTTCTCCAGGCTGAACAGCCCCAACTCTCTCAGTCTGTCCTCATAGCAGAGCAGCTCCAGCCCTCTGCCCATCCTGGTGGCCCTTCTCTGGACACCTTCCAGCATGTCCATATCCCTCTTGGAACAGAGGCTCCAGAACTGGATGCAGTACTCCAGGTGGGGTCTCAGCAGAGCTGAGCAGAGGGGGAGAATCCCCTCCCTGGCCCTGCTGGCCACACTTCTCCTGATGCAGCCCAGGCTCTGCTTGGCTCTCTGGGCTGCAAGTGCTCACTGCTGACTCCTGTTGAGCTTCTCATCCCCCAGCACCCCGAAGTCCCTCTCCTCAGGGCTGCTCTCCAGCCAGTCCTAATGTCCAATCTAAATCTACCCTGCTCTGCTTTCAAACCATTGCCCCTTGTCCTGTCACCACAGGCCCTTAGAAATAGTCCTTCTCCAGCTCTCCTGTAGCCTCTTTCAGGTACAGGAAAGCTGCCCTAAGGTCTCCCTGCAGCCTTCTCTTCTCCAGGCTGAACAGCTCCAACTAACTCAGCCTGCCCTCAAGGTCCCTGGTTACTATTTGTAGGTCAAAGAAGTCAACATTGTCTTGTACCTTGATCACCAAACGTTTGCTTCACAACAGAGGGACTCCCCTGAAGCACAAAGGAGAGCTGCATTTCTTCATGTAACAAAACCCCATTGCCATGTTTCTTTAGGAAGAAACAACTCCTTTGGCCCTTCCTGCTTTTTTTTTTTTTTTTTCCCTGTGTTATATAATCCACCACATATATATTTGCTGGGAGAAAGAAAGCAAGAGGGAGGAAGAGGTACACCAGGTGCTAGCAAATGAAGCATACAAATTCCCAGGACACTAACTCTCCTTTTTTTTTAATTACATTGAGAAAAAAAACGTGCAGTGCTTATGAAAGGGGACAGGTTGATGGTAGAGGAGAACATTGCTATTATTTTCCCATGGGTCCTTTTTCTTCCCACTACAAGAGGCAGGTGTGCTCAAATTCATGAATTCTGCTTCATTATTTGTCTCTCTCTTTTTTTTTCCCCTATTTGGGCCTTTCAGTGAAGTTATGATGCATGGCAAAGAATAAAGGTTGTATCAATAAAAAGCCTTCTGTTCAAGAAGAACTGAACCCCATGCCCCTATCCATTACAAGGGAATACATCAGCAGTAGCAAAGCAGCTCAGTGTTCCCACTCTTGTTGTAAAGGATGAATATTTCATCCCATAAGGCAGTGGAAGAATAGCCTAAGTTAGATATAATTAGTTAGAATTTCTTCTTGAAATAGTGAAAGGAAAAAAAAAACCAACCAAACAAAAAAACTCCACCTCTAAAACACAAGAAGAACAGAAGAAATATTGCTGAAGGCTCAGATGTTAAGAAATGTTTCCAAAACTCAGATGTTTTCCTAATGCATCGTGTTCTCTGCAAGAAATTAATCCCCACTGCTCATAAAAAAATGATGAACTAACACAGTTGCAGAGACCTTGCACAGCCTCTTCCTGCCTGCTCACAGTTGCAGATTTAACCTCAGCATTCAAAACTGTGAGAGAGTTAGAGGAAATTTTTTTTTCCTTTCTTTTTTTTCCCCCCATTTGGTTGCAGTTGGGGCAAACATGTTGTTTCCAAGCTATATTTATATTATAAAGGTTAATTGCAAAGTTCTCCATGTCCACAGCAGAGTTCAGGTATTCAGGAGAGCTAACCACAGTTTCCAGTACCTCAGTGGGAGGCAGGGGGTACTCAACAGGCAACAGGGTTGGTGCTGGGTCCATTCACAGAGCTCTTTCAAGAGGATCAAACAGGTTGAAAATAAGCCTTGCATCTTGAATCCTACGTGCAGTTCTTCTTCCCCACTTCCAAAAGGATCACAGAATCATAAGGGTTGGAAGGGACCTCCAGAGGTCATCAAGCCCAACCCCCCTGCTAAAGCAGTTTCACTTAAAGCAGGTTGCTCAGGAATATATCCAGGTGCATTTTGAATATCTCCAGAGAAGGAGACTCCACAACCCCTCTGGGCAGCCTTCTTTACTCTTTAGAACCTTCTTTACTCTTTAGAGCCTCCTTTGCTCTTTAGAGTAAAGAATTTTTTCCCTATGTTTAAACAAAACCTCCTGGACTCCACTTTATGCCTGTCACCCCTTGTTCTGTCACCCAGCACCTCTGAAAAGAGCCCAGCCCCATCCTCTTGACCTCCAACTTTTAGCTATTGATCAGTTTTGGTAAGATTCTCATTCTGCTCTTCTTCAGGTTAACCAGAACCAGGTCCCTCAGCCATTCGTCATAAGGTAGATGTTCTACATCTTTAATCATCTTTGTGGTCCTCTGTTGGACTCTCTCCAAGAGTCCCTGTTGAACTGTGGAGCTCAGAACTGGACACAGTACTCCAGATGAGGCCACACTGGGGCAGAGCAGAGGGGCAGGAGAACCTCCCTCAACCTCCTGCCCACACTCTTCTTAATGCATCCCAGGAAACCATTGACCTTCTTGGCCACAAGGACACATTGCTGGCTCATGGAAGAGAAAAATATAACAGAAATGGCAGCAATGTGCAACACCAGGCAGTGGCTTCTACTGAGTTAGATAGACTAAGGGTATTCATCTTGGAAAAGAGAAACCTGAAGGGCTCTGTAACAGGGAAATAAAATGTGATGAGCACTGTGAAGAAGATGAATGGTGAATGGCTACCAGCTGGGTTTTTTTTCACAGCCAAAGGACTAGTAAGTATCAGAGTAGATAAATTTCATGGGAAAGAAAAATCTATCAAGAAGCAATAAACTCCAAGGTGAAATTTTTTGTTTAAGATATCTTGAAAGTGCAGACTGCTGAAAACTGTGAAATACATTGGGGAAAAGAAAGCTGCTTCTGTTTCTCCTTTTGTTTCTGTGACTAGCTATTGTCAGAGGTGGTTGAGGCCACATCCCTGGAGATATTCAAGGTCAGGCTCCACAGGGCTCTGAGCAACTTGATCTAGTTGAAGATGTCCCTGATGACTGCAGAGGGGGTTGGATTGGATGACCTTTGGAGGTCCTTTCCAGCTGAAGCCATTCTATAATTCTATGATTCTGTGTTCAAGTTTGAACCCATTGTTCCTTGTCTTATCACTGTGAACCACCCAGCAGAGCCTGGCCCCCTCCACTTGGCACCCACCCCTCAGCTATTGATAGACATTGATCAGATCCCTCTCAGCCTTCTCTTCTCCAGACTAAACAGCCCCATGGCTCTCAGTCTCTCTTCACAGGGGAGATGCTCAAGTCCCCTAAGCATCCTCCTGGCTCTCCCTTGGATTCTTTCCAGCAGGTCTCTGTCTCTCTTGTACTGGGGAGCCCCAAACTGGACACAGGATTGCAGCTGTGGTCTCAGCAGGGTAGAGAGGCAGAAGAACTTCCCTAGCCCTGCTGGACACCTTTCTTGCTGCACCCCAGGATCCCATTGGCTCTCTTGCCCACCAGAGCACATTGCTGTTCCATGCAGAACTTGCTGCCCGCCAGCACTCCAAGGTCTTTCTCTGTGGAGCTGCTCTCCAGCAGGGCAGCCTCTAACCTGTCCTGATGCCTGTTGTTATTCCTCCCCACATGTAGGATCCTGCACTTGTCCTTATTAAACTTCCTGAGGTTTGCCTGCACCCAGCTCTCAGCCTGCCCAGGTCACATTGGTGGGTTGGTGCAGCCTGTGGTGGGTTGAAAATTCCCCCCAATACTCAATTGCCAGCCCAGTGGAAAGCAAATGAAGCTGTATTTACAAGCAAAACTACAATCTACAATGAAATGCAATGGATATGTACAAAATATACAATATGTACAGGCATTTACAATTTATAAACAGCACAGGAACCCCCCTGGTCAAAAACCAGGGGAGCTATTAGCTTCCCCTTCCTTGCCTCCTTCCCTCTACCCCCCTGGACACAAAGGGACAAGAGAAAAGAGCAGAGAATTGTTTTTTAGTACTTAGCCAAAATAAAGAACACAGCCAAGGCCAGCAAAGCCAGCCAGAAGCAAATTAGTGTCTCCCACAGTGAGGAAGCCAAAATAGAGAAAGAAAGTTATATACAACCCCACTTTATTGAGACTGTGTCCAATGGGATTGTTTAGAACTTATCATCATTTTCCTTTTTGCACCCAATAGTGATTTATTTACATTCTACCACTTTCTGTTCAATACCTGTGGAAAACTTTAAAGGTACAGCCTAAAACCACCACAGTCCACCCTCCCCTGGCTGACTGTTTCTGGAAGTGATGAAATTCCTTAAGTTCACGATGAACTCAGCAGATTGCTGGAATGGATTCTGTCTCTACAATTTAGGAGGTGTTCTTCAACTCCCTGAGCTCTGCATTTAAAATCAGGTGGAGTTTTAGTTTGCTGCCATTCCTGTAAGTCTAGACAATGTGCAGCAGAACCACCTCAAATGGTCTGTGGAGTCTGATGAGATAACTGATTAGTTGTCTGTGTACATGCCAGAGTTAGATAAGACATCAGAAAGTTCTTCACTATGAGGGTAGTTTGACACTGGAACAGGTTGCCCAGAGAAGCTGTGGACATTTCATCCCTGTAAGTGCTTAAGACCAGGCTGGATGAGGCTTTGAGCAAGCTGATCTAGTGGGAGGTGTCCCTGTCCATGGAAGGGGGTTGGAACTAGGTGATCTTTAAGGTCCCTTCCAACTCAAGCCAGTCTATGACTCCAGTCTTTAACAGCCTCTGTGTCAAATCTGATGCCTTTGTCCCTGTAAAGTTTGCAGTTGCATTTTGTCCTGTGATTAAGTTCACTCTGGCAATGGCTCTGATAATTGTGCCCAAGGCAAACCGACCAAGATGGGAGGCACACAAGTGGCTTGTGCTACATTAAAGTTTATGAGTTGTTTATTTGCCTTTCTAACATTAAAATGATTTCAAACTCAGTGCAAGCAGCTTCAGGATAGCACTAGGAATGACATTCCCACCTGCAAGAGTCAAGCTAAACCAGATGTTCCCAGAGCAGTTTAAACTTGGACTTGGAATGGAGGCCACCTCTCCAGTTCTTGTGGTCTTTTCAGCAAAATCTGTCCCACTCTAAGGAGAAGCCAAAATCCTTCTGTTCAGTGCTGTTAAGCTATCCATAAAATAAAAAGTTCATAAGTTCACCCCTGCAGAAGTGGAGTGTTAGGCTAAAGAGACCTGTTTGGAGTGGCCTGTAGCCTCTTCCCTGTGAGGTGCAGACCCTCATCCTCCACCAGGCAGTCAGAGATGTCTAGGGAAGCTGCAGGAGGTCTGCAGGCCACCCCCAAAGCCTGAAGTAACACTGCCTCTGCCATCCCTGACAGATGTTTGTCTAATGTGCACCTCCAGACTGCTGCTCGAGAGCTGTCTGTAGCTTCCCCAAGCAAGATACTCCAGGGCTTCTCCCATTGCTGCTCTAGAAATGTTTTTCCTAAGAGTTATGAAATCCATCAGACTGTGAGCAATCATTTAAAAATGCAGTTGCTTTGGCTTCAGGAGCCTTTTGGCTTCAGTGCTGTCCTGTCTCATCTGGCAGGCAAGAAGCCAGAGTGGCAGATGAGGCATTCAGCTCCCACTGATTAACTGCTTGGCCCTAGGAATATGGCCTTGAGCAGTTAAACCAGGCAAAAGAAAGAAACAAGCAGTGGTCTGGTTTATCAGACCCTGAAAATGAAGGTGAGAAGACAGAGTGGATGAAGAACAGACATTTAATATTGCACTGTTTAGTGAATCATAGAATCAATCATTTGGCTTGGAAAAGCTCTTTAAGATCATTGAGTCCAACCATTCTCTAACTGTCCCAAGGCTGGTGTTAAACCATGGCCCTCAGCACCACATCTCTGCCTCTTTGAAACACCTCCAGGGATGAGGATTCAACCACCTCCCTGGGCAGCCTGTGCCAGTCTTTGAGAAGCCTTTCAGTGAAGAATTTTCTTCTAATATCCAACCTAAACCCCCCCTAGTGCAACTTGAGGCCATTTCCACTTGTCCTATCACTTGTTCCTAGGGAGAAGAGACCAAGCCCCACATTTCTAGAACGTCCTTTCAGAGAGTGGTAGGGAGTGAGAGGCTCTCCCCTCAGTAAAGCTGGTTGAGGACACTCTTCATCCAAGGAAGAGTATGTGGCAACATAAAACCAACTGAGCTTGGTAAGAAGTCCTGACAAGCAATTTTTCAGTGATACTTCTTTTCTGCATCAAACTGAGTTGTCACTAACCAAACCAAATCAGTGGCAGAAACTACTGAGATTCTTTGCACACAGGAAGATGAGACCCCTGAGCATGGTTCTGGTAAAAAAATTCAGCTGTAAGCTTATACATTTACACACAACAAGACATCAGCTCCTTTTTATGCAATCCTTCTCTGATAAGAATGCCTCAATTCATCAAACACGTGCAGTGGTGGCTTTTGCTGAGCAAACTTCAGCTTGTGGTCTGCTCACAAGTTAATCACTTCTCCCACTGTGAGTCAGTGGGGCTGTTCAGTCTGGAGAGGAGAAGGCTCTGAGGAGACCTTCTTGTGGCCTTCCAGTATCTGAAGGGGGCTACAGGAAAGCTGGGGAGGGACTTTCTGGGCATCAGGTGGTGATAGAGCTGGGAGGAGTGGAGCAAAACTAGAAGTGGGTAGATTCAGATTGGATGTTAGGAAGAAATTCTTCCCCATGAGGGTGGTGAGACACTGGCAGAGGTTGCCCAGGGAGGTGGTGGAAGCCTCACCCCTGGAGGTTTTTGCAGCCAGGCTGGATGTGGCTGTGAGCAACCTGCTGCAGTGTGAGGTGTCCCTGGCCATGGCAGGGGGGTTGGAACTGGATGATCCTTGAGGTCCCTTCCAACCCTGACAACTCCATGATTCTATGATTCTTTGCTGTTGTCTTTTGTGCTCCTTGACTGACCTTCTACACCACTGTGCAATGCCAGGTTGTGTGCTGAAAACCTTTTTGTCCCCTCTTACTGCAGTTTCAAACACCACAAGGTGTTTGCCATGCCTTTGTCAGGTTTCAACACACAGCTGTGCCACTGTGACTCATGTACCAAGAAGCTGAGAAACAGTCCTGTTGGAAAATAAAAAAAGCAAACCCAAAAACCCTGGCAGGTGTCTGCAAGGTGAAGCACCTGGCCTAGAATTGTGCCACCCTAGGGCTGCCCAGCACATCCCACAGTCTCACTTAATGGATACCAAACCCGTCTTACACCCAAACCCATCCATGGCTTTGGGAAAACTATACCAAACATGTCAATGGCAAAGTTATTGCTTCATCAAATCCTGAATAAGTCAAAATAGGTGAGGGAGGCCTCTCTTTTCAGCACTTGTGGCTTTGATTGTTGGTCTGTACTAGCTCCTGATGGCTGGTCTGTATTATCTCCTGATGGTTGGTCTGTATTATCTCCTGATGGTTGGTCTGTATTATCTCCTGATGGCTGGTCTGTACTAGCTCCTGATGGTTGGTCTGTATTATCTCCTGATGGTTGGTCTGTATTATCTCCTGATGGTTGGTCTGTACTAGCTCCTGATGGTTGGTCTGTATTAGCTCCTGATGGTTGGTCTGTACTAGCTCCTGATGGCTGGTCTGTATTATCTCCTGATGGCTGGTCTGTACTAGCTCCTGATGGTTGGTCTGTATTATCTCCTGATGGCTGGTCTGTATTATCTCCTGATGGCTGGTCTGTACTAGCTCCTGATGGTTGGTCTGTATTAGCTCCTGATGGCTGGTCTGTATTAGCTCCTGATGGCTGGTCTGTACTAGCTCCTGATGGTTGGTCTGTATTATCTCCTGATGGTTGGTCTGTATTATCTCCTGATGGTTGGTCTGCACTAGCTCCTGATGGTTGGTCTGTACTAGCTCCTGATGGTTGGTCTGTATTATCTCCTGATGGTTGGTCTGTACTAGCTCCTGATTGTTGGTCTGTACTAGCTCCTGATTGTTGGTCTGTACTAGCTCCTGATTGTTGGTCTGTACTAGCTCCTGATGGTTGGTCTGTATTATCTCCTGATGGTTGGTCTGTATTATCTCCTGATGGTTGGTCTGCACTAGCTCCTGATGGTTGGTCTGTACTAGCTCCTGATGGCTGGTCTGTATTATCTCCTGATGGTTGGTCTGTACTAGCTCCTGATGGTTGGTCTGTATTATCTCCTGATGGCTGGTCTGTACTAGCTCCTGATGGCTGGTCTGTATTAGCTCCTGATGGTTGGTCTGTACTAGCTCCTGATGGTTGGTCTGTATTATCTCCTGATGGTTGGTCTGTACTAGCTCCTGATGGCTGGTCTGTATTAGCTCCTGATGGTTGGTCTGTACTAGCTCCTGATGGTTGGTCTGTACTAGCTCCTGATGGTTGGTCTGTATTATCTCCTGATGGTTGGTCTGTATTATCTCCTGATGGTTGGTCTGTATTAGCTCCTGATCGTTGGTCTGTATTAGCTCCTGATTGTTGGTCTGTATTATCTCCTGATGGTTGGTCTGTATTATCTCCTGATGGTTGGTCTGTATTAGCTCCTGATCGTTGGTCTGTATTAGCTCCTGATTGTTGGTCTGTATTATCTCCTGATCGTTGGTCTGTATTAGCTCCTGATGGCTGGTCTGTGTTATCTCCTGATGGTTGGTCTGTATTATCTCCTGATGGCTGGTCTGTATTATCTCCTGATGGTTGGTCTGTACTAGCTCCTGATGGTTGGTCTGTATTATCTCCTGATGGTTGGTCTGTATTAGCTCCTGATGGTTGGTCTGTACTAGCTCCTGATGGTTGGTCTGTATTAGCTCCTGATGGCTGGTCTGTATTATCTCCTGATGGTTGGTCTGTACTAGCTCCTGATGGTTGGTCTGTACTAGCTCCTGATGATTGGTCTGTACTAGCTCCTGATGGCTGGTCTGTATTATCTCCTGATGGTTGGTCTGTATTATCTCCTGATGGCTGGTCTGTACTAGCTCCTGATGGTTGGTCTGTATTATCTCCTGATGGTTGGTCTGTATTATCTCCTGATGGTTGGTCTGTATTAGCTCCTGATTGTTGGTCTGTACTAGCTCCTGATGGTTGGTCTGTACTAGCTCCTGATGGCTGGTCTGTACTAGCTCCTGATGGTTGGTCTGTATTATCTCCTGATGGTTGGTCTGTACTAGCTCCTGATGGCTGGTCTGTATTAGCTCCTGATTGTTGGTCTGTACTAGCTCCTGATGGTTGGTCTGTATTATCTCCTGATGGTTGGTCTGTATTATCTCCTGATGGCTGGTCTGTATTATCTCCTGATGGTTGGTCTGTACTAGCTCCTGATGGTTGGTCTGTATTATCTCCTGATGGTTGGTCTGTATTATCTCCTGATGGCTGGTCTGTACTAGCTCCTGATGGTTGGTCTGTATTATCTCCTGATGGTTGGTCTGTATTAGCTCCTGATTGTTGGTCTGTACTAGCTCCTGATGGTTGGTCTGTACTAGCTCCTGATGGTTGGTCTGTATTATCTCCTGATGGTTGGTCTGTACTAGCTCCTGATGGTTGGTCTGTACTAGCTCCTGATGGTTGGTCTGTATTATTTCCTGATGGATGATCTGTACTAGCTCCCACCCAACAGCACTTTTAAAGCTGTCAATGCCCTTGAAAAGTCTTGAGCCCTTTCTTCTACCCCATGGCATTGACAGACATGCCTGGTAACAAGACTTAGAAAGTTCCATCTAAGCATGAAGTGGAGCTTCTTTACTTTGAGGGGGGCAGAACACTGGAACAGGATCACAGAGTCACAGAATCACAAAATGTCAGGGGCTGGAAGGGACCTCAAAAGCTCATCCAGTCCAACCCCTCTGCCAGAGCAGGATCACCTAGAGCAGATCACACAGGAACACATCCAGGAAGGTTTTGAATATCTCCAGAGAGGAAGACTCCACAACCCCCCATGGCAGCCTGTTCCAGTGTTCCCTCACAGTGAAAAAAAAAATGTCCAGAGAACTTGTGGAGTCTCCATCTCTGGAGTCATTCCTGACCTGCCTGGATGCCCTCCTGTCCAGCTGCTCTAGGTGAACTTGCTCTGGCAGAGCAGTTGGACTAGATGATCTCCAGAGGTCCTTTCCAAATCTTGTCATCCTGTGACATTTCCTGGCAGAAATCAGGTAAAACTATTCACCTGGGTCCTTAAACATGGTGTAATGCCCAGCACTGGGCAGGATTTCTCTGGGAAGCCAGGGCCATGCTCCTCAGGCTACTCCTCACCCAAACACCAAGTCCCATTGCCACCCACTGTGGTCACTTCCTATCACTGCACAGCAAACCACCAGCATCCCAATGGCATACTCAGCACTCCATCTGGTAGTGTTTAGCCTGACTCTTGGCTGTCCTCCCTAATAATTCATCTTGAATAGGCTAAAGCAGCCAGCAGCCCTTCCTCCTCTCACCCTCTTTTTTAAACCCCATCATGCCATTCAACAGCCTTCAAAGCTACCAAAGCCACAAGAAATGTTCCAGTGATTATTGGCCAATGTCAAACTGATTTTGGAGTGGTTGTCTTGCACTTTGTAGACACATTATTTACCTTTCTTATCTAAGCTTAATAGGAGATAAACAAGTCAGGGCTTCCTGCTGGGAGGCTGCTAAAATGTGACTGGATGAGTGGTGGTCATTGGGAGAGCACACATGTGCCTGGCTGGGCTCTGATGCCTTCTAGCAGCTAACCTCCAATGCTTGGTGGTGTGACATTATCTTTCCAGACTTACTCCCAGTGTAACATCATCCAACACAGCAGAACATAAAAACTGGAAGTGCAAACACCTCTTAAAGCATCTTTGTACATCTTGGTCCTTGTAGTTCATAGAACACTCAAAAGCTCAGAGTATTCTCAAGAAGCCTCAAAAACTCACAGGCTGAAAGTGAAGGAAAATATTTGTTGTGTTTTTTTTTAACTCTCCCATGTTTTAAAGTGAATTTTCTCACAGTCAGCAAAAACTTCATCCAAGAACAAGTGCGTGGTGGATTAATATAGCTGAAGTGACAGAAATAATCAAAACTATATCTTTTTATTCATGAAGTGAAGGCAGTGGAAAAGCACAACAGAGAATTTCACAGCAGAAGCTTTACACTTCAATTTACTCCTCCAGAAACCTGAAGAGAGTGGCTTGGCTGAGGCCAGAGATCAAAGCTGTATTGACAGATGACATGCCTTATCTACCTGGGCTGGTTGGTGTGCTCTCTGAAATCCTCGTGCTCCAGCTGCTTTCATCTTGCTGGTGACCTCTTGCCTTAAGAGATGTGCATTGTCTTCTGCCAAGGACCTTTGGCTCCAAAGAAATGAGCAGGGATTAACCCAAGCAACAGTCCAAACAGGGGCTAAAGTGCAAAGGATCAGCCAGAATTGTTAGAGACCGCCCTGGGTGTCCACCCAGTGTCATTCCCTCCATGGTGTTTCCAGGGTCTGGCCAAGGCCAGCTACCACTTGTTCACCCCTGCCTCAGAACCCTAAGGGCCTTGTGTTTGGCAGCTCCTGCATGCAAAGTGTCCCTCACCCTCCCACCAAGCACAGCAGGTGGCTGCGTGGGGCTGGTGGCCTCCTGAACTGCAGCAGCTGCAGAGCAAGGGCTGGCTCCACAGCAGGAAGCTTGCCTCACCTTCACCTTCTCTTGGCTCACCTTCTCTTGGCTCATCTTCCCTTGGCTCACCTTCCTGACCCCCAGCATCTCTCCCTGTGGTAGGTGGCTGCATGGCTGGCCAGGGGAGGGAAGCTCACTCAGAGCCCTCTCACTTCCCCAGACTGGTGTGATGGACACAGGTGGGTAGGTTGCCCAACTTCCCCCACTTGCTCCTCAGGCCAGCAAGAGGGGCAGCCATGGCCAGTGGGGACTGGTGAGGGCCTTTGCCTGCTGCTGCTGCCTCTCTACTGACTTTCTGTTGGTGATTTCCTCACACGTATGGAGGTCTCAGTGGTGCTGGTGAAAAAGCCTTCTGAAGGGTTCCTGTTTGGTTAGCAGTGTCCCAGCTGTCCAAGACTTAAAGCCATAGAATTCTAGAATGCATCAGGTTGGAAGGGATCCTCAAAAGTCATCTTGTCCAACCACCCTGCAGTGAACAAGGACATATTTAACTAGAAAAAGTTGCTCAGGAACCTCATCAAGTTTGACCTTGAATGACTCCAGGGATGAGGACTCCAATACCTCTCTGGGCAACCTGTTCCAGTATTTCACTGCCCTCATTGTGAAGAACTTCCTCCTGATGTCCAACCCAAATCTCCCCTGCTCCAGTTTCAAACCATTGCCCCTCATCCTATTGCTGTAAGTCCTTCTAAACAGTCCCTCCCCAGCCTTCCTTTAGCCCCCTTCCTGCACTGGAATGCCATCATGGAGCCATCTATGAAAGCAGGAAGCCATCCCTGCACTCTGGTATGGTCCATGCATCTCTACAGCAGCCTGCCTAGAGGTGTCATGAGCTCCACAGGATGAGCCTGCACCAAGGGGCAACATCTGTGTCTCTGCACATATAGGAAGACCACTCACAGGCAAAGTGAACTTTGATCATGAAGAACACTGTAGTGAGTGCAAACATAGAAACATCTTCCTTGAAAGACTACCTTCTCCTTTTCTAAAAAACAAAACAAAACATCAGGGCTGAGTTTAGTATCTGTGGGGATGTTTTTATTTATTACATGATAATCTGGCAGGGAATTGGTAGACCACTTGCAAAAATGATTAATCAGCAATACCAATCTTGCTCTGATTTGCAGCACAACAGGGACCAGCAGCTCAGTCCTGTGCTGCTCCCCAGTGAGTTGCATCAGTATGTGCCAATGATGGAAAACATGGCCTGTCTGCAAAGCTGCAGCTAGGACTGGTCTCCATGGACATCACCAGAGAAAGAAAGGAAAGAAAGAAAGAAAGGGAGAGAAAGGAAGTGAAAGAAAGAGAGAAAGAGAGAAAGAAAGAGAGAAAGAAAGAGAGAAAGAAAGAGAGAAAGAAAGAGAGAAAGAAAGAGAGAAAGAAAGAGAGAAAGAAAGAGAGAAAGAAAGAGAGAAAGAAAGAGAGAAAGAAAGAAAGAAAGAAAGAAAGAAAGAAAGAAAGAAAGAAAGAAAGAAAGAAAGAAAGAAAGAAAGAAAGAAAGAAAGAAAGAAAGAAAGAAAGAAAGAAAGAAAGAAAGAAAGAAAGAAAGAAAGAAAGAAAGAAAGAAAGAAAGAAAGAAAGAAAGAAGAAAGAAAGAAAGAAAGAAAGAAAGAAAGAAAGAAAGAAAGGAAGGAAGGAAGGAAGGAAGGAATTCGGAAGGAATTCAGAAGGAAGGAAGGAATTCAGAAGGAAGGAATTAGGAAGGAAGGAAGGAAAGAAGGAAGGAAGGAAGGAAGGAAGGAAGGAAGGAAGGAAGGAAGGAAGGAAGGAAGGAAGGAAGGAAGGAAGGAAGGAAGGAAGGAAGGAAGGAAGGAAGGAAGGAAGGAAGGAAGGAAGGAAGGAAGGAAGGAAGGAAGGAATAGACACCTATATAAAATAGACACCTATATAAATTAACCGTCATAAATTAACTGAGGATTTTCCATGCCAGCATATGAATGACTTTAATATATGTTTCTCCTGGCAATTTTGTGCTTTTTCTTCCTTTTTCTTTTTCTTTTTCTTTTTCTTTTTCTTTTTCTTTTTCTTTTTCTTTTTCTTTTTCTTTTTGTTTTTCTTTTTCTTTTTCTTTTTCTTTTTCTTTTTGTTTTTCTTTTTCTTTTTCTTTTTCTTTTTCTTTTTCTTTTTCTTTTTCTTTTTCTTTTTCTTTTTTTTTCTTTTTCTTTTTCTTTTTCTTTTCCTTTTCTTTTTTTTCTTTTTTCTTTCTTTTTCTTTTTTTTTTTTTTTTTTATTTCTTCAATGCTTTAAAACCCTGTCCAAGTTGAAAAGTTCACATTTATACAGGAATAAAAGAAAAATCTGAAGAAGCCTGGAGTTTATAAATAAAAGACAGGAGACATTAATATGCAGCTCCCAGAGTATTCTGCTTTGCCATCTACTGCTTTGGATAACTGGAGTTACACTCAGAGGAAGCACCATCAAATAAATACAGGAATAAACAGCTGAGGAAGGCAGAACACTTACAGAGATCCAAAAGCTGCTGACACTACATCAAGAGAGGGAACATTTTGACATCTTTATACATGCCAATAATCACAAGTTGCCTTTTTTCAACAGTCAGGCTACTAAAGTTTTTTTATCCACTGGAGCAAAATGAAAGAAATAAAATTCTTACTCAGTTCTCACCCCTGAAATTTTTTTACCCACTGGTGCAAAATGAAGGAAGTAAAATTCTTACCCATTTCACACTCCTGAAGTTTTTACCCACTGGTGCAAAATGTAAGAAGATTCTTACCCACTTCTCACCCCTGAAGTTTTTACCCACTGGAGCATAAAGAAAGAAGATTCTTACCCACTTCTCACCCTTGAAGTTTTTTTAACCACTAGAGAAAAATGAAAGAAATAAAATTCTCATCCATTTCTCACTCCTGTATTTTTTTACCCACTGGAGCAGAATGAAAGAAGATTCTTACCCACTTCCACCCCTGAAGTTTTTTTTACCCCAAAAAATGAAAGAAATTTTCATGCTAATGACCAAAGTTTTGATTCCTACTCTTAGACACCTCCAAATTTGAAAACTTTGCCATCCTACTGTCAGCAATTCTGGATCTATCAGGATTTTTCTCTGCTTGGTTATCTGCCCGGATGCAGACCCTAAGTACCATCACTCTTCTACAGACACTGATGTGGTAGTTGATGTTTAAACATGGCCAAAGATATTTCAGTTGCCAGTGCTGGAGGTGTTTGTAGTCACATACTGCACTAGCAGTCTTCTTTCTTAACCTTCTGCTCCCCACTGCCCATGCTAGTCACAATAAAGTGTCTCAAAACCCTTTGCTAGCTCTGTGTAGGTTTTGCCTGTGAGAGAGCTTTGTTTGTCTTGGGTTTGGTTTTTTTTTTCCCCTGGGAGAATTCCCAGTCTTTGTGCCACACAGTTAGACTGGTATGTGTTAGGCAGCTAGAGGTTTCTAACCCCTTTCTAACCCTTTTCTAACCCATTTCTAACCCCTTTCAAACTCATTTCTAACCCCTTTCTAACCCCTTTCTAACCCTTTTCTAACCCCTTTCTAACCCCTTTCTAACCCCTTTCTAACCCCTTTCTAACCCATTTCTAACCCCTTTCTAACTCTTTTCTAACCCCTTTCTAACCCCTTTCTAACCCCTTTCTAACCCATTTCTAACCCCTTTCTAACCCTTTTCTAACCCATTTCTAACCCCTTTCTAACCCCTTTCTAACCCCTTTCTAACCCATTTCTAACCCCTTTCTAACTCTTTTCTAACCCCTTTCTAACCCCTTTCTAACCCCTTTCTAACCCCTTTCTAACCCATTTCTAACCCATTTCTAACCCCTTTCTAACCCTTTTCTAACCCCTTTCTAACCCCTTTCTAACCCCTTTCTAACCCCTTTCTAACCCATTTCTAACCCCTTTCTAACCCTTTTCTAACCCATTTCTAACCCCTTTCTAACCCGTTTCTAACCCCTTTCTAACCCATTTCTAACCCCTTTCTAACCCTTTTCTAACCCCTTTTCTAACCCATTTCTAACCCCTTTCTAACCCCTTTCTAACCCATTTCTAACCCCTTTCCAACCCCTTTCCAACCCTTTTCTAACCCATTTCTAGCCCACTTCTAACCCATTGCTAATTCATTTCTAACCCCTTTCTAACCCATTTCTAACCCCTTTCTAACCCTTTTCTAACCCCTTACTAACCCATTTCTAACCCCTTTCTAATTAATTTCTAACTCATCTCTAACCCATTTCTAATTCATCTCTAACCCATTTTAACCCCTTTCTAACCCAACTAGCACATTAGGTGCAATAGTTCCTAGGAAGGAAACATGCAACCTGAAAAATACCCTTAATGATTCCACTCTTTGCTGTGTGATATTAAACTACACTGTTTTGGGGTACAGAGACATATTTTTACAGGTTGCTGTTCTATCCCCTGGCTCTCTTTGTTCAGGCACCTCTTACCACGTATAAAGAGACAAATCCCAAACATACCCCAAGAGACATACCCCCAAAACACCCCTTGGAACAGTCATGTGTTGGTAGCACTCACAATAGATAGCTAGGATGTAAGGAGCTGAGCATGAACATGAGGTACTAGGCTGAACATCAGCATGCTTTACACTAGGACAAGGGGCAATGGTTTCAAACTAGGGCAGGCTAGATTTAGATTGGGCATTAGGGAGAAGTTTTTTTACCAGGAAGGTAGTGCAACACTGGAACAGGTTGCCCAGGGAGGCTCCCTCCCTGGAGACATTCAAGATCAGACTTGATGGGGCTCTGAGCAACCTGATCTAGTTGAGGTTGTCTCTGCTCACTGCAGGGAGTTTGGACTAGATGATCTCTAGAAGTCCCTTCCAGCTCAATGCATTCCATGATCCTATGCCCATGACCCCCAAGAAGACACCCAGTAGGACATTGCTGGCCAGGCAGGCACATGCCAGCTGGAAAGCATCAGCCTTTGCTGCTGCTCCTAGTAGCTGGCTGGTGTCACAGAGTTGCCATCTTCCAACTCACTGTCTCCTATCTAACTGTGATCATAGAATCATAGAATTGTCAGGGTTGGAAGGGACCTCAAGGATCATCCACTTCCAACCCCTCTGCCATAGGCAGGGACACCTCACACTACAGCAGGTTGCTCACAGCCACATCCAGCCTGGCTGCAAAAACCTCCAGGGATGAGGCTTCCACCACCTCCCTGGGCAACCTGTGCCAGTCTCTCACCACCCTCATGGGGAAGAATTTCTCCCTAATGATGTTCTGCTTGAATCTTTCAGTTGCCACCTGTGCCTGTCCCAGGGATCTTACCTCTGCCTCTGGTTTCACCTTCAAGTCTGGCAGAGTCTAGCCTAGGTACTTTCTCACAACTCATTCTGGTAACTTAACATTTTCACTGGAGTTTGGGCTGAGGTTGCACAGCTGGACTATATCAAAACTAAGCCTGGGATCACAAGCAGCTGAACTCCTAGAAGGAGAATCACAAGTTGAGGGAGGAGCAAGGAAAAGTGCTGTTTTGAGAGGATTGTGTGATAGAAATTTCCAAGGTTTTAGGGGGAACTGTGGTTCTCAGCTGCAGATGGCAATGCTTGCTAAGCTTTGCCAAACCACATACCTAGGAGATGGACCTATGAACTCAAATCCCATACAATTTTCCAGGCACCTACAGTCAGCTATTTCTGCAAGCAGAAGGAATAGATGTTCACACACAAATGGTTACTGTGACACCAGCCCAGAAGCCCAGGAATCCAGGAGAGGTAATGATGCAGTAATTTAAATTGTAATAAATATTGAAGCTCTCCTCTGTGTCAGCTGAGGAGGAAGCCAGACCAGGTCAGCAGTTCAGTAACTCTGCAGGACCTGTGTAACTCCATAGTCAGCTCCTGGCCCTTCCACAGACCTTCCTGTGTAACTGAAGGCAAGATGTGAAGTCCAACATTTGGACACCAAAACGCCCCTAAAATGGGTATATAGTCCCAGTAACATCAATTTATACGTGTAAGGCTTTAAACTCATTCATAAAAGGACCTTAGAGCAACCTTTCAGCACCTGCAGGGGGTTACAGGAGAGCTGGGGAGGGATTTTTGACAAAGGCTTGTAGTGATAGGACTAGGGGCAATGGCTTTGAGCTAGAAAAGGGAGACTGAAGATTAGGAAAAAGTTCTTTCCAGTGAGGGTGGTGAGACACTGGAACAGGTTGCCTGAAGCTGTGGATGTCCCCTCCTTGGAGGTGTTCAAGACCAGGTTGAATGAGGCCTTGAGCAACCTGGGAGGTGTCCCTGCCCATGGCAGGGGGGGATGGAACTGGATGATCTTTAAGATCCCTTGCAATCCAAACCATTCTATAATTCTGTGTGAAGTAATTGCACCTCAGCACCACTGCTTTTAACATTAGTTAATGTGTCAGAGTTTAGAGAACCTCATTTTTCCCCCCTTTTCCTGAACAATAGAAGACTCTCACTGTACTCTTACATGCCATGAGAGAGCAATTAAAGTCCATGGAAGGTATGGTTTTCATTCTGCCTGCTTTTCCTAGCCTGCTTTGAGTCTCTGCTGAGAATACCCAGGTTTCAAATGCTGTGTTAGGTTTTATGCCTGTTGTGCTGCACTTTATGGCTGTCACTCTGAATTGCATGCAATTAAGGTAGCCACAAATATTACTCCATTATTGGTCCAAATAGTTCTTCCAGAGCCAAGCTGGGGGGTTCTGCACAGCCCTATACTCTGTGGATGGGGCTCAAGAGCAAGCTGGCACTGAAGCAGCCTGGAAAGGCACCTTGCTGTCTATTTCCCCTTCCAACAAAGCCAAAATACTGCTCTTCAGGTGAGAATGTTTGCATTCAAATGTTTCCTTCTCATGTGCACTCTATATTAACCACCAGAGAGAGGAAAGAGAGACAGGCAGGTGTGGAAAAAAGAAAAAAAAAAAAGCCTATGAAACTCAGTGGAACGAGTGGGATCATTTCCAATTCCTTTACTAGGTGTTAGACCAAGCCCAGAGGAGTCACCAGCTGAGATCCAATTTGTCTGCAATGAACTCGTACCAGGGTTTCAGGCAATTGGTTAAGCACTGCTGCCTGCCCAGTAGAAGCAAAACATCTCTCAGGGGCTCCAGGGGAAGACCTTTCCTCCCTGCCCCAACACCCCACCTGGGGGCTCTCCAAGATGCTGCCTCCTCCCTCCTTTGTAGAATCAGGTGATTTTTTTTTTTTTCCTCTCATTTCCCTACTGCTGACTGAACTAAAGCAAGGTGAGCTGGCTCTCCCCATCAATAACTTGCATCCAAGTTGCTCTCACCAGCATTGCAGGGGCCCTGTGTCACCACTGGCAGATTGGATTCCCATGCAGAACGTGCAGGAACTGACAACAAAATCTTTTGCAGTTACAGATGTGGAGTCTTAGCCACCATCAGAGCACCACGGGGTCCAAACTGACACTGAAAATTTTAACATAAAAATATGGACAGAAAGAAGCACTAAAGATGTGCTGAGCACAGAAAAATGAAGGAGCAGTGTGCATCACTCTCTCAAAATTCTCACCAGCTGATCCCAGAATGCTAGGGGTTGGAAGGGACCTCCAGAGATCAAGTCCAATTCCCCTGCTAGAGCAGTTTCACTTGGAGCAGGGTGCTCAGGAATGCATCTGAGAGGGTTTTTGAAACCTCTTTGGGGAGCCTGTCCTAGTGCTCTGCCACCATCAAAGTTCAGGTGGAACCTCCTGGGTTCCAGTTTGTGCCTACTGCCCCTTGTCCTGTTGCTGGGCACCACTGAAAAAAGTCTTGTCCCATCCTCTTGACACCATCTCTTCAGATGCTAATGAGCATTGATAAGATCTCCTCTCACTCTTACCCAGGCTGAACAGGGTCAGAACTCTCAGCCTCTTGTTGTCAGGGAGACACTCCAGCCCCCTCAGCATCTTCCAACTAGACCTCACTAGGGCAGAGTAGAGGTGCAGGAGGACCTCCCTTGACCTGTTGCCCACAGTCTTCTCAACACACCCCAGGAAACCATTGGCCTCCTTGGTCACAAGGGCTCATTGCTGTCTCGTGGTGGACTTGTCCACCAGCACTCCCAGGTCCTTCTCCACGGAGCTGCTTTCCAGCAGGTCACCCTCTCACCTGTAGTGGTGCAGCAGGTTGTCCCCCAGCAGGGGCAGGACCCTACCCTTGCCCTTGTTGACCTCCATGGGGTTCTCCTGTGCCCAGTTCTGCATCCTGTCCAGGTCTCCCTGGCTGGCAGCACAGCCTGTAGGGGGGTGTCAGCCACTCCTCCCAGTTTGGTCTCAGCAGCAAACTGCCTGAGGGTCCTCTCTGTCCCTTCATCCAGGTGGCTGATGAAGATGTTGAACAAAATACTGTGCTAATTTCCACAGCAATTGCTGCTTAAACAAAAAGGTGCTCCTGGTTTTCTTGCATCTGTACAAGTCCTTATGTTACTCTTGCAGACACTGCTTATCTCCTGGCATTTGGTGGGACAACATCTCCAAAGGAGGAGATGAAGTATATGATGAAGGAGATGAAGATTGCTGCAGAGCATCCCCAGAGGTGGCAAACCAGGTTTCGATCTCAAGATCCCTGCCCCTGCTACAAACTGAGGTCCCTCTGTTAGATTTACTTTCAAGCTGACTCCTTCCTTGTTTCAAAAGCCTCTTTGTAGTTCCTTGTTTGCTGTTTTACTTTGGTTGAGGGCAACCTTCCTCTTGAACAGGATGAGGCTTGGGGGCAGCTTTGTGTATTTGATCCACACATGGTGTTTACAACCACGCCACTTATCTCAGCAGATGGAGTTATCCAGGCCCTCTTCCAAGGGTGGCCTGTGCAAGCAACCCTACAGTGGGCCAAGGATCATTTCAAATGGACAGCTTGGGATGCAGCCATCCTGTTCTGGAGAGCAAGAGCAGTTCATGATGTGGATACAGGCTCACATGTGGGTTGGGCTCAGCTCCAGGGAACCATCCCAAGCACCTTTAATTCACCAGCACAGACGAAGCCAAAGATGACTCTCATGGGAAATGAGCAAGCAAACTTTGAGCTACATGCAAGATGCAGAGTCACAAGGTCTTGATCTGGGAGATAACTCTCCTCCAACCCTCAGTGGTTTATAGCTGTGATTTTTGTTCTCTCCAGAAAATCACTAAAAAAGGGACTGTAAATTTCAGAGCTTAATTCGGAGGGAAGATTCCGAAGCTTTGGATGCTTGGATGGGGCACAGCCAATGTTTTGCTTCAAAACCACCCCTAAAACATTGCATTAGCTTTATGTCACATGAAATAAAAGGCAACATGTCCTTTTGATCTTGGTCTGCAGCCAGGTCGTTCAAGGTTCCCTCCCCAGCCACCGCAGGCTTGCCCAGGGTCCCACTGCCCGTGGTGCTGATTGCAAGATCTGGTTGCTTGTTCCAATTTTTTACGTTTCTTTCTAAAGCCTTTCTTAAAGTGATAAAATGCAGACATTTAATCTGGGAGCAGTAGTTATGTGTTGTTTTTTTTTTTTTTTCTCCCTTGGTCTGTGCCTCTTACAGCCATTCCTCTGAAAAACAGCAGAGGACAGCTGATCCCAGAGCAGGCTGGGGGAGCAGCTGCTGTCAGATTCCTATAGAAACCTTGGGATTTGACTGCTTCTTTTCTCAGCATTGAAGACACAACAGGAAAGGATGAAATCAAACCTGAGATGCTATTTGTGTCACTGATCCTAGCCCCATCAGTTTTTCCTTTCAGGTGCCTCAAAGATTGTCTTTTTCTTTTTATTGTTTACACTTTGTGAATAAAACCTTCTTGAGCTGCTCTGTCACATGGTGGAGCACAGATCCTGAAGGCTTTGTTGCAATCTCAGAATAATCCCAGCAGATTACAGGGGTTTACCCAGGTAAACAAGCAAAGAGAATGTCAGCATCTAATGTGGGAAACACTTCCCTTCCTAAACAAGCTATGAAGACCAACGAGCCATGAGAGCCAACCCTGTCCTGATTTGAGTTAAACCAGAACTGATTCTGGTCAGTGATTTTACTTCTTCTGCATCTGGGGAGGAATAGCAACAGGCACCAGGACAGGTTAGGGGTTGCCCAGATGGAAAGCAGCTCCATGGAGAAGGACCTTGGAGTCCTGGTGGGCAGCAAGTTCTGCATGGGACAGCAATGTGCCCTGGTGGCCAAGAGAGCCAATGGGATCCTGGGGTGCAGCAAGAAAAGTGTGGCCAGCAGGGCTGGGGAGGTTCTGCTCCCCCTCTGCTCTGCCCTGCTGAGACCACAGCTGCAATCCTGTGTCCAGTTTGGGGCTCCCCAGTTCAAGAGAGACAGAGACCTGCTGGAGAGAGTCCAAGGGACAGCCATGAAGATGCTTAGGGGACTTGAGCATCTCCCTGTGAAGAGAGACTGAGAGCCCTGGGGCTGTTTAGTCTGGAGAAGAGAAGACTGAGAGGGATCTGATCAATGTCTATCAATAGCTGAGGGGTGGGTGTCAAGTGGAGGGGGCCAGGCTCTTGTGGGTGGTGCACAGCAATAATCAGACTAGGAACAACAGCTTCAAACCTTTTGCTGCTGAGCTGGGAGAGAGGGAAGCAGCAGTGGCAGTGGGTGCTCATTTGCAGCAGGTCTAGGGAAGCTCTTCTACTCCCCTACTCTGCCCTGGTCAGACCACACCTGGAATACTCTGTCCAGTTTTGGGTTCCCCAGTTCAAGAAAGACAGAGAACTGCTGGAGAGAGTCCAAGGGAGAGACACAAGGATAAGTAGGAGACTTGAGCATCTCCCCTGTGAAGACTGAGAGCCCTGGGGCTGTTTAGTCTGGAGAAGAGAAGGCTGAGAGGGGATCTGATCAATGTCTATCAATAGCTGAGGGGTGGGTGTCAAGTGGAGGGTGGTTGGACAAGATGACCTTTGAGAGTCCCTTCCAACCTGGTGCAATCTGTAAATCTGTAATTGCCATCACAACTGGGCTGGATCTGCAGAGTTGGGCTTGAAACTGGCTTTGTATCTACTTGCATATATTTCATTTTATTGTTATTATTATTTTTCATTAAAGTAGTTCTAGTTTTCCAATCCATAGGTCTCTCTTCCTCATTCCTTTTCTCTTGGAAGCTTGGTAGTAGACAGATGAAAAGATGGCATTCTAGATGAGCTGTTGAGTGGATATCACATTGCTTTCACAAACAATCTCTCTTCAAGAGCAAAAGAAAAAGAAAAACTCTACTGGGTGAAGATAAAAGGTCCAGGAAGGAGTTAAATGTGGTAGCATCTGTTCATTGTTTGTGTATGCAACTTGCCAGTAGTTGCAAAACTACCTTCTCTGGAAAGTCAGGGGAGAAAAAAGAGGAAAAAAAAAAGAAACATTCCTGCAGTATTTTTTTTCTCATAATGTGCAGAGCATGATGTCAGCCTGGCAGAGGAATTAAAAAATAAACAGTAACACACATTTTTACCAAACAGAAAAAATATCACTTGCAAAGGCAATAAAATAGGGAGTGTAAGAGGTTCTGTCTCTTCCTGTCTTCCTGGCTGAAGGAGGTAGGTGGTACCAAAGCAGGCAATTTCTGCAGGACTGTGTGGTGCAGACTAAATTAGACAGGAGTGTTGATCTGGTGGAGGGTAGGAAAGCTCTGTAGAGGGACCTGGACAGGCTGAATAGATGGGATGAGGCCAGCTGTGTGTGATTCAACAAAGCCAAGTGCTAGGACCTGCACTTGGGTCACAACAACCCCATGAAGGCTGCAGGCTTGGGGCAGAATGGTTGGAAACCACCCAGCAGAGACAGACCTGGGGGTGTTGGTGAACAGCTGGCTGAACATGAGCCAATGTGTGCCCAGGAGGCCAAGAAAGCTACCAGCATCCTGGCCTGGATCAGCAATGGTGTGGCCAGCAGGAGCAGGGAAGTGATTGTTCCCCTGTACTGGGCGCTGGTGAGGCAACACCTGGAGTCCTGGGTGCTGTTTTGAGGCTCTCACTACAGGAAGGATGTTAAGATGCTGGAGCATGTCCAGAGAAGGGCAATGAAGCTGCTGAAGGGTCTGGTAAGGAGCAGCTGAGGGAACTGGTATCCTTTAGCCTGGAGAAAAGGAGGCTGAGGAGAGACCTTCTGGCTTTCTACAGCTCCCTGAAAAGAGGTTGTGGTGAGGTGGGAATTGGCCTCTTCTCCCAAGTGACTAGGAATGGGACAAGAGGAAATGGCCTGAAGTTGCACCGGGGGAGGTTTACATTGGAAAGTCTGAAAAATTTCATTCCTGCAAGAGTGGTCAGGGATTGGCACAGGCTGCCCAGGGAGGTGGTGGAGTCCCCATCCCTGGAGGTGTTCAGGAAAGGTGTGGCCATGGCACTTTGGGGACATGGTTTAATGGCCGTGGTGGTGTTGGGGTAGCAGTTGGACCTGATGATCTTAGAGGTCTTTTCCAACCTTAATGATTCTATGATTTGTTTCAACCACTCTTTGCACTGCCCTGATCTCTTTTGCCAGGCAGCTCTCAGTAAAGGTGTTCCCATGAGGATGGGTAAA
Organism: Indicator indicator; assembly: GCF_027791375.1. Taxonomy (NCBI): domain Eukaryota; kingdom Metazoa; phylum Chordata; class Aves; order Piciformes; family Indicatoridae; genus Indicator; species Indicator indicator. The sequence goes on along the minus strand of NC_072036.1, from coordinate 3,582,111 downwards.
ATGCTCCAGAGAGAAGAGCACAGCTGCTTTCCTCCCACTGCCTCAGCAGAGTGTCCTTCACCCCAGTGACACCACACACTGCTTCATGCTGTGCTCCAGCCAACAGCAAATTTCAGTCTGTGTGGGGGGAAGGATGCAGCTGAGTTTTTTCAACTCACAGAATTACATCTTTTCAAAGCAATTTAGCTGGAAAATATTCCTGAAGCTGAAGCTTTGAGGAAATCTTGCTCTTTCATTGATGCCTTGTTGGGAGCACTATTGGCTCCAATAGAGTCTTCAGGGAACAGGAGATATTGAGGTGATGGACTGAGTGCAGAGAAGGACAACAAAGCTGGTGAAGGGCCTGGAGAATAAAGGTGAGGAAGAGCAACTGAAGGAGCTGGGGATGATTAGTTTGAAAGAGAGGAGGCCAAGGGAATATCTCATTGCTGTCTACTACTGAAAGGACATTGTAGAGAGGTTGGTGCTGGTCTCTTCTCCCAGGTAGTTAGTGATAGAACAAGAGGGATGGCCTCGAGCTGCAGCAGGGTAGGTTTAGACTGGACATCAGCAAAACTTTTTCCACAGCAAGAGTGGTCAGGGATTGGAACGAGCTGCCCAGGGAGGTGGTTGAGTCACCAACCCTGGATGTGTTTAAAGGTTGCTTAGATGTGGTGCTTGGGGATATGGTATAGGAGTGAACCTTGTACAGTAAGGTTCATGGTTGGACTTGATGATCCCAAGGGTCTTTTCCAACCTGATTTTGTGAAGACAATTTTTCTCTTATAGAGTTTCAAAGGAGAAGCTTTGGATCTGAAATAGCTGACTTTCACCTAAACATGAGGAAAAGCTTCTTTACTTCTTTACTTTGAGGGAGGCAGAGCACTGGAAAATGCTGCCCAGAGAGGTCTCCTCTGGAGACTTTTTAAACCCACCTGGATGTCATCCTGTGCAACCTGATCTAGGTGATCCTGCCCTAACAGGGTGCTTGGAGTAGATGATCTCCAGAGGGCCCTTCCAACCCTACCAGTCTGTGATTCTGTGACTTAAATTCACTTTGCAGGTGTCTCCATCTGCAGCAGTTATTGATGTACTTTGATAGACTGAGGAAGACTCAAGTAGTGAACTTCTCTCTCCCTGCCACAGAATGAGATCTTACCTGGGGAAGAGTTCAGAATTTAGTCCTTTTTGTGCACAAACTACTTCAGGAAAGGACTTGAAACAAATCCAGGTGTCAGATATGGAGCCACGTATTGCAAACCAGCACTGTGCCAGCTTACTTTGGAAGAGCTGACATGGATCCTAAGGCAAAGATCTTAACATGGAGATCTAATAATGGCAATTTCATCTCAGGAACACCTGTATTACTCTCTGCCTAAAAACATTTCTGATCATAAAAGCAGCCACTAGTTCACATGAATGCATCTACCTTGTAGGTCTCTGAAGCTGATTAAGTAAATCCCACTCTCTTTCCTTATCCCTCACCACTTGTTTTTGAGTAGATGGAAGGCATCACTTTCCACCTGTGCTGAGATGGATTTCACCTTTGAAAATCTACTGTGAATCAGACACTGGCATGTCTTCAGTTTGCTTTTGCACATCAAAGACAAACAGATAAAGAAACCTTTGGTTTTTTGCCTTGAAACCAGATGTTTTGATACAGCTCACTTCCCAGAAGATTTGGGTTTCATTTGAGTATAAAAGGAAAACATCTCCAGAAATCTCCAAAGGAGTGGCCATCATACTCTGGCCACCCCTTTTTGTGTTCACTGCACCTCACAAACTGGATTCTATTCAGTTCATCTAATCTGTGTTCTCAACAAATTTCCTTCACTCCTTCATCCTTGCTGTGAGAATATTTAAGAAGATGTTTTGCTTCCTTAAATTGAATTCACATGGGATTTATTTATATTAGGCTTCCAAACTGGAGAGCTAGAAGGATCAGAATTATTTTTGTTTGATTCTTCATCTTTGTTTTCTTTTCCTCCAGTGTTTCTGGTGAAGGCTCCTGAGACATCTCTCTGCACCATGGTATGGATCTGAGAAGATGAATGTCAGGCCAAAGCACTGTCTACAGCTAAGTGCCACAAGGCAGACCATATATAATGTAAGAAAGCCCTGAGACTGATTCATTTCCCTACTTCAAGGCAGCAGATCACCAGGGAAGCCATGAATCCCAGATGGACAACTTCACAGCAAAGGCACAAGAAGTAAATGGTTAACTTGGAGGTTGCTTAGCTGGTTGCTCATCACTGCCAGCTGTTAAATACTCGGAATGCCAGCCTTCAGCACCAGTAAAAATGTCAGAGTGCTTCACTGCCTCCACTGGCACACATCCCAACTCAGCATGAGCCAACAATGTGTGCTGGCAGCCTAGAAGCACAACCATGTCCTGGGCTGCACCAAAAGAGGCATGGCCAACAAGATGAGTGAGGGCATTCTGCCCATCTACTCTGCTCTGCTGAGGCTTCACCTGAAGTAGCGCATCCAGTTCTGGTGCCCCCAGCCCAAGAAGGACATGGAACTGCTAGAGCAGGTCCAGAGGAGGCTGTCAACCCAACAACACCATGACTATTTATTAAACCACCTCCTGAAGTGCCATGTCTACACATTTTTTCAGCACCTCCAGGGCTGGTATCAGTGATGACTTGCTCCTGATGGCTCAAAGGAGAAAGCATGAGGTGGGCTCCAGTCAAATGCTACATAGGAGCCCGAAAGGAGCTGTAAAACTGTGGTCACTTAAAAGTGCAAATCTGGTTTCTTTTTTCAAGTATTAAAACCAGACATTGTCTTTGGCAGCAGTTGGGAGAAATGTGTCTTAGGAAATTTCCTGAGTGAACCAAAGAATTATTCAGCTTTACTTAAAGAGTCAAAGCTATGGCCTGAGCAGTAATTAGCATCCTTGTTATTGGCATCCATGCTTCTCTCTGCAGGAAGCAGATGGGACAGAAAATGGGAAAGTGATTAAAAGTTTTGGTTTTCATCAGTCCTGAAAGTCATTTGGGGAGATTGTTGTTGTTTTCTCTGCTACCATTGTGTTGTTCACTGCTCAGAGCTCTGCTCATGTTACTGATCCAAGCAGAGAAGAACAAAGCTGGCCAGAGATGCAGAGGTGTTTGAGTGCAGCATTGCAGCAAGCTGTTCAGATTAAATGGTGAGCCAGAAGGGATGCTCTGTAATCACAGAATCAGAGAATGGCTTAGGTTGGAAGGGACCACAAAGATCATCTGGTTCCCACCCCCCTGACATGTACAAGGACATCTCCCATCAGCCCAGGTTGCTCAAGGCCCTGCCTAACCTGACCTTGAACATCTCCAAGGAGGGGTCATTTGCAACCTCCCTGGGCAACCTGTTCCAGTGTCTCATGGGGAAGAATTTCTTCCTAACATCTAATCTGAATCTCCCCATTTCTAGTTTTGTTCCATTCCCCCCAGTCCTGTCACTCCCTGACACCGTAGAAAGTCCCTCCCTGGCTTTCTTGGAGCCCCCTTCAGATACTTGAAGGTCACAAGAAGGTCTCCTCAGAGCCTTCTCTTCTCCAGACTGAACAGCTCCAACTCTCTCAGTCTGTCTTCATAGGAGAGGTGCTCCAGCCCTCTGCTCATCCTTGTGGCCCTTCTCTGGACACCTTCCAGCACACATTCCCTTAACCATGTAGAATACTTCTTGAGCTTTGCTCAGGAAAGGAAGACCAGAGTGATATGTTTGCTCAGGAGGGAAGAGATGGACTTATCAAAGGCCACCAGCCACTTTTGGTCTCTCAGGACTGGCTTGATGCTTGCTTTCCCAACAGCTTTTGTTTTAAATAGTTGTACTTACCCAAGGCTGTGAAACAGAAGCAATGCTTAAGGAACAACTTAACTCCCAGTTGAGTTGACATCTCAGAATTTTTCCTGGATGTGGCAAATCCTTTCAAATTTAACCTAGGTGCAGGGTGGCTTTGTACTAACAGTTTCTTCACAGTGGTTCTGTCACTCTCCCCAAGGGCTCTCTGGAGGTACTAATGGTCCATGCAGGGACATAAGAGCCTAAGAATGTCCAAACTGAGGCCAAAGGTTCATCCAAACCAGCATCCTGCCACCAATAGTGGTGGTAAAACATAAGATACCAAGGCTCTAAGAACACTTCCCCAGGGTGTTCTCTTGCCTAGCTAAAGTTAGGGATGCACACACATAGTCTAAACTATGCACATTCCACTGGGGGGTTTCTCACTTCTTTTTCCCCCCCCCTTAGTTGTTCCTAATTGGAAATGGATCCAACTGTGCTCTCATCTGTATATGGAAATCAACATGTTTAATTAAGGAACACCTCATTTAATTAAGGAACACCTCATTTAATTAAGGAATTTCCACCTTAACATGAGGAAAAGCTTCTTTGCTGTGAGGCTGCTAGAGCACTGGACTAGGCTGCTCAGAAAGGTTGTGGAGTATTCTTCTCTAGAGACTTTGAAGACCCATCTGGACCTGTTGCTGTGTGACCTGCCCTAGGTGATCCTGCTCTAACAGGGGGCTTGGACTCCATGATCTCCAGAGGTCCCTTCCAACCCCTACCCTTCTGTGATTCCATGATTCTAAAACTCAGTCCCCAGATGATTTTGTCTTTCCCTGCTCAGCCTCAAAGGCAGTTCAGAAATCTGGCCTCTTACATGCTGGTGTGCCCCAGCCCTGCTTAGCATCAAGCCCAGGGAAAGCCACATTGTCTTTGACTGGAGTTATTCCTCTCCTTAAAGCTGAGCAGGGCCTGTGAAACAAACTCTGACTCCTTGTGGTTTACTTTCTGCTATAAGGTGAAACAACCATGTAATTATATCATAATTACATGGCAGTAAGCAGAAATTAGAGGAGGAAAAGAAAATATTGCTGAATAACTGGATGCAATTATGCAACTTTACACAGTTACTAGAATTTGCTAAGATCCTGTGTCAATCCAGGCAGTTGCTCCTCCTTGGCAACCACATAATTTTCACTCAAGTGGACTCTCAGCTTGGAGGACAGACCCTTCATGTCTTTATGTTGTAATGACGCAATGCTAATTGCCACAGCCAGCCACGAGATGGAAGGCACTGTGCAATCAGTTCTGAAGACTTAATTTGGAGATTGGTCAGGTCATGCTCCTGCCCTGTAGCTGGAATTGAGATTCACAGAATCAACAAGGTTGGAAAAGACCCCAAGGATCATCAAAGTCCAGCCTGTCACCCAAGACCTCATGACTACTAAACCATGTCACCAAGTGCCACGTCCAATCCTCTCTTGAACACCTCCAAGGATGGTGACTCCACCACCTCCCTGGGTGGCACATTCCAACATCTAACAACTCTCTCCATGAAGAACTTTCTCCTCACCTCCAGCCTAACCCTCCCCTGATGCAGCTTGAGACTGTGTCCTCTTGTTCTGGTGCTGGTTGCCTGGGAGAAGAGACCAAACCCCTCCTGGCTACAACCTCCCTTCAGGTAGTTGTAGACAGCAATGAGGTTCTCTGCATTTCTCACAGCTTCTGACATCTGCTGCATGTTTGGGAAGAAGGAGGAGCTGCTTCCTTCTACATGAGAACAGAGCTTTGCATTCCCAATCTGAAAGAGGCTCTACCCTCCAGGTGTCAGTACAAAATTGCACTGCTTCTGTTGTGCTTTAGCCTGAGATAGAGTCATGGAATTGTCAGGGTTGGAAGGGACCTCAAGGAGGTGTATAAACTACAGGATCATGGATATAAACTACAGCACAGGAGGTTCCACCTCAACATGAGGAGGAACTTCTTCGAGGATCATGGATATAAACTCCAGCACAGGAGGTTCCTCCTCAACATGTGGAGGAACTTCTTCGAGGATCATGGATATAAACTCCAGCACAGGAGGTTCCACCTCAACATGAGGAGGAACTTCAAGGATCATGGATATAAACTACATCACAGGAAGGTTCCACCTCAACATGAGGAGGAACTTCTTCACTGTGAGCATCACAGAGCACTGGAACAGGCTGCCCAGAGAGGTTGTGGAGTCTCCTTCTCTGGAGGCTTTCAAGCCCCATCTGGATGTGTTCCTGTGTGACCTGCCCTGGATTCTATGCTCCTGCTCTGGCAGGGGGGTTGGACTTGATGATCTTTGGAAGTCCCTTCCAACCTCTAACATTCTATGAGGCTGTGATCCTTTAATGGACCATTTGACCAAAACTAGGTTAAAGAAAACAGAACCCATTCCAACTTTTGTTGCAAGGCCACTCCAAAGCCTATAGCAGGGTTTGAAACACTCCTTCTCCCAGGGCTGTTAAGAAGGGCTGTGCAAAGAAATTAGGCATCTCTACACATTTTAGAAGGTGACACAGAATTTCTCACACAGCAGCTACCCCCATGGCTTTCTATGACAAATGTGTACCTTAGCTTCATGTACAATCATATCAAATAGCTTGCAATTGTCCCAGAGTGCTGGCATTCCTTTCTTTCTAGCAGGCCAAATTAGCATGCATTTATTTAACCTGTCATTACATCATACAGTACATCAGTCAGCATGCAATTACAAAGGTAATGGTTACCATGTAATACTGACAAAGCCACTGTTTGGCTCTGGTAATTGGTAGTCAGTAAAAATGCATTTTCCACATGATGAATGAAGCAGCCAGCAAAGCAGTCAATGCTGCATGAGATTTGCCAGAACAAAGATTAGTTTTAGAGTCCTGCAGGAGCTGGAACATACAATGGTGTGTCTGTTTCTTGGTTTGTTTTTTTTTTTTTTTTTTTTTTTTTTTCAGTTCCATTACAAACTCTAAGCAGAGTGAGTTCAGCAAGGAAAAGGAGCAGTTTTTTTGGGGTGAGGAGGAGAGGAAAGAAACTCAAAGGATCAAATTTGTCATGTGCAAAGGACAGCCCAAGCACCATGTCAGTCTTAAATGATGGTATTTTGATTTAACACCTCCAAACCCCCACTTTTTGTTGGTTGGGTTTGGTTTGGTTTTAGTTTTGTTTTGTTGGTTTGATTTGGTTTGGTTTGGTTTGGTTTGGTTTGTTGGTTTGGTTTGGCTTGGTTTAATTTAGTTTAGTTTAATTTAGTTTTGTTTTGGTTTTGTTTTGGTTTGGTTTTGTTTTGGTTTGTCTTGTTTTGTTTTGTGTTGTTTTGTTTTGCTTTGTCTTGTTTTGTTTTGTTTTGCTTTGCTTTGCTTTGCTTTGCTTTGTTGGTTTGGTTTGGTTTGGTTTGATTTGGTTTGGTTTAATTTAGTTTAGTTTAATTTAGTTTTGGTTTTGTTTTGTTTTGTTTTGTTTTGCTTTGCTTTGCTTTGTTTTCTTTTGCTTTGCTTTGTTTTGCTTCCTTTTGCTTTGTTTTGCTTTGTTTTGCTCTGTTTTGCTTTGTTTTGCTCTGTTTTGCTTTGTTTTGTTCTGTTTTGTTTTGCTTTGTTTTGTTGTTTTGTTTTGTTTCATTTTGCTTTGCTTTGTTTTTCTACAGCAGCTCTGTTAATGGCTGTGATTCCTTGAGGTGTCCAAGGCCAGGTTAAATGAGGCCTTGAGCAAACTGGGCTGGTGGGAGGTGTCCCTACCCATGGCAGTGGGGTTGGAACTGGATGATCTTTAAGATCCCCTCCAATGCAAACTATTCTATGACTCTGTGGCAGAGCCAGAGATGCTAGGATCAAAGTGAGCCATTTAGTAGCTGGAGCTGATGCAACATGTATCACAGTATCACAGTACATTAGAGGTTGGAAGGGACCTCAAGAGATCATCAGGTCCAACCCCCCTGCCAGAGCAGCATCACTTAGGGTAGTCTGCACAGGAATGCATCCAGGTGGGTTTGGAAAGCCTCCAGAGAAGGAGACTCCACAACCCCCCTGGGCAGCCTGCTCCAGGGCTCTGTCACCCTCACTGGAAAGAAGTTTCTCCTCATGTTGAGCTGAAACCTTCTGTGTTCAAGCTTGAACCTGTTGTGTCTTGTCTTATTAGTGCACACCACTGAGAAGAGCCTGGCCCACTCCACTTGGCACCCACCCCTCAGCTATTGATAGACATTGATCAGATCCCTCTCAGCTTCTCTTCTCCAGACTAAATAGCCCCAGGGCTCTCAGTCTCTCTTCACAGGGGAGATGCTCAAGTCCCCTAAACATCCTCGTGGCTCTCCCTTGGATTCTCTCCAGCAGGTCTCTGTCTCTCTTGAACTGGAGAGTCCCAAACTGGACACAGTATTGCAGGTGTGGTTTCAGCAGGGCAGAATAGAGAGGTCCAGGGATCCCCTTATGGAGCCCCTTAAGTACTGAAAGTTTGCAACAAGGTCTCCCTGGAGCCTCCTCTTCTCCAGGCTGAACAACCCCAACGCTGTCAACCTGTGTAAGCTGAGTGCTTCCTGCTGCTGTGCTGCAGTGCTGTAAGAGGTGTCACACTCCCCCCAAAGAGACAAAAGCTGGGGAACGTGTGGCAGAGCTGCTCAGAGCCATCAGCTACCTCTGGCAGAGACACCCAATGAGCCATGGAGGCTACTTTTCTAATCCTCAGACTTTCTACAGATTAAAGCAGATGACCAGCTCTAGTCCTATAAGTACCAAACAGAGCTCAACTTTCCCCTTGCAGCAGGTTAAGCCTCCTCCAGTGGCTCTGTCAAACTGCAACCTGAGCTCTGCATTTTGGGGCCCTGGCCACCCATAGCATTAGCCCAATTAGGACAAAACTAAGCAGCTAGGGAAAGAGAAACAACTCCACTACCTCCCCCTCTCACAGGGCCTGGGGAAGTGCATTGCTTCCAGACAACTTGTGGGTCCCTCTGGAATGTAGTGAGCCAGCTGAGATTAATACACAATCCCCACAAATTTGCTCACTGAAGTCACAGCATGACCAGGATTATACCTGCTGCAATATTTTTGGATATATTAAGCAGATTTTATACATGAGCTAAGAGTTATGCTGTCACATAGCCCTCTCAGAATCCTCTCTTCTGGCTTTTCTGTGTGTCCCTAAATCGATCAATGTACAACTGATTTAGATGCTGTGTAAAACCCAGAATCATAGAATTGTTAGGGTTGGAAAAGTCCTCAAGGATCATCCAGTTCCAACCCCCCTGCCATGGGCAGGGACACCTCACTCTACAGCAGGTTGCTCACAGCCTGGCTGCAAAAACCTCCAGGGATGAGGCTTCCACCACCTCCCTGGGCAACCTCTTCCAGTCTCTCACCACCCTCATGGGGAAGAATTTCTTCCTAACATCCAATCTGAATCTACCCACTTCTAGTTTTGTTCCATTCCCCCCAGTCCTATCACTCCCAGACAGCCTAAAACGTCCCTCCCCAGCTTTCTTGTAGCCCCCTTCAGATACTGGAAGGCCACAAGAAGGTCTCCTTGGAGCCTTCTCTTCTCTAGACTGAACAGTCCTAACTCTCTCAGTCTGTCCTCACAGGAGAGGTGCTCCAGCCCTCTGCTCATCCTCATGGCACTTCTGGCTTTGTCTAGCTGAGCATTGCATCTGTGCAGACATCAAAGGGAAAGACAACTCCTAAGAATCATAGAATGATTCAGGTTGGAATAGAGAAAGATTGTCAAGTCCAACCATCAACCCACCACCACCATAGCCACTGAACCATGTCCCACAGGGGCATGTCTATACATTTTATGAACACCTCCAGACTCCACCACCTCCCTGGGCAGCCTGTTCCAAACCCTGACCACTCCTGCCACAAAGATTTTTTTCCTAATATCCAACTTAAACCACCCCTGCTGCAAGTTGAGGCCATTTCATGTTGTCCTATCATTTATTACTAGAAAGAAGAGACCAACCCCCACCTTACTGCATCCTCCTTTCAGGGAGCTGTAGACAGCAATGAGGTCTCCCCTCAGCCTCCTCTTCTCCAGGCTAAACACCCCCAGATCCCTCAGCTGCCTCTCACCAGACCCTTCACCAGCTTTGTTGCCCTTCTCTGTACCCACTCTAGCACTCAATGTCTTTGTAGTGAGGATGAGGGAAATAGCTTTTCATAGAAAAAAAAAAAAATCTTTTTTCTTGGCTTTTCTGATAAAAAAATGACTTGGAGAAATGCAGCCATTTGCAATCACCTCTTGCTTTACATCTAAGGCTTAGTGTCCAGAGCTCTGTGTTTCTAGGACAACAACAGATCTCAGGGGAGTGACTTGGCTGTGCAGCCTCTACAAGTGTGCAAAATATCTGAAAGCAACCCTGGTACAAAGCACTATAAACAAAGGAGAGAAAAAGGGATTTTAGGACATTAGGAAGATGTTCTTTTACTATGAGAGCAGTGGAACACTGGAACAGGATGCCCAAGGAGCTGGTTGAGGCCCCATCCTTGGAAACATTCAAGGTCAGGCTGCTGGGACTCTGAGCAACCTGATCTAGTTGGGGATGTCCCTGTTTACTGCAGAGGGGTTGGACAAGATGACCTCTAGAGGTCCCTTCCAACCCCATGCATTCTGTGATTCTATGATTCTAATGTTCCATTTCCTAATAAGCTGTGTGACAGCTTCCCAAGGTAAGGGACATGTAGTTATTTCATGGGACAGCTCAGAAAGCTCTGGAAATGTGCTATGGACTGAGGTTGCATCAACAAGAGGATGATCTTCTTATGCAGTTTTGGATCTTCTAACTCTAATTTATCTGTCCCTTGGAATTCTTTGTAATTAATCTTTACTTTCACCTCTCACTGAAAAGCAAAGGCTGTGAACAGCTTTGGGGAGAAGAGGGAGGTTGGAAGATTAAAATTCAGTGGTTGGGTTTTTTCACAAACTAGTCCACAAGAACACGGGGTTCTGAGTACATATTCAGTGGCATTTGAGCCTTATGCTTAAGGCTCCCTACTTAACTATGCACACAGTTTTCTGTGTCATTTAACACCACCAAACCTACACTGCAAGCTATTGGCAGCACCTCTTTGGAGCTATTTGCCTGAATTATTTCTGCAGTAAATCTCTAGAAATGTCCACTTAACCAGCAAGGGTCATAAATAGCTCATGGAAGCCATAAAACACAACAGAATTTTGGAAGTCATAATTTTAATGGATAAAACTGGGCTATAAAAGAGAGGCCTCTGGGACCAAGGCTAAAGGGAAATTTATCTAAGCCAGTTACGATGCTAATCCATCTGCAAGCCATAAATTATCCTCTCTCCCAGGGGTCCCATATGCTCCAAAGGGTGCCTAGTGATTAAGGACACAAAGGTATAGATGTGGGCCGAGGTCCAAGAAAGCTCCAAGCAATTAGTGGTGACTGGAAATTGTCAACAATTGCTCTGAACAGTTTGATAGTTTCCTCTGGGCTCAGCCTTGCCAAGGTGCACATTCCCCAGTGCCTGTGCTTGCTTCCCAAGGTGGGGATGGGGGGCAGTGGCAGGGTCTGGCTAGGGGCCCGTGTAGCAACAGGCAGCATCCATAGAGTCTTTTCAACAAGGGATCCATGTGGCTCCAGGCAGCATCCCTTCAGCCTTTTCAACAAGGGATCCATGTGGCTCCAGGCAGGATCCCTTCAGCCTTTTCAACAAGGGATCCATGTGGCTCCAGAGAGGATCCCTTCAGCCTTTTCAACAAGGGATCCATGTGGCTCCAGGCAGCATCCCTTCAGCCTTTTCAACAAGGGATCCATGTGGCTCCAGGCAGCATCCCTTCAGCCTTTTCAACAAGGGATCCATGTGGCTCCAGGCAGGATCCCTTCAGCCTTTTCAACAAGGGATCCATGTGGCTCCAGGCAGCATCCCTACAGCCTTTTCAACAAGGGATTCATGCAGCTCCAGACAGGATCCCTTCAGCCTTTTCAACAAGGGATCCATGTGGCTCCAGGCGGCATCCCTTCAGCCTTTTCAACAAGGGATCCATGTGGCTCCAGACAGCATCCCTACAGCCTTTTCAACAAGGGATTCATGCAGCTCCAGACAGGATCCCTTCAGCCTTTTCAACAAGGGATCCATGCAGCTCCAGACAGCATCCCTTCAGCCTTTTCAGCAAGGGATCCATGTAGATCCAGGCACACCTTTAGAGTCTTTTCAACAAGGGATCCATGCAGCTCCAGGCAGCATCCCTACAGCCTTTTCAACAAGGGATCCATGTAGATCCAGGCACACCTTTAGAGTCTTTTCAACAAGGGATCCATGCAGCTCCAGGCAGCATCCCTACAGCCTTTTCAACAAGGGATCCATGTAGATCCAGGCACACCTTTAGAGTCTTTTCAACAAGGGATCCATGTGGCTCCAGACAGGATCCCTTCAGCCTTTTCAACAAGGGATCCATGTGGCTCCAGACAGGATCCCTTCAGCCTTTTCAACAAGGGATTCATGCAGCTCCAGACAGGATCCCTTCAGCCTTTTCAACAAGGGATTCATGCAGCTCCAGACAGGATCCCTTCAGCCTTTTCAACAAGGGATCCAGGTAGCTGCAGGCAGCATCCCTACAGCCTTTTCAACAAGGGATCCATGTAGATCCAGGCACATCTTTAGAGTCTTTTCAACAAGGCATCCATGCAGCTCCAGGCAGCATCCCTACAGCCTTTTCAACAAGGGATCCATGCAGCTCCAGGCAGCATCCCTACAGCCTTTTCAACAAGGCATCCATGCAGCTCCAGGCAGCATCCCTACAGCCTTTTCAACAAGGCATCCATGCAGCTCCAGGCAGCATCCCTTCAGCCTTTTCAACAAGGGATCCATGTAGATCCAGGCAGCATCCCTTCAGCCTTTTCAACAAGGGATCCATGTAGATCCAGACAGCATCCCTACAGCCTTTTCAACAAGGGATCCATGCAGCTCCAGGCAGCATCCCTACAGCCTTTTCAACAAGGCATCCATGCAGCTCCAGGCAGCATCCCTACAGCCTTTTCAACAAGGGATCCATGTAGATCCAGGCACACCTTTAGAGTCTTTTCAACAAGGGATCCATGCAGCTCCAGGCAGCATCCCTACAGCCTTTTCAACAAGGGATCCATGTAGATCCAGGCAGCATCCCTACAGCTTTTTCAGCAAGGGATCCATGCAGCTCCAGGCAGCATCCCTACAGCCTTTTCAACAAGGGATCCATGCAGCTCCAGGCAGCATCCCTACAGCCTTTTCAACAAGGGATCCATGTAGATCCAGACAGGATCCCTACAGCCTTTTCAGCAAGGGATCCAGGTAGCTCCAGGCATGATCCCTAGAGCCTTTTCAAGGACGAATCCATGTAGCTCCAGGCAGCACATCCTTAGAGTCTTTTCAAAGAGGGATCCATGTAGCTCCAGGCAGCATCCCTGTAGCCTTTTCAATGAGGTGCTAACACATCTTTCCCCAGCTTCTGCTGAAGTTAGGAAAAAACCAAACAACAACCAACTAACAAGCAAACAAAAAGAAACAACAACAACAACAACAAAAAAGAAACTGGGAATGCTATTTTAAAAGTACATAAAGAAAAAAACTTTGTTTGGTTAGAAACAGCAAAAAAAAAAAAACAAAAGGCACCACCCTTTAAGAAAAAAAAAAAAAAAAAAAAAAAAGTCCTTTCAGTTCTAAAGGAAACAGAAGCAATTCTTGGGAATACTGAATTGCATTGTGGTGTCGTTACAGACTGCTGTGATTCTGAACTGTCCTTTGAGGGCAGCCCATAAATGAATGACAATACACCGCGGAGCCAGCAGGCAGGGTGTGCTGGCCCCCGAGAAGCAGCCGGGGCCGTGTCGTTACACAAACTGATCATGTTCCGAGCAGTCCAAACGGGGAGCTGTTGAGGGCAGCAAACGGGTTTGCACAACTCGGGTGTCGCTGGAGGAATCGGAGACAAACTCCTTGGACTGCCCTATTGTTTGCAGGGAAGGTGAAGGCGATCCAGAGGAACGGCTCCTGCAGGGAAAGCCGGAGCCCAGGCGCTGGAGGAGCTGCGCTGCTCCCCGAGCAGGCTGCGGCTCTGCTGTACAGCCCAGGAAAGCTTCAGCAGGCTGAGGAAACTCTTGTCCCCGGGTTATCAGCAATGGAAGGGGGCTGCGGTGGGAGAGGGAGAGCAGAGACATTGGGGGTTGCACTTGTAAGTCAAGAGCATCCCTGTATGAAGAAGGATGACAGAATCAGAGAATGGTAGGGGTTGGAAGGGAGCTCCAGTGATCATGTGAGTGTGCTGGAATGGGTTGCCCAGAGAGGTTGTAGACATCTCATCCCTGGAAGTGTTTAAGACCAGGCTGGATGAGGATTTGAGCAACCTGGGCTAGTGGGAGGTGTCCCTGTCCAAGGCAGTGGGGTGAATACATTTTTAACAGACATAAAATACCAATATTAAATCTATTTGCTTTGCCATGCAGCTATGAACTGAAAGACTTGCTGCAGTCAAAAAGATGAAGGGAAGAGGTTGGCATTTCTAAAGCCTAAATGTTTCCTTTCAGTGGCCTTAAGCCAAGAGGATTTAATTTCTCATCTCACAATGCCAATTTGATTTTGGTGTTGGGCTCCAATTTTAAGTAATAAGATAAGAGTTTGATTGCCTGAAAGCAGAGTGCTTTATTTTGGGTTCCCACAAGATAATTTGTTAGCTGTTTAGGGTCTGGTTGGCTTTGGCCAGTGACAATAAATCCTTGCTGTAACTCAAGATCTAGGGAACTGGAATTCCAGATCCTGACTCTTTCAGTGACTGACACAGGGATTTATCCTGCATCCAGCAATGTGCTCTTGTGGCCAAGAAGGCCAATGCCATTCTGGGGCGGATTAGAAGGGCTGTGGTTAGAAGGTCAAGAGAGGTTCTCCTCTCCCTCTACTCTGCCCTGGTGAGGTCACATCTGGAATACTGTGTCCAATTCTGGGCCCCTCAGGTCAAGAAGGACCTCAGGGAACTTCTTGAAAGAGTCCAGCACAGAGCCACAAAGATGATTAAAGGAGTGAAACATCATCTTCCATATGAGGAGGGCCTGAGGGAGCTGAGGGCTCTTCAGCTTGGAGAAGAGGAGCCTGAGGAGTGACCTCATTTATGTTTATAGAGATGTGGAGGATAAGTGCCAAGAGGCTGGAGCCAGGCTCTGCTGGGTGATGCCCAATGACAGCACAAGGGGCAGTGGTGGAAGCTGAGCCAGAGGAAGTTCCATGGAAACAGGAGGAAAATCTTTTTCCCTGTGAAGGTGACAGAACCCTGGAACAGGCTGCCCAGGGGTGTTGTGGAGTCTCCCTCCCTGGAGATATTCAAGCCCTGCCTGGATGTGTTCCTGTGTGATCTGCTCTAGGTGATCCTGCTCTGTCACAGGGATCAGACTGGATGAGATTTTGAGGTCCCTTCCAGCCCGTAACATTCTGTGTTTCTGTGATTCTGTGATCTCCTCTCCATTTTCTGCTTGCCTGGCTGGGCTGAGAGCTCCATGGGGCCAGGCACTGCTGTCACACCTACTGGTGCAGCCCCTGGCATGCTGGAGTTTCTGTTTACATAGGTGCTGCTGCAGTGGGAGTACTCCAATAAATGTCTCCCCTCTCAGATAAATGTTATTATAACTGCTGAGCACTGTAGAAAGCCCCACACCTGTCCTCTCTCCCAAGACTTTGAGAAAGAGAGGGGAACACAATCCAGCTGCGACTGAAAACCACACAAGGTTTGATCAGAGTTCATCAGTGAGGTAGCAATAGCAGCCCTGCTATTATAACCACCATCTGAACCTCCCTTCCTCACCAGAGCTGACATTTGCTCCCAGGAGAGGCTGCACATGAGCCATGTGGGTGTTTCTTCTGATCACCCCAGGCTGGTGACAAAAGGCAAGCAGAACACCCAGACTGCTGTCACCTCCCTGCCTCTGTCATGGAGCTGTGGCAGGTGGCTGGGAAGGTCGGGGATGTAAGGTTTGGATGTCTTCAGGCCTCCAGAATTAGCCATGAGGCTTCACTAAAGGACTCCCTGAACCCTAACACCAAACCCAAATGTCAGACAGACCCTACACAAAAAAGGAAACAAAAGAAAGGCTGAGTGGTAAATGTAACAGGAGCTCACTGAAGGCTGGGCTGCCATGCACGTCGCTGCTGTGGGGTTTAATCTGCTTTGAAACAGAACCCATGGGCATCTCCTGTGCAACAATTCTAAACACACAGTAATTTACAACCTTGCCCCAGAGTCCCTTGCATCAATCATTAGTGCATTTGACTCCTTTTGGGTGGCAGTGAAAAGAAGGAAGGGGATGCTCTTGCTCACTGCCACAAGCCCCATCACTGTCACTACTCCTCTGTGAACACCCTGGGACAGAATGGGACATAAACAGGGCAAAGGAATCCAGTTAAGGCAGCTTTCACTCATTTGGGGTTTGTATATTCACAGAATCACAGAATCATTCAGATTGGAAAAGACCCTCAGGCTCACCAAGCCCAATCATTAACCCTACTCTACAAGGTACACCCCTAAACCATATCCCTGAGCACCACATCTAAAGGACTTTTAAACACATCCAGGCTTGGTGACAACCACCTCCCTGTGCAGCCCATTCCAGTTCCAGGCCACGCCTGTGCAAATTCTTTTCCTGATATCCAGTCTAAACCTACCCAGTGGCAGCTTGAGGCCATTCCCTCTTGTTCTATCAGTAATGACCTGTGAGAAGAGACCAGCACCAACCTCTCCAGAATGTCCCTTCAAGGAGTTGTAGACAGCAATGAGGTCTTCCCTCAGCCTCCTTACCTTCAAACTAACCATCCCCAGCTCCTTCAGTCACTCTTGATCAGATTTATTCTCCAGGCCCTTCACAGCTTCCTTGCCCTCCTCTGCACTCCAGCACCTCCACATCTCTCTTGGATTGAGATCTCCACAGGTTTTGACAGAACCCTCAAGCCCTTCACACTTGGTTTGTTTCTCCAGTTATGAACTTCAAAGACAGCCTAGCCCAGAGATGAAAGCACTGCACAAAGTAATTAAAGAACAAAAACTGGGAAGCAAAGCTCTGATTTAAAGAGCAAGTGGAAGCTCCACACTTGCCTCTTCCAGGGCCATGCAGCGTGCCCAGCAGCAGGGCAATGCCTTTAGTGCCATTGGACCTGTTAGGGTAAGCATCAACAACTAAAGGCAATGCCTGGAAACTGGCATCAGCTATGGGCACAGCCTGTGCCCCTTCTGCTCCTCCCAGAGCACAAGTGGGGACACTAAGCAGGGTGCAAGAAGTCAAGGAGACCTTTCTCCTTGAAGACCTCTGAATCTGTTCTCATCCAAAGAAGTGTGTCCAGCAGGACAAGAGAGGTGATTCTCCCACTCTGCTCTGTTCTGTACTGGAGAGACCCTTGTCTGGAGTACTGCATCCAGTTCTGGTTCCCCTAACACAAGAAGGATGTGGAACTGTTTGACAGGGCCAGAGGAGGCCACTAAGATGATCAGAGGGCTGGAGAACCTCCCTTATGGAGGATAGGCTGGGAGAGTGGAGGCTGTTCAGCCTGGAGAAGAGAAGGCTCCAGGGACACCTTAGAGCAGCCTTCCAGGACCTACAGGAGAGCTGGGGAGAGACTTTTTGCAAGGGCTTGCAGCACTAGGACAAGGGGCAATGGGCTGAAACTAGAGCAGGGGAGATTTAGATGGGACATTAAGAAGAAGTTCTTTGCCATGAGGGTGGTAGAACACTGGAACAGATTGTCAAGGGAGGTGGTGGAGGCCCCATCCCTGGAAACATTCAAGGTCAGGCTCGATGGAGCTCTCAGCAACCTGATCTAGTTGGGGATGTCCCTGCTCACTGCAGGGGTGTTGGACTAGATGACCTTTAAAGGTCCCTTCCTACCCAGGGCATTCTGTGACTCTATTCTATGATCAGGCTGCTCTCCACCAAATCTCCTCCCCTCTTCCCAGCACAATTTCAGACCTCATTTCACAGGCTCCTTTGTCACCTCCTCCAAACACAGCTGCCAATGCCTTTCTCTTCTGCCCTGTCCACTCCTCACACCTGCCCTTCTGGCACTTTGCCTCTCCTGCTCTGCTGTGAATTTGGATTCCTCACTTCAGCTGCTGTCTGCAATGTCCTCTACAAAAAGATTTCAGAGAACTAGGATTACTTTATGCTCTCCTCTCCCTAGATGCTGTCACTTGGAAACCTGTATCATTTTCCCTACCTCTTTGTATCCCTTTCCCCAGTTCTCCCCAGGACAGCTATAGTGGGCATGTGTAGATGTGTCCCCATGCTTTACCCACCACACAGCTGTCCTTCCACCTGGCCTTCCAGGTACCTACTTCCCTCCCACCTTCTGGTTCGTGGCTCTCTTCCACCCTCTCCAGCCATGCTATTAAAGTGTAGCTGACCTACAAATTCTGCTGCATGAACCAGGACAGAAGCTTGGGTGCCTTCTGCAGGGTGCTAGAGTGCTACATTGGCAGCACTAGAAAGAACACAGGAGGTTTCACTTCAGTTTAAGAAAAACTTCTTTACTTTGAGGGTGCTGATTATTCTGTATAAGAGAAGACTGAGAGGAGATCTTATCAGGTGGAGGTCAAGAGGATGAGGCTAGTGTCCATTGATGCAACAAGGGGCAGTGGGTACAAGCTAGAAGACAGGAGGTCTTGCTTGAACCTAAGGAAGAACTTCTTTCCTGTGAGGATGCTGAAGTGCTGCATCAGGCTGCTCAGAGAGGCTGAGGAACTCCTTCTCTGAAGGCTTTCAAAATCCATCTGGACATGTTCCTGTGTAACCTGATTTAGGAGAACCTGCTCTAGCAGTGGGGTTGGACTAGGTGATTTCTAGAGGTCCCTTCTACCCCCACCATTCTGTGATGGTTGATTTCAAAAAGCAATCACTGTTTAGCTCTGGGATTCAGTGCTGTTTGTTTTGGATTGTGATAGCTAAGGACTGTTTGGTGTTAGTCATTGCAACTGACTTCTGTTTTGGTGTATCATGATGCAATCAGTGTCGTTGTGTAGCCACACAGAGAGCAGCAGCATGGTACAGGATCACAGAATGGTAGAGGTTGGAAGGGACTTTGAAAGATCATCTTGTCCAGCCCCCTGCCAGAGCAGGATCACCTAGAGCAGATCATACAGGAACACATCCAACTGGGCTTGGAATGTCTCCAGAGAAGGAGACTCCACAAGCTCTCTGGGCAGCCTGTTCCAGGGCTCCAGCACCCTCACAGGGACAAAGGTTTTCCATAGGTTTCCACGGAACCTCCTCTGCTCCAGCTTGCCCCCAGTGCCCCTTGGCCTGTCCTTGGACATCCCTGAGCAGAGCCTGGCTCTGTCCTCCCTACACTGCCCTGCACATCTTTAGTAGCACAAATGAGGACCCCACTCAGGCTCCTCTTCTCCAAGCCAAAGAGCTACAGCTCCCTCAGCCTGGCCTCACAGGGAGATGTTCCACTCCCTTCACCATTTTTGTGGCTCTGTGCTGGATTCTTTCAAGCAGTTCCCTGAGGTCCTTCTTGAGCTGAGGGGCCCAGAACTGGACAGAATATTCCAGATGGGGCCTCACCAGGGCAGAGTAGAGGGGAGGAGAACCTCTTTTGACCTTTTAACCACAGGGCAGGATGCCATTGGCCTTTTTGGCCAGAAGGGCACATTGATGGCTTATGATCACCCTGTTGTCCACCAGGGCTCCCAGGTCCTTGTTCTCAGAGCTGCTCTCCAACAGTTCAGCCCCCAGTCTGTACTGGTCCATGAGGCTGTTCTTTCCCAGATGCAACTGAACATTCTTGCAGGCAAGTAGTGGGCCAGGCTGCAACCCACTGCATTAACTCTGCTTGTCTGAGAACTCTGTCTGAGGCATGAGTCAAAAATACACTCTGGCTATTCTCAGATGGATTATTTCTGCAAGTCATTAACCTGCACGTGAGTCTGGAGATGCAAGAAGTCCTGAACTGAAAGACTTAAAGAGAAGACTGCAGGGCAAAAAAAAAAAGAGAAAAGATAAGTAAAGCTGTCTTGTGTAATGAAGATAAAGCACCCCTGCAATAAATTTAATTATGCAATTAAGTGCCAGTGTGGTGTGCAAGGAATTTGCTCAAGGCTCCCAAGGAAGGCTTGTGTTCATTTTGTCTTCCAGTCTTGAACACTAGCAGCTAGACCTCCAAGAGAAGAGATTCAAGTATGTATATTAATTACCTCCCTGCACTGATTGTCTTTTCAAAACGTACCAGAGACAACATAGAGAAGTTGCTTAATGGATATTCTTCAGTTTAGGAATGTAGAAGCCAAGAAGAATCCATAGCAAAAAAAAAAATTGTTTATTCATTTGGTTTCTGCCTAACATATTAAAATGTAACATCTTGGTTTCTTTGAATACAAGTAGAATCATGGAATCATGGAATCATGGAATCATAGAGTCACAGAATCATGGAATCACAGAATCACAGAATCACAGAATCACGAATCAGAGAATCACAGAATCACAGAATCATAGAATCAGAGAATCACAGAATCACAGAATCATAGAATCATGGAATCATAAAATCACAGAATCATAGAACCACAGAATCACGAATCAGAGAATCACAGTATCAGAGAATCACAGAATCACAGAATCACAGAATCACAGAATCATGAATCAGCGAATCATAGAATCAGAGAATCAGAGAATCAGAGAATCAGAGAATCACAGAATCATAGAATCAGAGAATCAGAGAATCAGAGAATCACAGAATCATAGAATCACAGAATCAGAGAATCATAGAATCACAGAATCATAGAATCATATGTCACAGAATCATTTTGGTTGAAAAAGACCTTTCAGGTCATTGAATCCAACCATTTTCTAACTCTACCAAGGGTGCTGCTAATCCATGGCCCTCAGCACCACATCTATTCTTCTTTGAAACACCTCCAGGAATGGGGATTCAACCACCTCCCTGAGGAACCTGTTCCAGTGGTCAAGAACCCTTTCAGTGAAGAAGTTTCTTCTAATATTCAACTAAAATTGCTGCAATTTGAGGCCATTTCCTCTTGTGCTATCACTCATTACTAGGGAGAAGAGACCCCACCCTACTTCAACCTCCTTTCAGGGAGCTGTAGAGAGCAATGAGGTCTCCCTTCAGCCTCCTCTTCTCCAGGCTAAACACCCCCAGGTCCCTCAGCTGCTCCCCGCCAGCCCTGTTCTCCAGACCCTCAAGTCTCAGTAGCATTCATCCACTATTCCACACAGACACTGCCTCATCTCTTTGGTGCTGTGGTTCAGCAGCACAGAGAGAGGTATCACAGAAATTCCATTTGGGTGTACAAACAGGATTGTAAATTCAGTGACCATGCTTCTCTTCCTTCTGCATTCAGCCAGACACTCTGAGTAGAGGATGTGGGGCGAGGGCTGTGAAGCTTTTGTGGAGAGAGAATCATGGCTGAAATTAACAAGCAAGGAAACAAATAAATACATAAATCAATACATTAAAAATACATAAATAAATACATAACTACATAAATCAATACATAAATACATAAATCAATACATTAAAAATACATAACTACATAAATCAATACATTAAAATACATAAATCAATACATAAATACATAAATAAATTCACACATAAATAAATGCACACACAAACACATACATAAAGAAATACATAAATGCATAAATGCACACATAAAGAAATACGTAAATATATATACACATAAATAAATCAATACATAAATCAATACATAAATAAATGCACACATAAAGAAATACGAAAATACACACATAAATAAATGCACACATAAATAAATCAATATATAAATCAATATACACATAAATGCACACATAAATAGTTCAATACATAAATCAATACACAAAATAATATACACATAAATAAATGCACACATGAATAAATCAATATATAAATGATTACATAAATCAATACACAAATCAATACACAAATCAATACACAAATCAATACACACATAAATCAAAACACACATCAATAAATGAACACATAAATAAATCAATACATAAATCAATACATAAATCAATACACACATAAATAAATCAATACATAAATCAATACACACATAAATAAATGCACACATAAATAAATCAATACATAAATCAATACATAAATCAACACATAAATCAAAACACACACAAATAAATGCACACATAAATAAATCAATACACATAAATAAATCAATACACATAAATAAATCAGTACACAAATCAATAGATGCATAAATAAAGAAACACATAAATAGAGCAATGTGATTTTTCCCTATTGATGTAGTTGTTATCCACAAGACACCCACAGGCTTGCACACATTTTGGGGGCCCTATGACTCCCATTTTATCCTGATACATCCTGGCAGAGCCTCGCTGGCTTCAGCAGAGTGCGAATTCCATCTGAACTCAGCCCACTTTTAGAGCATGTTGCCCTGAAAAGGCAAAAGCAGTCTCAGCATTTGCCTTCCACACAGCCCCCTTGGTGTTGCCTGTCCTGTTGGTCATTCCAGAAGGCAAGCAGGGGTCCGTGAGCATCCCGCAGTCTGTCCTGCGTTTGGCCTGCACGCTGCTGGTGTTCTGCTGTGCAATCTTGTGGCTTGCTATAGGCAGATCGGTTCCTGGCTTACACTCACTGTGGTCTAAAGTCATGGCAGAAGGATCAGACCCAGAGGCTCAAGTCAGAAGGTGGTTTAGAGCCCTGGGGAGGTTTTCTCATGGAAGGGGAAAGTCCCTTCCCACACCGTTGTCTTTAAAGAAGGGATTACCTGTTCTCATTTACCACTGGAACAAACCCAAGCATCTCTGAGATGTGTTTGTGGCTGATGCACAGCTGGGGGTTGGCCTCTTCTTCTGGGAGTTGGTGTCTTCTCTGGGGGTTGGTCTATTCTCTGAGGGTTGGTCTCTTCTCTGGAGGTTCGTCTCTTCTCTGGGGGTTGGTTTCTTCTTCTGGGGGTTGGTCTCTTCTCTGGGGGTTGGTCTATTCTCTGAGGGTTGGTCTCTTCTCTGGAGGTTCGTCTCTTCTCTGGGGGTTGGTTTCTTCTTCTGGGGGTTGGTCTCTTCTCTGGGGGTTGGTCTCTTCCTCTGAGGGTTGGTGTCTTCTCTGGGGGTTGGTCTATTCTCTGAGGGTTGGTCTCTTCTCTGGAGGTTGGTCTCTTCTCTGGAGGTTGGTCTCTTCTTCTGGGGGTTGGTTTCTTCTCTGGGGGTTGGTCTATTCTCTGGAGGTTGGTCTCTTCTCTGGAGGTTGGTCTCTTCTTCTGGGAGTTGGTGTCTTCTCTGGGGGTTGGCCTCTTCTTCTGGGAGTTGGTGTCTTCTCTGGGGGTTGGTCTATTCTCTGAGGGTTGGTCTCTTCTCTGGAGGTTGGTCTCTTCTCTGGAGGTTGGTCTCTTCTTCTGGGGGTTTGTCTCTTCTCTGGGGGTTGGCCTCTTTTTCTGGGAGTTGGTGTCTTCTCTGGGGGTTGGTCTATTCTCTGAGGGTTGGTCTCTTCTCTGGAGGTTCGTCTCTTCTCTGGGGGTTGGTTTCTTCTTCTGGGGGTTGGTCTCTTCTCTGGGGGTTGGTCTCTTCTTCTGAGGGTTGGTATCTTCTCTGGGGGTTGGTCTATTCTCTGAGGGTTGGTCCCTTCTCTGGGGGTTGGTCTCTTCTTCTGGGGGTTCATCTCTTCTCTGGAGGTTGGTCTCTTCTCTGGGGGTTGGTCTCTTCTTCTGGGGGTTCATCTCTTCTCTGGGGGTTGGTCTCTTCTCTGGAGGTTGGTCTCTTCTTCTGGAGGTTGGTTTCTTCTTCTGGGGATTGGTCTCTTCTCTGGAGGTTGGTCTCTTCTTCTGGGGGGGTGTCTCTTCCTCTGGGGATTGGTCTCTTCTTCCAGGCAACCAGCAACAGAACAAGAGGACACAGTCTCAGATTGTGCAGGGGGAAGTTTAGGCTTGATCTTAGAGAGTTCTTCCCAGAAAGAGAGATTGGCCATTGGGATGTGCTGCCCAAGGAGGTGGTGGAGTCAACATCCCTGGAGGTGTTTATGAAAATCCTGCATGAGGCATTTGGTGCTATGGTTGAGTTGATTAGATGGTGTTGGGTGATCAGTTGGACTTGATGATCTTGGAGTTCTCTTCCAACCTGGTTGATTCTGTGATTCTGTGGTATTGTAAGAAAATGTAGCTGAAACCTCTTCTCAGCCTCTGTAAGGATGAAATGACCATTTTTTTTTTTTTTTTTTTGCTGAAGGAGCAGCCAGATTTACACTGTCTGAGGGCAGAATTTACCCCAATGGTTGAATGTCTTTGTCCCATTGAAGAGACTAAACACAGTCAGATCAAAGCAGCCTCCCCAGAAGCACAGTGATTTATAGCAGTTAGAGATGTGCTTCATCTTGGGCCATCCTTCTGGAAAGAACTTGAGCATGTCCTTAAGGATGTCAAGTGGAGGGGGCCAGGCTCTTGTGGGTGGTTCACAGTGACAAGACAAGGAACAATGGGTTCAAATTTGAACAGAGAAGATTTCATCTCAACAGGAGAAACTTCTTTCCAGTGAGGGTGACAGAGCCCTGGAGCAGGCTGCCCAGGAGGGTTGTGGAGTCTCCTTCTCTGGAGACTTTCAAACCCCACCTGGATGCATTCCTGTGCAGACTGCCCTGAGTGATGCTGCTCTGGCAGGGGGGTTGGACCTGATGATCTCTGGAGGTCCCTTACAACCTCTGTGATACTGTGAGACTGTGAGACTGCTGAAGGCAGTACAGCAGGTTAAAACACACTCTGAACTCCAAGGTGATGCTGGATGGTAATGCTGGCAGGGAAGGCTTTTGATTGAGCTTTTGCCTGTGCTGCAGAGCAACAGAAATTAGGTCAATGTGTTGGGTGACTGCCTGCCCTTCCCTCCTGCAAACTGACCTCTAAACTGAGCACCAGGAGCCAAAGTGACCACATGCTGGTGGAAGCCAGCCAAGTCTGCAAGCATGGCAGGATCAGTGGAAGACCCGGGAGGCTGTGGGCAGGGTGGTGGCATGGACCAGTTCTAACTCACATAGAATCACAGAATTGTTAGGGTTGGAAGGGACCTCAAGGATCAGCCAGTTCCAACTAACCTGCCATGGCCAGGGACACCTCACACTACAGCAGGTTGCTCACAGCCACCTCCAGGGATGAGTCTTCCAATACCTCCCCGGGAAACCTGTGCCAGTCTCTCATCACTCTCATGGGGAACAATTTCTTCATAACATCCAATCTAAATCTATCCATTTCTAGTTTTGTTCCATTCCCCTCAGACCTATCACTCCCTGACACCCTAAAAAGTCCCTCCCCAGCTTTCTTGTAGCCACCTTCAGATCCTGGAAGGCCACAAGAAGGTCTCCTTGGAGCCTTCTGCTCTCCAGACTGCACAACCCCAACTCTCTCAGTCTGTCTCCACAGCTCCAGCCCTCTGCTCATCCTCATGGCCCTTCTCTGGACACCTTCCAGCACCTCCAGATCCTTCTTGTAATAAGTTTGTAATTTGGTTGGGCACATTTGACACAGCATTACTCTGCCCCTTTAGAAATCCTCTGCATGCTCTCTAGTCTCTTTCTAGACACCACTTTATGGGCACCTGGGAAATTTGGTTGCTGCAAACATGTGGCAAAAGACCCATAGGACATGGGACTACATGGACTGTGTAGTATGGAAAACTCTGTGCCACACAGGATGTTTGGCAGCTGTGGCACCAGCCTGTGGCAGCTGAGAGCTGTAGAAAACTGAATGTCAAGGCTCCATGAGCTCACATTTTGATGCATAGCTAGGACAGGGTTCCCCAGAGCCCATGGGGTAGTTGTAGGCTCTACCTTTGAAATTTTCCACACATCTTGAACAGAAAAGCAGTAGAATGGAAATAATTTGCTTCCAACTGGGCTGGCCTGGCAAATGTAATGTCAGGGGGGGGTTTTCAACCCACCAAAGCCCATACAAAAAGGAGTTATTTCTCCATGGTTTTAGTTTGGCTGCATGCAGAAAACATGAGGGAAGTGGGGGTGTTTAGTGTGGAGAAGAGGAAGCTGAGGGGAGACTTCATTGCTCTCTACAGCTTCCTGAAAGGAGGCTGGAGTGAGGTGAGGGTTGGTCTCTTCTCCCTAGCATCAGGTGAAAGAACAAGAGGAAATGGCCTGAAACTGCACCAGGGGAGGTTTAGTTTGGAGATTAGGAAAAACTTCTTTGCTGCAAGAGTGGTCAGGCAGTGGAGCAGGCTGCCCAGGGAGGTGGTGGAGTCACCATCCCTGGAGGTGTTCAAGAAACCTGTAGACATGGCTCTGTGGGACATGGTTTAGTGGCCATGGTGGTGTTGGGTTGATAGTTGAGCTCAATGATCTTAGAGGTCTTTTCCAACCAAAACAACTCTGTGATCCTCTGATCCTTCCCATGAGGTAGCCTACTGAGTGAGAGAGGCTGCATCTAGAACTGGCATCAGAGCAGGATTTTGACAACGTTGTGTGCCCTGCAGGGCAAAACTCACAGCATGAGGATCGTTCAGCTTTTCATATCCAGCCTCTGAAACTCTTTGTCAAAGAGGTGAGTGTCTGTATAGCTTGGGAGATGTGGCTCTTCACAGAGCCAGACTGAACTCTTGGATGGCTGAGGATCACCAGCTGAAACAGAGTTTGTAGCTGACAGTACCATGGGTCCTGTCTTCCCTCATCACTGAAATCTGCTGATCCAGAAGTTACCTTCCATAGGGGAAGACATCCCAGGCACCATGGAGACTAGAGGCTGGAGGGGATGGCTTATAGATCTTCCAAGAGTCCCTAAAAAGAACCAAAGGTTTTCCCATGCTATATATCTGAAAAAAAACCTACAATACAATGAAGGTCTCCATTCCTCTGTGTAAAGCCTTTGCTGTTCCAGATCTCATATACCACTCTCTCTTCAGCTGACAGCATGCAGAGGTTTTTAGACAAATTTAAGAGTCTTTTTCCATCCTTACCTCTTTCCCAAAGGTGGACTTGACCCTGAAAGCAGAGGAGGAGCACAGCACCACACTGCTGTGCAGACATGGCTGCTGTGCAAGCAGTGTATTTGCTGGAGATCTTGTAGGCTTGAAGTTTCACAAGAGGACTGTTAAGGTCAGAGGGACAGCTTGCACACCATGCTGCTTGCAAAACATCTCAGGGTGACTGGAAATGTGCTGGAACAGCCATGTTATACCCTATGGAGCCACAAAGTTTTGCTTCAAGGAAGTTAGTCCTGCTTGGAACAAGAATTTGCACTGAGCATTGTGTAGTAAATTACACTTCCTCTCCCTCCCCCCTACCCCCCCACCCCCACCAGTGTCAGTCTCATGCTTTGATTTTCTCTTGACAGCTGCAGGTATTTTCACAGGCTGTAAACTGTTTGTCTGCTGTAGAGGATGAGTTTTATCAGAGAGGTTCACATGGTGTCACACTGACTAGGAGGCTTTGACACGTGAGGTCAGCCTTTGTGACACCTTCCCAGACCTTCTTTTCTCAGCAAGCACAGCACAGCACAGCAGTGTATGGCCTTACAGACCAGAGACTCTCCTGGACAAGACACAGCACAAGACACAGGGCCCAGCCCAAGCCAGTCCTGCCACTGCACTCCTGCCACTTTGTTAGAGCATCCTTGCAAAAACCTTCACAGCCTGACCCAAACTCTCTGGTTATCACAGAATCACAGAACCATTCAGGTTGGAAAAGCCCCTCAGGATCACCAAGTCCAACCCACAACCCTACTCTACAAGGGTCACCCCTAAACCATAGCCCCAAGTACCACATCCAAAACACCTTTAAACACATCCAGGGTTGGTGACTCAGGCACCTCCCTGGGCAGCTCATTCCAATCCCTGACCACTCTTGCTGGGAATTTTTTTTTCCTAAATGTCCAGTCTGAACCTACCCAGCTTGAGGCCATTCCCTCTTTTTCTATCACTAATCACCTGTGAGAAGAGACCAGCACCAGCCTCTCTTGCCAAGGTTTTCTATCCTGCCCTGTCTCAGCAATAGTGTGACCAGCAGGACCAGGGTAGTGATTGTCCTCTGCACTCAGGACTGGTGAGGTCACACTGTGACTACTGCATTCAGTTTTGGGCTCCTCACTCCAAGAAGGACATTGAGGTACTGGAGTGTGTCCAGAGAAGTGCAGCAAAGCTGGGGAAGGGTCTGGAGGACAGGGCTGGGGAGGAGCAGCTGAGGGAACTGGGGGTGTTTAGTGTGGAGAAGAGGCTGAGGGAAGACCTCATTGCTCTCTACTACTACCTGGAAGGAGGTTGGAGTGAGGTGAGGGTTTGCCTCTTTTCCCTACTTTCGAGTGATAGGACAAGAAGAAATGGCTTCAAGTTGCACCAGGGGAGGTGTAGGTTGGATATGAGAATAAACTTCTTCATTGAAAGGGTTCTGAAACACTGGCACAGGCTGCCCAGGGAGCTGGTTAAATCCCCATTTCTGGAGGAGTTTCAGAGCCTCAGAGATGTGGTGCTGAGGGCCATGGTTTAGCAGCAGCCTTGGCAGAGGTAGAGAATTGTTGGATTCCATCATCCTAAAGGTCTTTTCCAACCAAAACCATTCTGTGAGTCTATGACCACCCTGATCTGGTGGAGATTTAAATGTTTAGGTGAATGTGCAGTATGGGAGCTCTCAGAAGAGTCAAGGCACCACAAGAGAGTGCCTGGATCTAGGCAGTAAGCAGGATCAGCAAACTCACTGAACTTTAAGTAAAGCATGATTGTTTTCACATGCAAGATTCAAGGCTCTTTGTTTCCATACTTAGGTTCAAAGAGGATTAGAAAAAAGTAGCAGAGATGAATCCAAACATTCATAAATCAGAGACATCTCTTTTCAGAATTCCCTGCCAGAAACTTGGCTGAATTCTGCCTATGTGGACATTTGTATATAACAAAGTGCAGGAAGATGAAATGTTGTCTTAGGAACAGAGACAGGGGTCCATGAGATCTCTCTGCATAAATATAAGGATTTGCTTAGAAATCCATGGAATAGATCACTTTGGAGATTTGTCTTTTGTCTTCTGCTCCTCCTTGGCTGTAGCACATCCTCCCAGGCTCTCAGAGTGTTACCATATTGCTTTTGACACCCTCAGGCTGTGCTGCCATTCAGAGAGAGCTGAACAGGCTGGAGAGTTAGGCAGAGAGGAACCTCATGAAATTCACCAAGGATAAGTGCAGAGTCCTGTATCTGGGGAGGAACAACCCCCTGCAGCACCACAGATGGGGATCTGACCTGCTGGAAACCAGCTTCATGGAGCAGGGCTTTGAAGTCCTGGTGGACACTAAGTTGACCATGAGAGAGCAATGAACCCTTATGACCAAGGCAGCCAATGGTCTCTTGGGGTGCATTAAGAAGAGTGGGGCAGCAGGTCAAGGGAGATTCTCCTGCCCCTCTGCCCTGCCCTGCCCTGGTGAGGCCTTATCTGGACTACTGTGTCCAGTTCACGGATCCACAGTTCAAGAAAGTCCTCAGGGAACTCCTGGAGACGGACCAACAGAGGGCTGTGAGGATGATTAGGGGACTGGAACATCTGTCTGATGAGGAAAGGCTGAGAGACCCAGGGCTGTTTAGCCTGCAGAAGAGAAAGCTGAGAGAGGATCTTACTAATGTTCACAAGTATGTGAAGGGTGGGTGTCAAAGAGAAGGGGCCAGGCTCTTGTCAGTGGTGCCCTGTGACAGGAGGAGGGGCAACAGACAGAAACTGGAACATGAGAAGGTCTGCCTCAGCGTGAGGAAAAGCTTTGGTGTGGGTGTGCTGGACCCTGGAGCAGGCTGCCCAGAGAGGTTGTGGAGTCTCCTTCTCTGGAGAATTTCAAGACCCATCTGGCTGTGTTCCTGTGTGACCTGCCCTGGGTGATCCTGCTCTGGTGGGGGAGTTGGACTGGCTGATCTCCAGAGGTCCCTTCCAAACCCTTTCACTGAGTGATTCTGTAGAATCAATAAGAAAAGGGAAGGTAGTGCTGCTGAAGGCAGAACACTGTTTGTGCAGGGAATTCCTCTGCTTCCTTTTCATGGTGAGGGAGCATGTCAAATCTGCAGGGTGCTTGAATGGCTTTAATGGAGCTGGTGTGAAGGCAGAAGTATAGAATCAGAGAATCAGAGAATCAGGGAATCAGTCAGGGTTGGAAGGGACCACAAGGATCATCCAGTTCCAACCCCCCTGCCATGGGCAGGGACACCTCACACTACATCAGGCTGGCCAGAGCCTCATCCAGCCTGGCCTTAAACACCTCCAGGGATGGAGCCTCAACCACCTCCCTGGACAACCCATTCCAGGCTCTCACCACTCTCGTGGGGAAGAACTTCTTCCTTATATTACTTGCTGGAAGTGAATCTCCCCACTTCCAGCTTTATTCCATTCCCCCCAGTCCTATCACTCCCTGACACTCTCAAAACTCCCTCCCCAGCTTTCTTGTAGCCCCCTTCAGATGCTGGAAGGCCACAAGAAGGTTACCTCAGAGCCTTCTCTTCTCCAGACTGAACAGCCCCAACTCTTTCAGTCTCTCCTCATAGGAGAGGTGCTCCAGCCCTCTGCTCATCCTGGTGGCCCTTCTCTGGACACCTTCCAGCATGTCCATAGCCCTCTTGGAACAGAGGCTCCAGAACTGGATGCAGTACTCCAGGTGGGGTCTCAGCAGAGCTGAGCAGAGGGGGAGAATCACCTCCCTTGACCTGCTGGCCACACTTCTCCTGATGCAGCCCAGGCTCTGCTTGGCTCTCTGGGCTGCAAGTGCACACTGACAGCTCCTGTTGAGCTTCTCCTCCCCCAGCACCCCCAAGTCCCTCTCCTCAGGGCTGCTCTCCAGCCAGTCCCTGCCCAGCCTGGATTTGTGCTTGGGATTGCCTCAACCCAGCTGCAGGACCTGCACTTGGTCTTGTTGAACCTCCTGAGGTTGGCTTGTGCTCACCTCTCCAGCCTGTCCAGGTCCCTCTGGATGGATCCCTTCCCTCCAGCCTGTCTGCTGCACCACACAGCTTGGTGTCATCAGCAAACTTGCTGAGGGTGCACTCAATGCCTCTGTCCATGGCACCAACAAAGATGCTGAACAGGACTGGTCCCAGGACTGAGCCCTGAGGGACTCCACTTGTCCCTGGCCTCCACTGGGACATGGAGCCATTGACAGCCACTCTTTGGGTGCAGCCATCAAGCCAGTTCTTTATCCATCTCGTGGTCCACCCATCAAACCCATGTGTCACCAGGTTGGAGAGCAGGAGGTGGTGTGGGACAGTGTGGAAGGCTTTGCTCAGGTCCAGGTCAATGCCATCAGTTGCTCTCCCCTCATCTATTAATGTTGTCACCTGGTCACAGAAGGCCACCAGGCTGTCAGGCAGGATTTGCCCTTGGTGAAGCCATGCTGACTGTACCCAAGTAGTTTCTGGGAGAGCAGGAAGGGAAAGCAGCCCCTGTGCAAGGGAGGGTCAAGGACAGAGCTCCCCAGGAGCAGGGTGAATTCACCTTGTGAGATGATGCATGGGAGAAAGGGCCCTTGCTAAGGGACCAAATTGTTCTTGCCCTGCCTGTTTATTTTGAGAGTTCCAGGAGGTATGTTTTCCAGGTTGTTAGCACAAGAAGGAGGGAGGGGGAGCTGCTTCAACATCTAACCACATGCTCCTGCCCTGCCATGCAGGGAAACAAGGAGGGCATTGGGTTTCACAGATAGCACCACAGACAGCTATTAAGAGCTAATCCAGTGTCACATTTCTGCCCAGTGCTGGCTAACTACCAGCCCAATTTGCTGGCTTCTCTTCTCCCTCTCTTTCTTCATTGTTTCAAGCCCTGCAGAGACTTATCCTAATAATGGGTCAAGCCTCAGCCAAATGTGTTCACTTGAAGGCCACCATGGGAGAATGGCAGGATATTGT
The DNA here is from genome assembly GCF_027791375.1 of Indicator indicator. Classification (NCBI taxonomy): domain Eukaryota; kingdom Metazoa; phylum Chordata; class Aves; order Piciformes; family Indicatoridae; genus Indicator; species Indicator indicator. Next base: position 3,550,561 of record NC_072036.1, on the reverse strand, counting down.
CTTTCCACTAGCAAGTGAATTTCAGGCAGCTTAAGGTGGTGTCCATTTCACTGTAATGCTGGTTTATGTTACAGCCCTTTTCAAACCTCTAATTGCCCTGCACTGCTGACATTTATAGACATCCCCAACTTTAAATGAAAACACAACACTGAGGTCAGGAGGAGGTTCTGGGACAGCAAAGATCCCAGGTGAGGCCAAGGGAGGAAATTGCTTCAAAACTTCCAAATGCCAAACATGTTGGGGAGGAGGGGCAGGGAGAAGAAAGAGAAGAATAAAAGACAGGGGTGAGGAAGACCTTATTCACAGCCCCAAAGGTATGGATGATTAACAATGACTCTTCCTTATCTACACATTTGAGACCTGGAGCACAGTTAGTCCTCCCTCTCCTCAGTTTCTCCTGCTAGGGATAAAAATTTAAAAATATTTGCCCATCTGAATGTGTGACTCTATTCATACATTCATAGAATGGTTTGGATTGGAAGGGACCTCAAAAATCATCCATGGACAGGGACACCTCCCACCAGCACAGCTTGCTCAAGGCTTCATCCAGCCTGGCCTTGAACACCTCCAGGGAAGAGGCATCCACAGCCTCCCTGGGCAACCTGTTTCAGTGTCTCAGCACCCTCCCTGGAAAGAATTTCTTCCTAATCTCCAGTCTAAGTCTACCCTCCTCAAGCTTAAATCCGTTCCTTCTCATCCTGTCTGGCCCAGCTTTTCAGCTATTTTGTGCTGGTAGACCTCCAGGGAAGTCAGTGACATTAAGCCAGCTGGGATCCTGGTCTCATTGGAGTGAGAAAGTGACTGCTTGTTACAGAGGAGAAAACTCCAGGGTTTTCCTTCTTCTCTCCAGGCATCCTTGTCTGAGGGAAACTGATTTAGCAAGGGCTGATGGTAGGAGATATCATCACAAAGGCTGACCCTTGTTTGCCAATACACTGCACAACCTGTCAGCCACGATGGGGGGTGAAATCTGAGTTAAAGGGTCAAAATGAAGAACTAAAACCTGTATCTCACTGGCACAGGGATCTGTTAGAGGGGCAGACTCTGTCTGCTCACTTCACATTACCCCTGTGGTGTAAATGGCTCCATTATTCCAGGGGAAAGATATCTTGCAAGGACAAAAGTGAAGGGATGCTGCTGTCTTGTGGAGTGGAACTTGTTCCCTTGTATCCACAACTTTTCCTACACATTTTCCAGGGGTTTGAAGCCTGGCATGTGCTCCCCTACACATGCACCCCTGGAGCTGAGCTGGGCAGGGTAGCAGACAGCAGGGGCTGAACCAAGGAATGCATTTTCTTCATTCAGCCTGCTCAGAAGGTTCCTATGCCTTCAATCATCACCCCATCCTAGGAAAGGGGAACCTGCATCAAGGAGAAATGCTAGGGAAGAAATTCTGCAGAACCATAGCCTCACTACCTAGAGAGAAAGGCTGCAGCTCCTCAGTGGGGCACAGAAGCAGTGCATGGTACCAGGAAAGCTCACGGATCTGTGGGGCACATGCAAGGGCCCAAGACATGGTGACAGAAAGGACCCCTTGGCCCCCTGCCATGAGTGCCATGGCTCCTCAAGCAGTCTTACCAGATCATCATTTTGTCCTGCTGAGGGATTTCCTACTGCATCAACAGGTTATAATCTCTTCCTGCTACTGGACAGAGAGAAATTCAAGGGCAAAAGGAAGAGAGAAGACCCTGCAGAGATGATGAACATGTTAATGCTAATAGATAAAGTGATGGCACCCTAGCAACTCATTCTTTCTCTGTCTTTGCCAGAACAAACACAAGCAGGTGAGGAATAAGACTGCATTCCACAGTTACACTGGGAGGAAAGAACATGCCAGGTTAGATGGGGCTTTGAGTAACCCAATCTAGTGAAAGGTGTCCTCATCCATGGCAGGGGAGGTGTAATTTCATGCTCTTTATAGAATCATAGAGTCAGTCAGGGTTGGAAGGGACCACAAGGCTCATCCAGTTCCAACCCCCCTGCCATGGCCAGGGACACCTCACACTACATCAAGCTGGCCAGAGCCTCATCCAGCCTGGCTGCAAACACCTCCAGAGATGGAACCTCAACCACCTCCCTGGACAACCCATTCCAGGCTCTCACCACTCTCATGGGGAAGAACTTCTTCCTTATATTGCATCCAGTCTGAATCTCCCCACTTCCAGCTTTGTTCCATTCCCCCCAGTCCTGTCACTCCTTGAGATCCTATCTCTATCTCTTTTATCTATACATAAGAGAAGAAAAAGAAGATAATATAGGCTCCAAAGAGACTTTATTGTGGCCTTCCAGTATCTGAAGGGAACTACAAGAAAGCTGGGGAGGGACTCTTTAGTGTGTCAGGGAGTGACAGGGTTAGGGGAAATGGAACAAAACTTGAAATGGGTAGATTCAGATTGAATGTTAGGAAGAAGATTTTCCCCATGAGGGTGGTGAGACACTGGCACAGGTTGCCCAGGGAGGTGGTGGAAGCCTCATCCCTGAAGGTTTTTGCAGCCAGGCTGGATGTGGCTGTGAGCAACCTGCTGTAGTGTGAGGTGTCCCTGCCTATGGCAGAGGGGTTGGGACTGGCTGATCCTTGAGGTCCCTTCCAACCCTCACAATTCTGTGATTCCATCTAATTGTGTATCTGTGTGATTACTGGTTGATATCACTAATGAACATTTATAATGCTTTTGTACAGCAATGAAAAAAAGAGAAAAGTCTTCTAAACATAGCCATCTGCATGCTGATTTCAAAGTCCTGTGTTTTATCCTGCCCATAGATACCTTCCTCCACCTTCCCTGGTGCCTCACACATTATCAAGCAGACATACACCACCTATCACACAAGATATTCTATACCCACATGGTCAGAGGTTAGGGTACTTAGGACCAGCTAATTAGGTTGCTAATGACGATAATTGATTCCAATGCAACTCCAATGACTTTCTGTGAGAGACAAGTGACCAAATGTTTTTAAAGATCCTGTGGCAAATGTTTTAATGAGCTTGATTCAGTTGTTCATGCACGGATGTGTCACTCCAGAGACCTCACAGTACCTGAGAGCTGTGTGCTACACAGGTGAAGGGAGGTGATTCTCCCCCTCTACTCTGCCCTGGGGAGATCTCAGCTAGAGTATATCCAGCTCTGAAGCACAAGAAAGACAGGCAACTGTTAAAAGGGGGCCTGAAAAGGTCACAAGGATGATCAGAAGGCAGGAGCTCTTCTCCTACAAGGACAGGCTGAGAGAATTTGGGCTGTTTAGCCTGGAGAAGAGAAGGCTCTGGGAAGACACAGCAGCCTTCCAATACCTGAAGAAGGCTACAGAAGAGCTGGGACTATTTATAAGGGCCTGTGGTGATAAGACAAGGGGCTACACTTTGAAACCAGAGCAGAGGAGATTCAGATTGGATATTAGGAAGAAGTTCTTTACTATGAGGCTGGTGAGACACTGGAACAGCTTGCCCAGAGAAGTTGTAGATTCCTCATCCCTGGAAGCCTCACCAGGCTGGATGAGGCTTTGAGCAGCATGGTCTGGTGGGAGGTGTCCCTGCCCATGGCAGGGGGTTTGGGACTGGATGATCTTTAAAGGTCCCTTCCACCTCAAGCCATTCTCTGATCTATGATTCAGTGCAAGGTGGAACATAGATGGGAAAACGACTGAGCAGACTGCACAGGACAGTCCTTATCCCTCACTGCTGCAACTGCTCACCGTGCTTCTCCTCCTTAGGTCCAGACCTGAGACTTAAAAGCTTTGTCTTTCTCTCAGCATCCCACTGTCAGGTCATGGTTACTCAGTAACATTTGCACTGCATTAAGCTTTCAGTGGCTTTTCTGCTGATACCTTGGAAAACCTTGGGCCCTGGCATTCTTGTCCAGCTTCACTTTGTCTGATCCTTGTCCCACACTCTGATGGAAGCTGAAGAGAAGAAAAAGAGATGGAAAACTCTTGCAACTGCACTCCAGCAATATCTCATCTTTGACTTTTATTTCCAGAGCAGTTACAGCCTGAGTCTATGTTGTTAAGAGATCCAGTGACTGCAAACAGACTCACACTTTACTTTGTTCCTATGAGAGCTGAGACCGCTACCAAAAATTCTCCAGCTCAAAGTCATTGTCAGAGTAGAAATTACATTTTCTATTTCCTCTCTCTTCTCTCACCAGTACAGGTTAGGAGGTGATCTGCTAGAGAGCAGCCCTGTGGAGAAGGACCTGGGAGTCCTGGTAGAAAACAAGGGTCAGCAAAGTGCCCTGGTGGTCAAGAAGGCCAATGGGATCCTGAGGGACATTCAGAGGAGGGTGTCCAGCAGATCCAGGGAGGTTCTCCTCCACCTCTACTCTGCCCTGGTGAGGCCACACCTGGAATATTGCATCCGGTTTTGGGCTTTCCAGTTCAGGAGGGACAGGGATCTGCTGGAGAGAGTCCAACTGAGGGCTTCAAGGATGCTGAAGGGACTGGAGCACTGCCTGGGGAGGAGAGGCTGAGAGCCCTGGGGCTGTTCAGTCTGGAGAAGACTGAGAGGAGATTTAATAAATGTTCATAAATATCAGAGGGCTGAGGGTCAAGAGGGAGGGGACAGGCTCTGCTCAGTTGCATCCTGGGATAGGACAAGGGGCAATGGATATAAACTCCAGCACAGGAGGTTCCACCTCAACATGAGGAGAAACTTTTTCACTGTGAGGGTCACAGAGCACTGGAGCAGGCTGCCCGGAGAGGTTGTGGAGTCTTCTCTGGAGACTTTCCAGCCCCACCTGGATGTGTTCCTGTGTGACCTGTGCTGGATTCTATGCTCCTGCTCTGGCAGGGGGGTTGGACTGGATGATCTCTGGAGGTCCCTTCCAACCCCTAACATCCTATGATCCTGTGTGAATTTCTGCCAAGTGACAAAGCTGTCTCAGGAGGAAAAATATCATTCCTGTGATATGTGTCAGTTCCCTTCAGCCTTGGTGAGTTTTTATTTGATGCTTCTTTGCTCCTTTCTGGTTCCAGCTGTTCCTTAGAGAAGGTCTCTTCGGAACAATGCTGAACAAAGGTATTTATGAATGGGAAGCTTGTTTAATACAGCTTCTTGTTCTCACACCATCATTTCTGAGCAGAAAGCCTGCCCTTCATTTCCACTGTTTTCAGATTTCAGCCTGTTAAAGGGAGCATTCAGCATGCAGCAGAGTGTTCAGCCAACATTTCATCACATTTTGGGATCAAATTACTCAAGCAGAGGGGAAACTTGGTGTAAGTTTCCTTTTCCTGGGGAGGTTTTCTTTTAATTCCCTTCACTCTGCAACCTCCTACAAGCATTTAGTGACCTTTTTTTTTCTGGTTGTTGCAGCACTACAAACTAAATACTGACTTTTGAAATTGTTGCAGCAGTACAAAGTTTTCTTCTTTTTTTTTTTTTCTTTTGTCTTTGTTTTTTAAACAAGTATGAAAAAGAAAGAACCAAATCCAGATGAAACACATCTCCAAGATTTTCTTTATTTTTTTTTTTCTTCTGAGTAAAGCAACAGTAAAGGATATCTAATTAGACCTGCAGTAATAACATCACCATCCCTGTTATGGGACATAACAAGGGACCTGGACAGACTGGAGAAGTGGTGCCCAGGTGGACCTCATGAAGTTCAACAAGAGCAAGTGCAAGGTTCTGCACCTGGGCTGGAACAATCCTCACTATCAATCCAGTCTGGGGGAGGAGGTGATAGAAAGCAACCCTGAGGAAAAGGATTTGGGGTGATGATGGACGAGAAGCTGGACAGGAGCAGGCAGGGTGAGCTTGCAGCACAGGAGGCCAATCCCATCCTGGGCTGCATCCAAAGCAGCATTGCCAGCAGAGCCAGAGAGGTGATGCTGCCACTTTGTTCTGCTCTGGTGAGACCTCACCTGGAGTGCTGTGTGCAGGTCTGGAGTCCTCACTATAGGAAGGACATGGAGCTGATGGAGAGGGTCCAGAGGAGGGCCATGAAGATAATCAAGGGATTGGAGCATCTCTGCTATGAGTCCAGGCTGAGGGAGCTGGGGGTGTTCAGCCTGGAGAAGAGAAGGCTCTGGGAAGATCTAATAGCAGCCTGCCAGTACCTGAAGGGGCTACAGAAAGGATGGAGAGAGACTGTTTGCAAAGGCCTGCAGGGACAGGACAAGGGGCAATGGCTTCAAACTAGAGAAGAGCAGATGGAGATTGGATATCAGGAAGGAGTTCTTCACTATGCAGATGGTGGAACACTGGAACAGGTTGCCCAGGGAGTTGGTTGAGACTCCTTCCTTGGAGATATTCAAGGTGAGGCTGGACAGGGCTCTGGGCAACCTGATCTAGTGGAGGATGTCCCTGCTGACTGCAGGGAGGTCAGACTGGATGAGCTTTGGAGATCCCTTCCAGCCTGGAACATTCTATGATTAGAGAGAGAGAGAGATGTGCATATATATATCTGCATACATATATATATACATATCTAAAAGCTTGTGATCTGCTGAGTTAGGAAGTCAGCAAGCTGTAGGGTCTACCACAACTTCTGTCCTCCAATCAGCTCCCCCACATATTACACACACCATGGAAATTATAACCTAACTCTCTAGCTTTTGTGTAATCGATTCGGAATGAGCAGATTTGCTCTCAAAACAAGACTTCCAGGATGCAAAAAGCCACAGGCCTGAAGGAAACCACAACTCCCTATATGCAAACTATCACATCTTTATATATAATGCACTGAACCTACAGACTTTCAGACAAGAAAATCTGAAATGCCAGCAAATGAGCCGTGCTGTTTGCTTGTGACCACAGAAGATTGCTTTGGATGTCCTCTGCAGCCTGTCACTTTTTAAAGAACATTTAATGACTATATAGGAATTGGCATCCATGAATCCAGACATAGAGCCTCACCAAATCCTAATCATAGAATCAGTCAGGGTTGGGACCACAAGGAGCAGCCAGTTCCAACCCCCCTGCCATGGCCAGGGACACCTCACACTACATCAGGCTGGCCAGAGCCTCATCCAGCCTGGCCTTAAACACCTCCAGGGATGGGGCCCCAACCACCTCCCTGGACAACCCATTCCAGGCTCTCACCACTCTCATGGGGAAGAACTTCTTCCTCATGTCCAGTGTGAATCTCCCCACTTCCAGCTTTGTTCCATTCCCCCCAGTCCTATCACTACCTGGGATCCTAAAAAGTCCCTCCCCAGCTTTCTTGTAGCCCCCTTCAGATCCTGGAAGGCCACAAGAAGGTCACCTCAGAGCCTTCTCTTCTCCAGACTGAACAGCCCCAACTCTTTCAGTCTCTTCTCATAGCAGAGGTGCTCATCTCTTCTGCTGGCTGATGCTTGGCTCCTGAATTCCAACATTTCTCTGAATGATCAACTTCCTTATTTTCCAAAATCACAGAATGTTAGGGGTTGGAAGGGACCTCCAGAGATCATTGAGTCCAAGCCCCCTGTCAGAGACTACCCAGGGTAGTCAACACAGGAATGCATCCAGATGAGGTTGGAGTGTGTCCAGAGAAGAAGACTCCACAACCTCTCTGGGCAGCCTGCTCCAAGGCTCCGTCACCCTCACCAAAAAGAAGTTTCTCTTCATGTTGAGGTGACATCCCTCATGTTGGGGGTGTTTGGCCTGGAGAAGAGGAGGCTCAGGGGAGACCTTATTGCTCTCTACAACTACCTGAAAGGAGGTTGTAGCCAGGTGGGGGTTGGTCTCTTCTCCCAGGCAACAACAGAATCAGAGTCTGCCAGGTTGGAAGAGATCTCCAAGGTCATCAAGTCCAACTGATCACCCAACCCTATCCAATCAACCAGACCATGGCACTAAGTGCCTCATCCAGGCTGTTCTTAAACACTTCCAGGGACATCAACCCCAGCACCTCCCTGGCCAGCCCATCCCAATGGCCAATCTCTCTTTCTGGGAAGAACTTCTTTCTAAGATCAGGCCTAAACTTCCCCCTGCACAGCTTGGGGAAACCAGTGACAGAAGGAGAGGACACAGCCTCAAGCTGTGCCAGGGGGAAGTTTAGGCTTGATCTTAGGAAGAAGTTCTTCCCGGAAAGAGAGATTGGCCATTGGGATGTGCTGCTCAGGGAGGTGGTGGGGTCAGCATCCCTGGAAGTGTTTAAAAACAAACTAGATGAGGCACTTGGTGCCATGGTTGAGTTGATTAGATGGCGTTGGGTGATAGCTTGAATTTGATGATCTTGGAGGTGAAGTTTTCACTACTCTGAATCCAGCCAGTTCACAGCACACCACCAGCACCCTCATTTTCAGGCCATTCGATGCTGTCATGACTGTTAGAAGATTCTTAAGGTGAGGAAGCTGCAGTCATTTGACCAGAAATACCTATACAGTAGATACCAGCCCCTGAGCTGCTCATTCTTCCTGCCCTTTACAGCCATTTGAGAAAAATACATTTACAATGGAATTTTAAATTGCCCAAATCCTTTCTGCAAGGAGAGATAAGAGGCTACAGAAACTAGCTGGCAGTTGTATTTTAGTATCCAAATCTTAACCACAGAGGTAGCTGGAGGGAAGGGCAATGCTTATAAGACAGAGGTGACTCTGGCCACAACTACCTCACAGAACAGAGGAGCACATATTGTCCTGGCTGATGGGACTAAAGCTCTTTCCTCTCCCTCCTGATAAATCCATGCTTGCAAATGATGGCTGCTTTAGATCAGAGAAATAAAAGCTAAGGAGCAACAAGTGTCTGGTTAGAGAAAGAGCCAAGTAACCTGGATCAGTTTGCAACACAGGGCTGCCTATTCTGACACACAACAGCCAAGTATTCATAGATCTTTTTCTGGGCTCCAGGAGAATGTTTTGCTTTCTGTTGTGTTCAGTGAAATGGATCTGGATGCTCTGCACCCCTCCTGTTAGCAGTGAAGTGTTTAAACCTCAAAACCCTTATCTCCATCATGCTGTAGATCAGAAAGACTGAGAGGATGTTCTGAAACCTTGAGCCTGGTCTGGAGTTATTCCAAATTAATGTTGGCAGATAGAGCCAATAAGGACACAGATTTAACACTTTTTTTAGGGAAATAGGATGGGAAGAAGGGAGCAGGAGTTCCTTTAGGGTTTGGTTCATACTGGGCCAAATAATGCTTAATCCCAAATCATCTCTTCCTCTATCCCACAGCTATTTAGAGACATCAGCACTTTCCCTGAGTGCTAACAGGAGGTTCTGATGGCTCCAAGTTCTCAGACAAAACCAGTTGCCCAAGGCTGGGGACCCAACGGTCCTGTCCTTGGGGCAAAGCTGTCAAAGAGGGAAGAGAATTTGCAAAACACTTCTTTGTTTTGCTGAAAGCTCAAACTCAGTTACATTCTCAAGAAAAGCAACACACACATTACAGAGAGAGCTGTTCTGTCACCAGGATGTATTCAGAGTAAAGAGCAGAGGCAGAAAGTTAAACAAGCCCCTGGTGATAGAGAAATTAAACATTTTGAAGCATGCAGTCAGGGCAAAACATCTTCAAACTCACTTTTGTTGAAGTCTATCCAAGACACAAAACTAATCTTTGCCCCCTTGAAGTTAAGCTGGACAACGTGGTCCTGGTTTTCTTGCAAGTCCTGCTGCCCCCAACAGAGTACAAACCTCAGCAGGTGAGAGGATTTAACATCCAGCTTTAACCTGCAGCAATGGCCAAGCCCAGCAAACATTTTTTACCTGCCTGTAGGTACAAATTCATCCACACACATACAGGCTAAATGTGGTTTTCCCATCACTTCCTAAGGTGCTGTTCCCTGGGGGTCAGTACCGGCTCAAGTCTTAGTCAGTATCTTCATCAGCCACCTGGATGAAGGGACAGAGAGGACCCTCAGGCAGTTTGCTGTTGAGACCAAACTGGGAGGAGTGGCTGACACCCCAACAGGCTGTGCTGCCAGCCAGGGAGACCTGGACAGGATGCAGAGCTGGGCAGAGGAGAACCCCATGGAGGTCAACAAGGGCAAGGGTAGGGTCCTGCCCCTGCTGGGGGACAACCTGCTGCACCACTACAGGTGAGAGGGTGACCTGCTGGAAAGCAGCTCCGTGGAGAAGGACCTGGGAGTGCTGGTGGACAAGTCCACCACGAGACAGCAATGAGCCCTTGTGACCAAGGAGGCCAATGGTTTCCTGGGGTGTGTTGAGAAGACTGTGGGCAACAGGTCAAGGGAGGTCCTCCTGCACCTCTACTCTGCCCTAGTGAGGCCTCACCTGGAGTAGTGTGTCCAGTTCTTGGCTCCACAGCTCAAGAAAGGCAGGGAACTCTTAGAGACAGACCAACAGAGGGCTGTGAGGATAAGTAGGGGACTGGAACATCTGTTTGATGATGAAAGGCTGAGACCTGGGGCTGTTTATTCTGGAGAAGAGAAGGCTGAGAGGAGATCTTATCAGGTGGAGGTCAAGAGGATGAGGCTAGTGTCTAGTGATACAACAAGGGGCAATGGGCACAAACTAGAACACAGGAGGTCTGCTTGAACCTAAGGAAGAACTTCTTTCCTGTGAAGATGATGGAGCACTACACCAGGCTGCCTTCTTCTCTGGAGACTTTCAAAACCCATCTGGACACTTTCCTGTGCAACCTTCCCTAGGTGAAGTGAGGTTGGACTAGATGATCTCTGGATCTCTCTTTCAACTCCATTCTGTGTTAGGAAGACAACACAGTAGCCCATCACAGCCCATCAAACAGAAGGGGACATCATTAACAACTGCAGGTTAGCTGCCCACAGCTTAAGCAAATGCATTACTTAGTGGTGAATTTCCTGGGAGGGCTGCTGGAGCTCTAAGGAGATCCTGAAGTTCTTCTTGCACCAGCACCCTAAGTGGTATTTTCCAGGGTAGCAGCCTCCTTGCTGATCAGCTTCTTTGCTCCCACCATACATCTGCACCCAGTACTGTCTCCTTTATGTCCAGGCAATTCTTTTTACCACACTATAATGCATAACAAACACTCTGGCATGATTTTCAGTCTACCAAAGTGAGTACTTTAAGGAGGTGATCCTCATGTAACCCATAAACTGCAGTTTTCCTGCTATGGGTAGCATCTACCGATTGTGGGCAGGGGAGGAATCTGAATTCCAGCAGCCACAGCTCAGTTACACCTTGTGTAAAGTACCCTTCTATAGGAACATATGTGAAAAGATGTGAAGGCAGCACATGCCACCTTCCCTATGCCTGGGAACAGTTGTGCTTTCACTCATCCTCCTGAACTTCAGGCATCTGCCTCTGGCACTGATCCTCTCCCTCTCTTTCCACTGACAAAGACATTTAGCAAGTCTCTGCCCATATTTAATCACTGCTACCAAGGACCTGAAATTAATCACAGAGCTAATCACAGAATTAACCAGGTTGGAAAGGATCTTAGAGATCATCAAGTCCAAGCCATCACCCAACACCATCTAATCAACTAAGCCATGGCGCTAAGTGCCTCATCCAGTCTTATCCTCCAACACCCCAAACCCAACAATTTAGATCAGTGCTGAGCAAAGCAATCAAAATTCTTAAGAACAGATGCTACTTAAAATTCACAAGCACAGAACAACATTTTAGTCTGGAGAAGAGAAGGCTGAGAGGGGCTCTCAACAATGTTTATAAATATCTGAGGGGTGGGTGTCCAGTGGAGGGGGCCAGGCTCTTTTCAGTGGTGCACAGTGATGAAACAAGGAACAACAGAGACAAACTTGAACAGAGAAGATTTCACAGAATTGCAGAATCAAACAAGTTGGCAGAGACCTCCAAGATCATCCAGTCCAAACCATCACCCAACACCATCTAATCAACTAAGCCATGTCACTAAGTGCCTCATCCAGTCTTATTTTAAACACTTCCAGGGATGGTGACTCCACCACCTCCCTGGGCAGCACATTCCAATGGCCAATCTCTCTTTCTGGGAAGAATTTCTTCCTAACCTCAGCCTAAACCTCCCCTGGTGCAGCCTGAGACTATGTCCTCTCCTTCTGTCACTGTTGCCTGGGAGAAGAGACCAACCCCCACCTGGCTACAGCCTCCCTTCAGGTAGTTGTAGACAGCAATAAGGTCTCCCCTGAGCCTCCTCTTCTCCAGGCTAAACCACTCCAGGTTCCTCAGATGATTCCAGGTTTCTGTGGTGACCTGCTGTGGTTCACCTCCACATAAATTTCTAGTTGCAGCCTCAGTAATGAAATGATTTCATCACTGAAACCATCCCTGCCCTGCCTGGGATCAGACACTGCTCCAGATTCTATTTCTTCATGGCAGTCACTGCTGCAAATGAACCCAGCAGGTAGCCCTCCATGGCACTTCATGACCACGTATCTTGCCCACATATCCCAAGACTTCCCTGGCTCTCAGAGTGACACAGGAGCTAATTATAAAAGCAAACTGTAAGCCTATCTGTTTGCCCTTGCCTGTTGCCAAGTAATGTTGGGTTTGATGCCTGACAATAGTATCAAGACTCCTGAACTGTGGTTGACATATAATAAGAGAATGATGTTGGGAAGAAACAATTGCAGTACCTAACTGCCCTTAGAAGGAAAAGAATCAGAAAGCCATACACAGTCTTAACATTTTTCAAGCTCTTTCACATCAGGAATAGCTTCTGTGTCAGAGGATACATTTCTCTTTGTGTCTTAAAATTGCAGCTAACAGCTCACTTGCCTTGACAGCTATAACAAATAAAGAAACAGCCTTCACAACCCCCCCCCCCCCCCCCCCAAGGATTTTTGGAGGGTTAGATGTCCACCCCTTAAAGCTAAGGTGGACATTACTTTTAATTTTATGAGAAGGGGGGGGGGGGGGGGGGGAGGGGGGGTGTTAGATAATATTACTTATTCACTGTGTATTAAAACTACAACATTTCACTTTTGTTGATATTTATAGCAAATAAAGAAACAGCCTCAAAAAACTCCAATGATTTCATGAGGGCTAGAGGGCCAACTCTGAAGGATCAGGTGGATTTATTTATCTATCTCTATCTCTATCTCTATCTCTATCTCTATCTCTATCTCTATCTCTCTCTGTATCTATCTCTATCTCTATCTCTATCTCTATCTCTGTATCTATCTCTATCTCTATCTCTATCTCTATCTCTATCTCTATCTCTATCTCTATCTATCTCTATCTCTATCTCTATCTCTGTATCTATCTCTATCTCTATCTCTATCTCTATCTCTATCTCTATCTCTATCTCTATCTCTATCTCTATCTCTATCTATCTCTATCTCTATCTCTATCTCTATCTCTATCTCTATCTCTATCTCTATCTCTATCTCTATCTCTATCTCTATCTCTATCTCTATCTCTATCTCTGTATCTATCTCTATCTCTATCTCTATCTCTATCTCTATCTATCTCTATCTCTATCTCTATCTCTATCTCTATCTCTATCTCTATCTCTATCTCTATCTCTATCTCGTATCTATCTCTATCTCTATCTCTATCTCTATCTCTATCTCTATCTCTATCTCTATCTCTATCTCTATCTCTATCTCTATCTCTATCTCTATCTCTATCTCTGTACTCTATCTCTATCTCTATCTCTATCTCTATCTCTATCTCTATCTCTATCTCTATCTCTATCTCTATCTCTGTATCTATCTCTATCTCTATCTCTATCTCTATCTCTATCTCTATCTCTATCTATCTCTATCTCTATCTCTATCTCTTATCTATCTCTATCTCTATCTCTATCTCTATCTCTATCTCTATCTCTATCTCTATCTCTATCTCTATCTCTATCTCTATCTCTATCTCTATCTCTATCTCTATCTCTATCTCTATCTCTATCTATCTCTATCTCTATCTCTATCTCTATCTCTATCTCTATCTCTATCTCTATCTCTATCTCTGTATCTATCTCTATCTCTATCTCTATCTCTATCTCTATCTCTATCTCTATCTCTATCTCTATCTCTATCTCTATCTATCTCTATCTCTATCTCTATCTCTATCTCTATCTCTATCTATCTCTATCTCTATCTCTATCTCTATCTCTATCTCTATCTCTATCTCTATCTCTATCTCTATCTCTATCTCTATCTCTATCTATCTCTATCTCTATCTATCTCTATCTCTATCTCTATCTCTATCTCTATCTCTATCTCTATCTCTATCTCTATCTCTATCTCTATCTCTATCTCTGTATCTCTATCTCTATCTCTATCTCTATCTCTATCTCTATCTCTATCTCTATCTCTATCTCTATCTCTATCTCTATCTCTATCTCTATCTCTATCTCTATCTCTATCTCTATCTCTATCTCTATCTCTATCTCTATATCTCTATCTCTATCTCTGTATCTATCTCTATCTCTGTATCTATCTCTATCTCTATCTCTATCTCTATCTCTATCTCTATCTCTATCTCTGTATCTATCTCTATCTCTGTATCTATCTCTATCTCTATCTCTATCTCTATATCTCTATCTCTATCTCAATCTCTATCTCTATCTCTATCTCTATCTCTGTATCTATCTCTATCTCTGTATCTATCTCTATCTCTATCTCTATCTCTATCTCTATCTCTATCTCTATCTCTATCTCTGTCTATCTCTATCTCTATCTCTATCTCTATCTCTATCTCTATCTCTATCTCTATATCTCTATCTCTATATTTAAATCTAATCTATATCTATCTATAGCTAAATCTAATCTATATCTGTATCTATATCTAATCTATATCTGTACCTATACCTATATCTATATCTACTCTATATCTATCTATATCTAAATCTAATCTATATCTATATCTATTCTATATCTAATCTATCTATATCTATCTATATCTATCTATTATCTATATATAAGAGAAGAAAAAGAAGATAATATAGGCTCCAAGGAGACTTTATTGTGGCCTTCCAGTATCTGAAGAGGGCTACAAGAAAGCTGGAGAGGGACTTTTGAGGGTGTCAGGCAGTGATAGGACTGGGGGGAATGGAACAAAAGTTGAAATGGGTAGATTAAGATTGGATGTTAGAAGGAAATTCTTCCCCATGAGGGTGGTGAGACACTGGCACAGGTTTCCCAGGGAGGTGGTGGAAGCCTCATCCCTGGAGGTTTTTGCAGCCAGGCTGGATGTGGCTGTGAGGAACCTGCTGCAGTGTGAGGTGTCCCTGGCCATAGCAGGGAAGATGGAACTGGATAATCCTTGAGGTCCCTTCCAACCCTGACAATTCTATATTCCTAAACTACCCAAATGAAGCTTTGAAGCTGTGATTTCAGAGCTGTCTGGTCACTTCAGTAATGATTGATTCATAGAATGGTTTGGGTTGGAAGGGACCTTAAAGATCATCCAGTTCCAACCCCCTGCCATGGGCAGGGACACCTCCCACCAGCCCAGGTTGCTCAAGGCCTCATCCAACCTGGCCTTGAACACCTCCAGGGAGCGAACATCCACAGCCTCCCTGGGCAACCTGTTCCAGTGTCTCACCAACCTCACTAGAAAGAATTTCTTCCTAATATCCAGTCTAAATCTACCCTCCTGAAGCTTCAACCCATTCCCTGACTGATCCAGCCAATATCTGCAGCCATGCATAATTTTGTATATTCTGACCTTGGACAAGGAGCAATGGATGTAAGCTGCACCACAGGAGGTTTCACCTCAGCACAAGGAAGAAGTTCTTTACTGTAAGGGTCACAGACCACTGGAACAGGCTCCCCAGGGGGGTTATGGAGTCTCCTTCTCTGGAGACTTTCAAGTCCTGTCTGGATGCACTCCTCTGTGACCTAACCTAGATTGTATGGTCCTGCTCTGGCAGCGGGGTTTGACTTGATGATCTCCTTGGGTCCCTTCCAACCCCTAACATCCTGTGATCCTGTGATCCTGTGATTCTGTGACCTTCATGCAGCCACTGACAGAGAAGATGTAGCTGGTGCATAACCAGCTGCAGACTCACATCCTCATCAGTGTCACAGCACAGCAGAGATCATCCTTTCCACATTTCCACAGCCTTTCCAGCTGTGAGAACCTCAGTAAAATGAACATATCACATGGCATCAGAAAGCAAACAAACAAGCGAACAAGAACAAAGCCTTGCTAAGAATATGTACTCAGCTGTTGTCTCCAGGATTGCTGGAGAAGAGCTAGAATAGAATCATAAAATCTTAGGGCCTGGAAGGGACCTCTAGAGATCATTGAGTTTAACCTCCCTGAGAGAGCAGGATCACCCAGGGCAGGTCACACAGGAACACATCCAGGTGGGTTTTGGAAGCCTCCAGAGAAGGACACTCCACAACCTCTCTGGGCAGCCTGCTCCAGGCCTCCAGCACCCTCACAGCAAAGAAGTTCTGCTTCATAGAATGCACTGGGTTGGAAGAGACATTTAAAGGTCATCTAGTCCATACCCACAACATCTGCCTGAAGAGGAGAGCCTGGGGCTATTCAAACTGAGAGGGAGGATCTCATTAGTGCTGATTTATAGCTAAAAGTTGAGTGTTAGGGGGATGAAGCCAGACCCTTCTCAGTGATGTCCAATGACAGGGCAAGGGGCAATGGACATCGGACATCAGCTGCAATACAGGAGGTTCCACCTGGGGTGGTTTAGGCTGGAGAAGAGGAGGCTCAGGGGAGACCTTATTACTCTCTACAACTACCTGAAGGGAGGTTGTAGCCAGGTGGGGGTTGGTTTCTTCTCCCAGGCAACCAGAACAAGAGGATACAGTCTCAAGCTGTGCCAGGGGAGGTTTAGGCTCGAGGTGAGGAGAAAGTTCTTCACAGAAAGAGTAATTGGCCATGGGATGTGCTGCCCAGGGAGGTGGTGGAGTCACCGTCCCTGAGGTGTTCAAAAAAAGCTTGGATGTGGCACTTGGAGCCATGGTTTAGTTGTCAGGAGGTGTTAGGTATTAGGTAATAGGTTGGACTTGATGATCTCTGAGGTCTTTTCCAACCTGGTTGATTCTGTGATTCTGTGATAAGGAAAAACTTCATCACCTTGAGAGTGCCAGAACACTGTATCAAGCTGCCCAGAGACATTGTGGAGTCTCCATCTCTGAAGGCATTCAAAAACAACCTGGACACATCCCTGTGTGATTTGCTCTGGGTGACCCTGCTCTGGCAGTGGGATTGGACTTGATGATCTTCAGAGGTCCCTTTCAAGCCTCACCATTCTGTGATTCCAGCAGGTTCAAGGGACAGCAGAGGCTGTTTCTGGATGGCAGATGCTCTGCAGCTCTATCATTACTCATCAGCTGCAGGGAGTTTTGGACATGCTGCCAAAGAGCCCACGTGCCTCTGCTTATTGCCATAGTTCTTAAAAGTAGGGTTTTTGTTTGTTTGTTTGTTTTTTCACTTGTAAAAAGCAGAGCTCACGTGGGGCTTGCCATGCTGTTCTTGACAAGCAGTTTCTAAAATTCAATGCTAACCTACTTTTTTTTGGGGGGAATGGGTTTGGTTTTTTTTCCCCTCCCCCCACATGCAGGAAGATTCAGAGATCTACCTTTCCAACAATTAAACTATGAAGGACACAACTGTTGATAAGAGGAGAGGACACCTGGGAAAATATTTATACTGAGCCCTTGGATAAGAGTGAGTAAAATTTAATGCATAAAGAACAAGCCAGACCACAGGATCACAGAATGGTAGGGGATGGAAGGGACCTCAAAAGCTCATCCAGTCCAACCCCCCTACCAGAGCAGGAGCACCTAGAGCAGGTCACACAGGAACACATCCAGGTGGGGTTTGAATATCTCCAGAGAAGGAAACTCTACAACCCATCTGGGCAGCCTGTTCCAGTC
Source organism: Indicator indicator (assembly GCF_027791375.1). Taxonomy (NCBI): domain Eukaryota; kingdom Metazoa; phylum Chordata; class Aves; order Piciformes; family Indicatoridae; genus Indicator; species Indicator indicator. The sequence goes on along the minus strand of NC_072036.1, from coordinate 3,532,921 downwards.
TTCTGTCACCCCCACAGGGAAAGAATTATTCCTCATGTTTCCATGGAATTTCCTCTGGCTCAGCTTCCACCACTGCCCCTTGTGCTGTCCTTGGGCATCACCCAGCAGAGCCTGGCTCCATCCTGGCACTCACCCTGCACATCTTTATCAACATGAATGAGGTCACCTCTCAGGCTCCTCCTCTCCAAGCTAAAGAGCCCTCAGCTCCCTCAGTCTCTCCTTGTAGGGAAGATGTTCCACTCCCTTAATAATTTTAGTTGTTCTGTGCTGGACTCCTTCAAGCAGTTCTCGGAGGTCCTTCTTGACCTGAGGGACCCAGAAATGGCCACAAGATATATTCATTAATGTGCTGCTTCTCCAATGCAAATTGCTTTGACCAGGCACTCCTCATCTCTACCTGGAGCTGTGTGTTCATCTCTACTTTGCACAACATGCCCCTCCCATATGGCAGTGGATAAAACACAGATCTACAGATGAATCCCATTCCAGGGTTTGATGGGCATGACAAACATGTGGTTTGCATCTTCTAGGCCCTATCTAAGATTTTACAGATGTCCAAGTTGCCAGATCCTGAGGTCTTGCTCTGTAGATTCAGTGTGTAGCCCTGTAGGGACAAAACTGTAGGATTTTTGCCTTAAACTACAATATGATGAAAAGATTCATTTATTTCTTCCCTGCAAACTTGAAAGGCTCAATTCTCACATTTGCATCTCCACAACCCATACATGAATTCCTAGCTTTTTTTTTTTTTTAGCTGAGCTCAGGCTTTGTACAACTTGATTTCAGCACCTCCAAATAAAAATATCATCCAGACATTCAAGATATCTTAATAGACACCCAGTTGAGCTTCCTCTCATTTCATGTGGCAGCAGTGCAAATGTGATGAGTTGGTCCTCTAAGCTCTTCTTGCAGACAGACAGAGGAGGAAGCTCCTGTGTAAAGCATTGCACTTCTCATCTTGAAGTAGATTTCCGAAGCAGAATTGTTAACCGCACCCTAAAAATGCTTCCCCCACCCCCTTTTCTTTTCTTTTTTTCTGTTTTCTTTTCTTTTTGTTTTCTTTTTTCCTCTTTTTTCTTTTTTCTTTTTCTTTTCTTTTTTCCTTTTTCTTTTTCTTTTCTTTTTTCCTTTTTCTTTTTCATTTCTTTTTTCCTCTTTTTCTTTTTTCTTTTTCTTTTTTCTTTTTCTTTTTTCTTTTTCTTTTTTCTTTTTCTTTTCTTTTTTCCTCTTTTTCTTTTTTTTCTTTTTTCTTTTTTCTTTTTCTTTTCTTTTTTCTTTTTCTTTTTTCTTTTTCTTTTTCTTTTTTTTTCTTTTTTTTTTTTCTTTTTTTTCTTTTTTTTTTTCTTTTTTCTTTTTCTTTTTTCTTTTTCTTTTTTTTTTTCTTTTCTTTTTTTCTTTTTCTTTTTTTTTTTTCTTTTTCTTTTTTCTTTTTCTTTTCTTTTTTTCTTTTTCTTTTTTCTTTTTCTTTTTCTTTTTTCTTTTTCTTTTTTTTTTTTCTTTTTTTTTTTCTTTTTTTCTTTTTCTTTTTCTTTTTTCTTTTTTTTTTCTTTTTCTTTTTTTCTTTTTTCTTTTTTCTTTCTTTTTTTCTTTTCTTTTTTCTTTTTCCTTTTTTTTTTTTTCTTTTTTCTTTTTTCTTTTTTCTTTTTCTTTTCTTTTTTCCTCTTTTTCTTTTTTCTTTTTCTTTTTTCTTTCTCTTTTTTCTTTTTCTTTTTTCTTTTTCTTTTTTCTTTCTCTTTTTTCTTTCTCTTTTTTCTTTTTCCTCTTTTTCTTTTTTCTTTTTCTTTTCTTTTTTCCTCTTTTTCTTTTTTCTTTGTCCTTACTTCCTCTTTTTCTTTTTTATTTTTCTTTTCTTTTTTGTTTTTCTTTTTTCTTTTCCTTTTCTTTTTTCTTTTCTTTTTTCTTTTTCTTTTCTTTTTTTCCTTTTTCTTTTTTCTTTTTCATTTCTTTTTTCCTCTTTTTCTTTTTTCTTTTTCTTTTTTCTTTCTCTTTTTTCTTTTTCTTTTTTCTTTTTCCTCTTTTTCTCTTTTCTTTTTCTTTTCTTTTTTCTTTTTCTTTTTTCTTTTTCTTTTTTCTTTTTTCTTCTTTTTATTTTTTCTTTTTTTTTCCTTTTTCTTTTCTTTTTCTTTTCCTTTTCCTTTCTTGACATCGACTATAAAGAGAATCTGGGAAACTACCCCCTGTGTAGACATCTGCATTGCAGGCATTGCACACACCTTGTAGTAACCTAGAGGGCTAAAGAAACAAAGTTTAAAACCTGGAAGCAAACTAGACAACCAAGGAAGAGCAAGCAGAAATGCCAACACAGCAGCAGAGCTTGGTTAAGCTGCTGCACAAGCCCTCATGTTCTTCACAGAATCACAAAGTCAGCCAGGTTGGAAGAGACCTCCAAGATATTCAAGTCCAACTGATCACCCAATCCTATCTCATCAACCAGACCATGGTACTAAGTGCCTCATCCAATCTTTTCTTAAGCACCTCCAGGGATGTCAACCCCACCACCTCCCTGGGCAGCCTATTCCAATGGCAAATCTCTCTTTCAGGGAAGAACTTCTTCCTAAGATCAAGCCTAAACTTCCCCCTGGCACAGCTTGAGACTGTGTCCTCTCCTTCTGTCACTGGTGCCTGGGAGAAGAGACCAACCCCCACCTGGCTACAACCTCCCTTCAGGTAGTTGTAGACAGCAAGAAGGTCTCCCCTGAGCCTCCTCTTCTCCAGGCATCACAAATAGCAAGAAGCAAAAAAAGGAGATGTTTCTGGTGTGCTGGGGTTACTCAGCTCTATCTCCATCACTTGGGTGACAATAAGACTAAGTTTGCCTGCAGGCTGCCGTGATGATCCATTCTCAATGTGGGAGGAAGGAGACCAGAGCAGCATCCCACCTACATTGTAACACAGCTGTGGGACCCTGTAGGAGCCACTGCTACCTCCTGTGCTTGCACCCACTCCTGAAAGCTCCCTTTCACCCACTCCTGAAAGCTCCCTCTCACCATCCCTCTTGCATCTTATGAACATGTGTTTCAGCACCTTATGAACATTTGGTGCTACATCACCAGGGGTGGTTGAGAACCCTTTCACTGAAGAAGTTCCTTCTAACACCCAACCTATACCTCCCATGGTGCACCTTGAGGCCATTTCCTCTTGTTCTGTCACTTGTTACTAGGAAGAAGAGACCAACCTTCACCTGGCTTCAGCCTCCTTTCAGGGAGCTGTAGAGAGCCATGAGGTCTCCCCTCAGCCTCTCCTTCTCCTGACTGAATACCCCCAGTTCCCTCAGCTGCTCCTCACCAGCCCTGTTCTCCAGACCCTTCCCCAGCTTTGCTGTCCTTCTCTGAACAAGCTCCAGCACCTCAGTGTCCTGTAGCTACAGGGGATTGGGGTTGTTTAGTCTGGAGAAGAGGAGGCTGAGGGGAGACCTCATTGCTCTCTACAGCTCCCTGAAAGGTTGGAGTGAGGTGGGAGTTGGTTTCTTCTCCCTAGTATCAGGCGATAGAACAAGAGGAAATGGCCTGAAATTACACCAGGGGAGGGTTAGGTTGGAGATTAGGAAAATTTCTTTGCTGCAAGAGTGGTCAGGGATTGGAACAGGCTGCCCAGGCAGGTGGTGGAGTCCCCATCCCTGGAGGTGTTCAAGAAACCTGTGGCCATGGCACTTTGGGATATGGTTTAGTGGTCTGTGAAATACAATCAGACAAAGAAATCCTTGAGGAAAACAAAAAATAGCAAAAGAGAAAGAAAAAAAAAAAAAAGAAAAAGAGAAGCATTTTGGTCTGGCCTGAATGATTAAGCAGCTTTTTCCATCTCTAATCTCTATGACTTCATACTTGTGTGTTGAAATCCAGGCTCCACTGCAGCTGATGATGAAACTCCCCCTGAATTCCAGGAGCTTTTATCTGCAGCGCTGAAGGGGAGCTTTTGCTAATTCTAAAAGTCCTAAGTGCTATTTGAGGAATCTCCAGCTGCCATAAAAGCTTTTTTTGTCTTCCTAGCACTGCAAGCACACTTCCATTTGAAAAGAGATTTGTTACCCATACAAGTGTTTGTGCAAGCACAAAGCTCCCTCTGCTTTCATTGTCTTTAGCAAGAGATGTTGCCACTGATCAGTCTGAGAGTTATCTTCCTGATGGGGAACTCAGCCTTGATGAGATCAAACATTGACTCTCCAAGTCTCTTTGCTCTGCATGCTGCCTGTCAGCTCTTTTTATGCTGGCAGTTCCTGCTGTCCACAGCTGGCAGCCTGACCTGAAGCTGCTGGGCTCCACCAGTCTGTAGCTCCAAAGGGAATAAGGGAGATTGATCTGCAGGGAGTTTGGAGAAGTCACTTGGTTCCACACAGACTTGCCCACTGCAGCTACTGTGAAATGTGGAGAGCAGGAGGATGCTTTCACAGAATCATACAATAGCTTCAGTTGAAAAGACCTCCCATATCAAGTCCAGCCATCAACCCAACTCCACCATGGCCATCAAACCATGTCCCCAAGTGCCATGGCCACAGGTTTCTTGAACACCTCCAGGGATGGGGACTCCACCACCTCCCTGGGCAGCCTGTTCCCATGCCTGGCCACTCTTCAGCAAAGAAATTCTTCCTAATCTCCAACCTAAACCTTCCCTGGCACAATTTCAGGTCATTTCCCCTTATTCTATCATGTGATCTGAGGGAGAAGAGCCCAACCCCCACCTTACTCCAACCTCCTTTCAGGGATCTGTAGACAGCAATAAGGTCTCCTCTCAGCCTCCTCTGCTCCTGACCAAACACCCCCAGCTCCCTCAGCTGCTCCTCACCATCCCTGTTCTCCAGACCCTTCACCAGCTTCATTGCCCTTCTCTGGACCTGCTCCAGCATCTCAATGTCCTTCTTAATAGTGAGAGGCCCAGAACTGGACCCAGTATTTGAGGTGAGGTCTCACCAGTGTTGAGTACAGGAGCAAGATGCTCCTTCTCCTCCCATGCTACACTCTCCCCTCAGCACCAGTGTGGTATGAGTGTCCTGGGGTGGTTTCCTCTCCCTGGCTGAAAAAAGGTCACACCTCACCTCCCATATTCCTGTGGCAACTGGGGACTGCAACTCAGCATTTCCCTTTAGCTGCAGCAGTTTAAATTTTCATTTATAGGAATGAAATATTCCTGAGCATGGTAAAAAGGAACCATTGTGAGTGCATCTCTGCAGTTTAGTGCCTCTCCCTTGATGAAGAAAAGGAGAGTAAGAACCTGCCCAGAGGTGGAGGAGCATTCACTAACACTGCCTATGTTTAGTCCATATCTGGGGCTAAATTCCAACAGTTACTCTACAGACTCACAGAATCATTTTGCTTGGAAAAACCCTTGAAGATCACCCAGTCCAACCAATCTCTAGCTTTACCAAGCCTGGTGCTAAAACATGTTCCTCAGCACCACATTTCTGCCTCTTTGAAACACCTCACCCTGCTGGCCACACTTCTTCTGATGCAGCCCAGGCTCTGGTTGGCTCTCTGGGCTGCAAGTGCTCACTGCTGGCTCATGTTGAGCTTCTCATCCCCCAGCACCCCCAAGTCGCTCTCCTCAGGGCTGCTCTCCAGCCAATCCCTGCCCAGCCTGGATTTGTGCTTGGGATTGCCTCAACCCAGCTGCAGGACCTTGCACTTGGTCTTGTTGAACTTCATGAGGTTGTCATGGGTTCACCTCTCCAGCCTGTCCAGGTCCCTCTGGATGGATCCCTTCCCTCCAGCCTGTCAGCTGCACCACACAGCTTGGTGTCATCAGCAAACTTGCTGGGGATGCACTCAATGCCTCTGTCCATGGCACCAACAAAGATGTTGAACAGGACTGGTCCCAGGACTGATCCCTGAGGGACTCCACTTGTCCCTGGCCTCCACTGGGACATGGAGCCATTGACAGCCACTCTTTGGGTGCAGCCATCAAGCCAGTTCTTTATCCATCTCGTGGTCCACCCATCAAACCCATGTTTTACCATCCTTGGACATCCAGTCAACCTCAGCTCCCAAGAAGCAGCAAAAAACTAAAGCAAATTAAAAAAAAAAATATTCAGGTGTTCTGAGTCATCCAAGTTAAGGAGAACAAAAAATCTATGTATAAGAAGGGAGAGACGTTGCCACAGCACAACCCAGCACTCCATGGTTCTGTTTGCTGTTGGCTTTGTTCAGAAACCATCATCTGCCTGGATTCCTTCCCACATCACCTCTATGGCAGTGCCACTTTCTGTCCTTTCTCAGACTGATGGTTTGGGTGACACCTGCATAGTTTCTTTCCTACAAGACACCAGTGGTTTTTGACAGAGATTCTTTGCAAGATGCTTCTCCAGGTGAATTTCTTTTTAATTCATTCTCTTCCTTGATTGCCTTGGGCATTCCCATGTGGTTATAATTGCTTCTAGCAAACTCATGCTCCTTGAAAAGAAGGTCTGGGGATGTTTCTTTCTGACAAAACTGGATAAGGAGAGACAAAAAAAAAAAAAAAAAAAAAGGAAAGAAAAAAAGAGCAAAGCTACCTTCAGCAAATCCTGGTGACAACTCTTCCCTCCTGCAAGTGCCAAGTCCAAGGACTGTTTTCTTCACCTGATGTGTGAAATGGTGAGGGGGAAAAAAATGGATTTGGTCAGAACCATCTGCACAGCAATATGAATAGTAGCCTATAGGACTCTCATTAATAAGCTTTATATCAAAGGGTTGGAAGCTTTTCCTCTTCACTTTTTCATTTGCTATAAATTACCATTATTGCCTGCTTTCGTTTTTTCAAACATTAAGGCCTTCTGAGAAAACCTTTAGGTAAGAATTGAATTTCATAACCAGAAAGCAAAGCAGATACCTGTTGATGCTGAGGTAAAAAAAAAAAACCCACCCCTGTGTAGAAAAGGACCTTCCATGGCAGCCTGCCTTCCACCTGCAATTCCCAAGAAAAAGACCACCCCTAGATTTATTCCTGAATCCCCCTCCTGAGGTATTTAATTTGGGACACATGAATTTATCCAGATTACAGACACACACCAAACTTCATGGAATTATAGGGTTGTTTCAGCTGGAGAAGACCTCTAAGGTCATTGAATCCAAACACCAAATCTTCACCTGTTATAAAACACTTAAACTAAAATGCATCAAATTAGCATAGTCACAGGATGGTTGGGGTTGGGAGGGACATTAAAGATCATCTAGTTCCAACCCCCCTGACATGTACAGGGACACCTCCCACTAGATAGGTTGTTTGAGGTCCCATCCAACCTGGCCTCAAACACCTCCAGGCAGGAGGCATCCACAACCTCCCTGGGCAGCCTGTGCCAGAGTCTCACCAACCTCACTGAAAAGAATTTCTTAGAATCATAGAATCATAGACTCAGTCAGGGTTGGAAGGGACCACAAGGATCATCCAGTTCCAACCCACCTGCCATGGACAGGGACACCTCACACTACAGCAGGTTGCTCACAGCCACATCCAGCCTGGCCTTAAACACCTCCAGGGATGGGGCCTCAACCACCTCCCTGGACAACCCATTCCAGGCTCTCACCACTCTCATGGGGAAGAACTTCTTCCTCATGTCCAGCCTGAATCTCTCCACTTCCAGCTTTGTTCCATTCCCTTCAGTCCTGTCACCACCTGATATCCTAAAAAGTCCCTCCCCAGCTTTCTTGTAGCCCCCTTCAGATCCTGGAAGGCCACAAGAAGGTCACCTCAGAGCCTTCTCTTCTCCAGACTGAACAACCCTAACTTTTTCAGTCTGTCCTCATAGCAGAGCAGCTCCAGCCCTCTGCTCACCCTGGTGGCCCTTCTCTGGACACCTTCCAGCATGTCCATAGCCCTCTTGGAACAGAGGCTCCAGAACTGGATGCAGTACTCCAGGTGTGGTCTCACCAGAGCTGAGCAGAGGGGGAGAATCCCCTCCCTGGCCCTGCTGGCCACACTTCTCCTGATGCAGCCCAGGCTCTGCTTGGCTTTCTGGGCTGCAAGTGCACATTGACAGCTCCTGTTGAGCTTCTCATCCACCAGTCTTCCTAATCTCCAGTCTCAATCTCCCCTCTTCTAGCTCAAAGCCATTGCCTCTCATCTTGTCACTCCAAGCCTTTGTCCAAAGTCCCTCCCCAGCTCTCCTGAAGCCCCTTCAGGTACTGGAAGGATGCTCTAAGGTCTCCCCAGAGCCTTCTCTTCTCCAGGCTGAACAGCCCCAACTCTCTCAACCTGTCCCCATAGGAGAGTTTCTCCAACCCTCTGATCACCTTTGTGGCCTCCTCTGGGCCCTCTCCAACAGTTCCATGTCCTTCTTGTCTGGGGGGCACCAGAGCTGAAGGCAGCACTCCAGGTGGGGTCTCAGCAGAGCAGAACAGAGGGACAGGACGACCTCCTTTTCCCTGCTTGTCACAGTGCTCTTGATGCAGCTCAGAATAAATTTGGTTTTCTGGGCTGCCAGCAACCATTGCCAGCTCATGGTGAGTTTTTCATCAGCTGCCATCACATAAATCACCAGATATCACCATATAAATCCATAATGTGTCACTGTCTCAAACACATATCAGCTTGGATGTGCTGCAAGTCTGGCCAAAAGAGAAAAAATTCCCTGCTCTGGGGAAATTCCTTGGCATCAGCTCTGTAGATATTCTAAGAAGAAGCAATTAGCTGCTTGTGTTTTAAAACAACAAAGAAAAGGGAAGGGGGAAAAAAAATCATGGAAGCAAATAGCTCTTCCCCACAAATGCTTACAGGCTGAATGTTCTGAGAGGGAGCCTTGGAGATGCTAACAGGAAAATAGCATGAAGCAGCAGAAATATTTTTGACCAGAAAAATCAGCACTAACCCAACCAAAACGATCTCTTGCATGTAACAGAGAGCAGGAGGGGCCAGGGAAGGATTTTGCCATGTAACAGGCTGGTTTCTAAGCAAGAAGAAAGAGCTGAAGAGTGAGAGTTTGTGTAAACAAGTCAAGGGAATAAAGACTAATCAATTAAACTGCATTAACACAAAGCAGGAATAACTCCCATGTCCACATTTGGATGTTGAAAATAATACTGACGTGGAAAAAATAAGAGTTTGGGGGTTTTGTTTTCTTTCCATCACTATCAGTACTACAGAGCCCCAGCAGGCTGCCTAGAAAGATATTGAAGTGCTGGAGCAGGTCCAGAGGAGAGTGATGAGACTGGGGAAGGGACTGGAGGGAAAGTCTGGTGAGGAGAGGCTGAGGGAGCTGGGGGTGTGCAGCCTGGGGAAGGGACTGGAGGGAAAGTCTGGTGAGGAGAGGCTGAGGGAGCTGGGGGTGTTCAGCATGGGGAAGGGACTGGAGGGAAAGTCTGGTGAGGAGAGGCTGAGGGAGCTGGGGGTGTGCAGCCTGGGGAAGGGACTGGAGGAAAAGCCTGGTGAGGAGAGGCTGAGGGAGCTGGGGGTGTTCAGTATGGGGAAGGGACTGGAGGAAAAGTCTGGTGAGGAGAGGCTGAGGGAGCTGGGGGTGTGCAGCCTAGGGAAAGGGACTGAAGGGAAAGTCTGGTGAGGAGAGGCTGAGGGAGCTGGGGGTGTGCAGCCTAGGGAAAGGGACTGAAGGGAAAGTCTGGTGAGGAGAGGCTGAGGGAGCTGGGGGTGTGCAGCCTGGGGAAGAGAAGACTCAGGGTCTCACACTCTACAACTGCCTGAAGGGAAGTTGTAGTCAGGTGGGGGTCAGGCTCTGCTCCCAGGCAGCTTGTGACAAGACAGAGGGCATGGTCTGAAGCTGTGCCAGGGGAGGGTTAGGTTGGATGTTAGGAAGCACTTCCTCATGGAAAGGGGAATCAGCACTGGACTGGACTGCCCAGGGAGGAGGTGGAGTTGCCATCCCTGGAGGTGTTTAAGGCAAGACTGGATGTGGCACTTAGTGCCATGGTCTGGTCGAGGTGGTGGTGTTAGGGCACAGGCTGGACCTGATGATCTCAGAGCTCTGTCCCAGCCTCAATAATTCTGTGACTCTGTGACTGCAAAGCCTACCTGTGCTCACTGAAATCATGTTTGCTGGAGAGAACCAGGGTCACAGCACTGAACAGAATGAAAGCTGCTGTGGTAGGTTTGGTAGCCAAACAGCAGAGAATATTGTGTGCAGTTCTGGGCTCCCCAGTTCAAGAGGGACAGGGATATAATGGAGAGAGTTCAATGGAGGCTATGAGGATGCTGAAGGGCCTGGATCATCTGTGTGATGAGGAAAGGCTGAGAGCCCTGGGGCTCTTTAGCCTGGAGAAGAGAAGGCTGAGAGGGGATCCGATCAATGCTGATCAATAGCTAAAGGGTGGGGGACAAAGAGGATAGGGCTGGGCTCTTTTCAGTGGTGTCCAGTGACAGGATAAGGGACAATGGGTACCAACTGGAACCCAGGAGGTTTCCCTTGAACTTAGGGAGAAAAATATTTACTTTTAGGGTGATGGAGCCCCTGGAGCAGGCTGCCTAGAGAGGCTCTGGAGTCTCCTTCACTGGAACTTTCAAAATTCATCCATATATATATATATTCCTGTGCAAACTGATCTAGGTGAACTTACTTTAGCATGGAGGCTGGACTAGAGCATGAAGTGCTTGAGTTGGAAGGGAGTTAGAGACTTTCAAGACCCATCTGGATGCATTCCTGGGTGATCTGCTCTGGGTGATCTGCTTTGGCTGGGGAGATTTGACTAGATGATCTCTGGAGGTCCCTTCCAACCCCCACCATTCAGAACCCAGAACTGAACACAGTACTGTAAGTGTGGCCTCAGCAGGGCAGAGAAGAGGGGGAGGAGAACCTCCCTCAACCTGCTGGCCACACTCTTTTTTATGCACCCCAAAATACCATTGGCCTTCTTGGCCAGGAGGGCACAGTGCTGACTCAAGATGAACTTGTCCACCAGCACTCCCAGCTCCTTCTCCATGGAGCTGCTTTCCAGCAGGTCACCCTCTCACCTGCAGGGGGTTGTTCCTCTTCAGGTGCAAGACTCTACACTTGCCCTTATTGCCCTCCAGGAGGTTCCCCTCTGCCCAGCTCTGCAGCCTGTCCAGGCCTTGCAGGATGGCAGCACAGCCTGTTGGGGAGTCAGCTGCTCCTCCCAGCTATCAGCACCAAATCTGTTGAGGGTTCACCCTGCCCTTTCATCCAGGCCAATAAGGAAGATGTTGAACAAGACCCAACCCAGTACTGACCCCTGAGGTGCACCAATAGCTACAAGCCTCCAGCTAGACCCTGACTCACTGATCACAACCCTCTGCACTCCATCCTTCAGCCAGTTCTCAATCCACTCCCCTTCCCCCTCATCCAACACACACTTCCTAAGCTTACCTATGAGGATGTTCTGTGTAGAAGTTCTCTTCTTAGCTTTAATTCTTACCTATGAGGATGTTCTGTGTAGAAGTTCTCTTCTTAGCTTTAATTCTTACCTATGAGGATGTTCTGTGTAGAGGTTCTCTTCTTAGCTTTAATTCTTACCTATGAGGATGTTCTGTGTAGAAGTTCTCTTCTTAGCTTTAATTCTTACCTATGAGGATGTTCTGTGTAGAAGTTCTCTTCTTAGCTTTAATTCTTACCTATGAGGATGTTCTGTGTAGAAGTTCTCTTCTTAGCTTTAATTCTTACCTATGAGGATGTTCTGTGTAGAGGTTCTCTTCTTAGCTTTAATTCTTACCTATGAGGATGTTCTGTGTAGAAGTTCTCTTCTTAGCTTTAATTCTTACCTATGAGGATGTTCTGTGTAGAAGTTCTCTTCTTAGCTTTAATTCAGAACTGCAACAAAAGTCATTTTTCACTTTCCTAGCAAATGCAATTTGGAAAAACAAACCCAACAGCAAAACAAAAAAAAAAAGGAGAGGGGGGGGAGGGGAAAACAAAAGATTGTGATATTTATTTCATCAGCACAGCAAAATGTCCTATCAGAAGCAGAAGAATTTGAGGCATTTTTACTAAAAGCTGGGTTTCAGCAGCATGTGACAAACTCCAGTGACTTCTGCAATTTGTGTAAATGCCATAAATCAGCTGTGCCATGCACCACAAACAGACACTTTGTCAGCTTCAGGGAGACTTCCTGTAGCAGCAGCAGCTACTTCACTGATTAAAGGCAAGATAAATCCTGAGTTCTGTTCTCAGATATACTAACATAAATCTGGAATTATTCCAGTTAAAATCAATCAAATTGCTTCCCAAAGCAGCTGAGGGAAAACAAAACAAAACAAAACAAAACAAAACAAAACAAAACAAAACAAAACAAAAAAAAAAAAAAAAAACAGTGTGACCAGCAGGACAAGGGAGGTGATTCTGCCTCTCTGCTCTGCTCTTGTGAGAACCCCACCTGGCATATTGTGCCCAGGTCTGGTACCCCCAGCACAAGGACATGGAACTGTTGGAGAGGGTCCAGAGGAGGCCACTGAGATGATCAGAGGGCTGGAGAACCTCCCCATGGGGATAGACTGAGAGAGTTGAGGCTGTTCAGGCTGGAGAAGAGAAAGCTCCAGGGAGACCTCAGAGCAGCCTTCCAGTACCTGAAGGGGAGTACCAGAAAGCTGGGGAGGGATTTTGGCAAGGGCTTAGATTCATAAGATGAGGGAGGATGGCTTTGAGCTGGAAAAGAGGAGACTGAGACTGGAGATTAAGACAAAATTTTTGACAATGAGGCTGGTGAGACATTGGAACAGGTTGCCCAGGGAGGTCATGGATACCCCTTCCCTGGAGGTGTTCAAGACCCTGTTGGACAGGACCTCGAGCAGCCTGGGCTAGTGGGAGGTGTCCCTGCCTATGGCAGGGGAGTTGTACCCAGAAGACCTTTAAGGTCCCTTCCAACCCAAACCATTCTATGTCTCTATGACTTGATAAGTTGCACTGGGATGCAGCTAATATCATCTCTCCATTTTCACTCATGTGGAACACAAGAAAACTCTCCACAGTCTGCATTTTCCTTTTTCTAACAATTTTCCTCTCACGAATCTATACACGAGTGGAAAATATTTCTTTTTTCTTTTTTCTTTTTTTTCTTTTTTTTTTTTTTTTTAGGCTTGCATTTGATCATTTTGCTCTGTTAGTGGTGAAGTTTTCCTGCATTGTATCAGGGTCATGCTTTGCATACCAAGAGCTATTAGTAATGGCCATTAAAACATCATGTCATTTAAAAGAAGAAATAAAGAAGGGGTAAAAAAGAAGGAAAAAAAAAAAAAGAAGAAAAAAAAAGAAGGGAAAAAAAAGAAGGGAAAAAAAAGACGAGGAAAAAAAGAAGGGGGGAAAAAAGAAGGGAAAAAAGGAATGAAAAAAAAAAGAAAGAAAAAAAGAAGGGGAAAAAAGAAGGGGAAAAAAGAAGGGGAAAAAAAAGAAGGGAAAAAAAGAAGGGGGAAAAAAGGAAGGGAAATAAAAGAAGGAGAAAAAAGAAGGGGGGAAAAAGAAGGGGGAAAAAAGAAGGGGAAAAAAGAAGGAAAAAAAGAAGGGAAAAAAGAAGGGAAAAAAGAAAGGGAAAAAAGAAGGGAAAAAAGAAGGGGAAAAAAAGAAGGAAAAAAAGAAGGGGGGAAAAAAAGAAGGGAAAAAAGAAGGGGGAAAACAAAGAAGGGAAAAAAGAAGGAAAAAAAGAAGGGGAAAAAAGAAGGGGAAAGAAAGAAGGAAAAAATGAAGGGGGAAAAAGGAAAAAGAAGGGGAAAAAAGAAGGGGAAAAAAGAAGGGAAAAAGAAGGGGAAAAAAGAAGGGAAAAAAGAAGGGGAAAAAAAGAAGGGAAAAAAAGAAGGGGAAAAAAGAAGGGAAAAAAAGAAGGGAAAAAATAAGGGAAAAAAAGAAGGGGAAAAATAAAAGAAGGGGGAAAAGAAGGGGAAAAAAGGAAGGAAAAAAAAAGAAGGGAAAAAAAGAAGGGGAAAAAAGAAGGAAAAAAAAGGGGGGAAAATAACTGGAGAGGGGAAAAAAAAGAAAGAACACATACTCCTCCCACCCCTCCAAAAAAAAAAAAATCCCACTCAAATTACAAAACCCAAATGACATTTGACAGGAATACCCTTTGCAAGAGGAGAATGACCCAAATGCAAGAAGCTGAAAGGATGATTGCTTGCTTTTATTTCTTCATATTAACTTCATTGGAGATTAATCTTCCTGCAGTGTTTCCAAGGCAGGAAATTATGTGAGGGAGAGGCTGTCAAAAGTGTTCTCTGTCTGCTCTGAATTGGCTTCTGCTGGTGCTCATGGATTTAGCCATCCCCTTTAAGAGGAGACTTTGTCCAGCCTTAGGCTTGTATGAGAAGTTGCTTCTGCAAGTTAGGAGTGACTGGGAAAAACAAAACCAAACCAAAACAAAACCAAACCCCAACCAAAACAAATATGTTTTCCTCAGGCTGAGCCTTTCTTTGCTTAAGCATTGTCTCAAAATAGATCCCACAGTGGGACAAAAGTGTTTGTTGCTGCCAGATTTTCCTGTGGAATATTTCAAGCTGAGGAGGGAGAATAACCTGTGCCGTGTGAGTTCTTAATGGGTGTTAAAACACCACCCCACATCCCCCACCCCCACCCCACCCCCCCCACTATGAAACCCTACCTCTGTTTATCTTCCCAAATAAAACCCAAATGCATGTTTCTGGGTCCTAGCTTTGGACCAGACCTCCCTGCCAGGTCCCTTCCAACCAGGGAGGCCTGGCAGGGATGACTGAATAAGCAACAGCTTTGGGTCATGCTAAAGCAACCCGGGGTTCCTGGCTGAAGAAAGCAGCCAGAAATTGCAGTTGCTCCTAGGCTGGCTGACAACTGAAGCCTGTTGTTGCTAGCCTTTCCCCTGACCTTCAGCTTGACTGTTGGCTACTGCCTTTGTTTTGGTCCCTGAATCCAGATCTTCATCCTAAACCCTGACTGGGACCATGTGTGTCATGTTGCTTAAGCAGAAGGTCATGTGAGAGGTTTTGCAGGCATAGAGAGTAAATCTGAAAGAGTCTGTGGTGGGTTGAAGTCACCCCCCAAAATATAATTACCAGACTGGCTCAGATGAAAGCAAATGAATCATAGAATCATAGAATTGTCAGGGTTGGAAGGGACCTCAAGGCTCATCCAGTTCCAACCCCCCTGCCATGGGCAGGGACACCTCACACTATAGCAGGTTGCTCACAGCCACATCCAGCCTGGCTGCAAAAACCTCCAGGGATGAGGCTTCCACCACCTCCCTGGGCAACCTGTGCCAGTGTCTCACCAGCCTCATGGGGAAGAATTTCTTCCTAACATCCAATCTGAATCTACCCATTTCTACTTTTGCTCCATTCCCCTCAGTCCTCTCACTCCCTCACACCCTCAAAAGTCCCTCCCCAGCTTTCTTGTAGCCCCCTTCAGATACTGGAAGGCCACAAGAAGGTCTCCTCAGAGCCTTCTCTTCTCCAGACTGAACAACCCCAACTCTCTGTCTGTCTCCATAGCAGAGCAGCTCCAGCCCTCTGCTCATCCTCATGGCCCTTCTCTGGACACCTTCCAGCACCTCCAGATCCTTTCTGTAACAGGGACTCCAGAACTGGATGCAGTACTCCAGGTGGGGTCTCACCAGGCAGAGCTTAAAACTGCCACAGAGTCTTAGTTCTTCACAGAGTGCTTCAGAATATGCCACTCCTGGTGAATTTAACTCAGGTGGCCCCTGGCTCAGCTGAGTGTGGACGTGGACAGCTAGAGCAGAAAGCCATCCTCTCCTGACTGCATCCAGATGTGCACACCTCTCCTACGAGGTGCTAGGACACATAAGGACATAGCCTGTGACTCACAGTGCTGTAGGAAGTGGCACTACCCTGAATTGTTTTCATTATGTGTTAGGAGAGCCCCTGTGTTCTTTTCCAGATGCCTACACAGAGGTGCTCACAGCCCAGCAGCTCAGGAATGTTTCCTTCCTCTTGGTTATGCTCCAGATTTCTGTCCAGGGTTTTTATTCTAACAGCTGGCGAGGCACAGGGCTCTCCAGACCTGCTCTAGCTGTTGATATTAATCCAGCTTTCATTTAGTAGCCCCAGAGCAGATTTGGTGAGGCGTGCAGTGAAGCAAACTGGCATCCAAGGAAGGCAGCTTGGCTTTGTTAAGGAGATCACACAGGCTACAAGTGGATACAGCAGGTTTTAATAGCTACAGCATTTCCTCATGCTGATTGTCAACATCAGAACAGAGTGCCAGGGAGAAGTTCTTGACTGGGAGGGTGGTGAGAGACTGGAATGGGTTGCCCAGAGAGGTTCGCAGAATCACAGAAGCATTCAGGTTGGAAAAGCCCCTCAGGATCACCAAGTCCAACCCACAACCCTACTCTACAAGGGTCACCCCTAAACCATAGCCCCAAGCACCACATCCAAAACACCTTTAAGCACATCCAGGCTTGGGGACTCAGGCACCTTCCTGGGCAGCTCATTCCAATGCCTGACCACTCTTGCTGGGAAAGAAATGTTTCCTAATGTCCAGTCTAAACCTACCCAGTGGCAGCTTGAGGCCATTCCCTCTTGTTCTGTCACTAATGACCTGTGAGAAGAGACCAGCAGCAGCCTCTCCACAACCCCCTTTCAGGGAGTTGTAGACAGCAATGAGGTCTCCCTTCAGCCTCCTCTTTTCCAAACTAACCTTCCCTAGTTCCTTCAGTTGCTCTTCATCAGATTTCTTCTCCAGGCCCTTCACAGCTTCCTTGCCCTCCTCTGCCCTGGCTCCAGCACCTCCACATCTCTCTTGTATTGAGATGCCCAAAACTGGACACAACATTTGAGGTGTGGCCTCACCAGAGCTGAGTACAAGGGGACAATCACCTCCCTGCTCCTGCTGGACACAGCATTTAGTTGTGGACACCTCATCCCTGGAAGTGTTTAAAACCAGAGTGGATGAGGCCTTGAGCAACCTGGGCTAGTGGGAGGTGTCCCTGCCCATGGCAGGGGAGGTTGGAACTGGATGATCTTTAAGATCCCTTCCAACTCAAGCCATTCTGGGAATCTGTGATGACTTTATCCCTCTGATTTGTTGGGAAGCCCTTAAGAAGTTGCATGAGAGGCATGCATGAGGATGCACAAATCAGAAAGACACTGTGAAGCCAGAAATGGGTTGTTAGGAGACACCTCCCTACAAACCTGCCTTTGAATGGCCAAAGGTTTGTGCTTTGCAGCACTTCAGTGCTGACAGTTGCAGGGGTTGTAAAGAAAGGTGAAATATTGCTGTGGGTTTGGTGCTGCTGAACCTCTGGAATTCCTGGCATTCTCAACAATTCTAGCACCTGGGTTCCATCTATTTTGGTGAGCTGCATGGGGGTGGTAAGACTCTGGAAGGGGTTGTCCAGGGAGGTGGTGGAAGCCTCATCCCTGGAGGTTTTTGCAGCCAGGCTGGATGTGGCTGTGAGCAACCTGCTGTGGTGTGAGGTGTCCCTGCCCATGGCAGGGGGTTGGAGCTGGATGATCCTTGTGGTCCCTTCCAACCCTAACAGTTCCATGATTCTGTGATGTGAGGGAAAAGAGATACTGCAGTCTAATAATTAATGAGCCTAGAGTTAACTTATTTTGAGGTGGCACTGGAAGAGCTGAACTTAGCTAAAGAGCAGACTGTGGTCAGAGTATATTTGTGGACCTCTTTTGTGATGGAGCACATTGAGGAAATCTCTGTGTTGCAAAAACATCAGAAGCTCATTCTCCAGCACATTGCCTTGAAATTTTTACTACAAAGGAAATTTCCCTGCCCCACTGTGCAGGCAGGGGTTGAAATTTGGGCTAATAGGAACAGGATGCTAAATGAAGTTGCAGGAGCCCTTCTCACTGCAAGCTGCTCTGGGATCTGTGCTTCAAGTGATCTCAGGTCAGCCAGGAGATTGAAGCTGCACACTGTGCTTCCAACCCAGACATCCTCTGCAAATTCAAGTGAGATAAAAAACCCTTTCTGGTTCCCAGGTACCTGTGCCTGTGCATCCTGCAACTTCACCTGCAAGAATTCCTGGGTTTCTATCACTACTGCCTTCACTGTGCTCCATGTGGTGCTCTAAACAACTTTTATATATATTTGAAAGAGGTTTATTGACTTATAGGCTGTCCTGAGTCACATCTGCTATAGATCAAGAGCAAAATAAAAGGATATGAAGGTCCTGCTCTCAGCTAAAGCTTTATGTGCAAAATCTCACTTTGGCTCAGGGAAGATTTTACACTTGAATAAGTGATTTGTCAGTTCTAGGCAGAAGCTGATCAAGTTGATTGGCACACAGTTAGAGTGAAAAGAGTGATCTCTGGGTTGATGTGTGGCTGGTTTTTCTCTCTTGGCCTCTCCAGTCTGCTCTTCTTTCCTATCACAAAATCATAGAATCACAGAATCATTTCGGTTGAAAAGGACCTCTAAGATCACCCAGTCCAACCACTCTCTAACTCTACCAAGGCTGGTGCTAAGCCATGGCCCTCAGCACCACATCTCTGTCTCTTTGTAACACCTCCAGGGATGGGGAATTCAACCACCTCCTGGGCAACCTGTTCCAGTCTTTGAGAACCCTTTTGGTGAAGAAGCTTCTTCACTTCCCCTGATGCAGCTTGAGGCCATTTTCTCTTGTCCTATCACTATTCTCATCAAGGTCAAAGAATCCAAATGGTTGAACTCAATCACCTTGAAGGTCTTTTCCAACCTAAATGATTCTATGTGTCTATAATCCCATTCTGAGCTTGTCTGGACTGAAAGCTGCTTACTTCTCTCTGGTCCCAAAGCTGCTAATGACTGCTCCAGCTCTTCTTGCCTTTCTGTTCCTAGATGAGTTTTAGCAGCTCCCATTTTTCAGAAGGAAAATGGAGTTTCTTCTTGGGGAAATAGTAAGCAGTTGGTCCAGCTCAACATAGAATCATAGAATCAGTCAGGGTTGGAAGGGACCACAAGGATCATCCAGTTCCAACCCCCCTGCCATGGGCAGGGACACCTCACACTACAGCAGGCTGGCCAGAGCCTCATCCAGCCTGGCTGCAAACACCTCCAGGGATGGGGCCTCAGCCACCTCCCTGGACAACCCATTCCAGGCTCTCACCACTCTCATGGGGAAGAACTTCCTCACATCCAGCCTGAATCTCCCCACTTCCAGCTTTATTCCATTCCCCCCAGTCCTGTCACTCCCTGAGATCCTAAAAAGTCCCTCCCCAGCTTTCTTGTAGCCCCCTTCAGATATTGAAAGGCCACAAGAAGGTCACCTCAGAGCCTTCTCTTCTCCAGACTGAACAGCCCCAACTCTCTCAGTCTGTCCTCATAGCAGAGCAGCTCCAGCCCTCTGCTCATCCTCGTGGCCCTTCTCTGGACACCTTCCAGCATGTCCAGATCCCTCTTGGAACAGAGGCTCCAGAACTGGATGCAGTACTCCAGGTGGGGTCTCACCAGAGCTGAGCAGAAGGGGAGAATCACCTCCCTGGCCCTGCTGGCCACACTTCTCCTGATGCAGCCCAGGCTCTGTTTGGCTCTCTGGGCTGCAAGTGCTCACTGCTGGCTCCTGTTGAGCTTCTCCTCCCCCAGCACCCCGAAGTCCCTCTCCTCAGGGCTGCTCTCCAGCCAGTCCCTGCCCAGCCTGGATTTGTGCTTGGGATTGCCTCGACCCAGCTGCAGGAGCCTGCACTTGGTCTTGTTGAACCTCCTGAGGTTGGCTTGTGCTCACCTCTCCAGCCTGTCCAGGTCTCTCTGGATGGATCCCTTCCCTCCAGCCTGTCTGCTGCACCACACAGCTTGGTGTCATCAGCAAACTTGCTGGGGGTGCACTCAATGCCACATAAGTATAGACAACTTGTTACAGAATTACAGAACCAACCAGGTTGGAAAAGACCTCAGAGATCATCAAGTCCAACCTATTGCCCAATCCCTAACACCTCCTGACAACTAAACCATGGCTCCAAGTGTCACATCCAACACCTCCAGGGACAGGAACTCCACCACCTCCCTGGACAGCACATCCCATGGCCAATTACTCTTCCTGGGAAGAACTTTCTCCAGAGTGATCTTCGAGATGAAAACACAGCTGAGGGTTTTGGACACCAAGAATGTCAGGTGCAAGAGATTTGCAGGCATGTGCTGGGGGCGACTCCAAGTGCAAGGCAGTGCAGAGAGCTGATTAGGAACAGTTCTGAGACAGTCTTGGCTGAAGTTCAACTCACTGAGATGACTAAAGGGTTTCAGATTTGGCCAAGAAGCGGCACTGAGCCTTCATCTTCTCCAGGAGGGCACCTACCATCAAACAAGGTGTTCTCCCCACCACGTCACTCTTTACCAGCTTCCCTCTTGCAGCAATTTAACCACTGGCTGCTTTGACTCCCGAGGCAAACTGCTCTGTGAGGTTTGTGTGCAGATAGGATGATTTGTTTCGTCTGTCCAAAATCTGTTTGCTGCAGGCTGGGCTTGCTGCTAAGTAGATAAACCACATCTGAGGCCCTAATGCTCTCATAAACTGACTTGCGCTTTCTGATCATGTCTTTTAAACACAGCTTCTACTCAGCATCAAAAAACATTAGCACTTCTCAGTGAAACCAGATCCCTGGGCTCTGACACATGATTTAGCACCCTGAGGATTGCACAACACATGGGTTCAAAGTGGCTGTTGCAATTTTAAACATGTGTGATGCTACTTGAACTACACTGTCTTCTGCACCAACTGCCCTAGGGGGACTTCACTGAACATCTTTTCAGCCCAGGTTTCCTGGCACTTTAAATAGAGTTCTCTTCAATAGCAGGGGAAGGTTGAAGCACTACATGAAACAAAATAATCCAGCCTGGTCTAAGCAGGTGCAACTTTCATGGGCTGTACTCAGAGGTGTTGTGAACTCACAAGTGTTTGGAGTTATCTCCAGTGACTTTTGATCTGTCTTATCCCATTTGGGCATTTGGACAGAGTCTTAAAAAAAAAAAAAATAGAAACAAGTATAACACAACTGTTGGAAAGCAACAAGAAGTCTCTTCCTGCCACTCTAATTTCCTCCTGTGGTATCCAGAGCCCTTGATGGGAGGCAAACCCCTAGCAGAGACAGACGGAGCACTTCTGAGGGAGCACTTGCTTATACCAGTATGGAATTTTTCATGGTCAGAGGAGTGGGTGAGAGAGTTTAGTTTGCAGTGAGATGCCCTCTTTGATCCAGCTCACCACAGGGCCACATAAGTGCTAGTAATAGCACTGGGGAGGGCTGTGGGAGTGAAAGACTGAGCCCACAGGACAGGATGAGACCACCACTTTCAGCAGCAGAGTAGATTTATACCAAGTTCAGATGATTCTGGAGGTACAGCATACGTAAATCCCATTGCTCACAGCCACTGGAACCCCAAATCAGCAGAGGCTGTGCTCAGAGCTGAATCAACTCCTTTCTGACAGCTTCAGCAGCATGAAGCTCTGCTGCCTGACAGCAATAGGAAAGAGCAGAATCATAGAATCATAGAACAGTTGGTGTTGGAAGGGACCTTCAAGATCAGCCAGTTCCATCTCCCCCTGCCATGGGCTTCCCACCAGCCCAGGGTGCTCAAGGTCTCATCCAACCTGGCCTTGAACACCTCCAGGGAGGGGACATCCACCACCTCCCTGGGCAGCCTGTTCCAGTGTTTCCCCACCCTCACTGTCACAAATTTCTGTGGATCAGATGCTCCAGCCTGCAAGAGAAAGAAGGAACTGAATCTGTCTGCTCCCCCCTCAGCATGACTGACTGGAGTGTGCAAGGAGGAGGAGGAGGAGGCAGGGTGTTAGGGCTGATGGCAGCAGAGTCACTTTGTTGATGGGCATGTGCTGGCAAGGATTTCTCCTTGACAGCTGGTTTCTGTGCTGGGTGTCTTGACTGCTCATCCCTGCCACTGACAAGTTTTGTGGATCCACAGCACTGTGCAACAATTCCCACAGAGTCATAGAATCACAGAATGGTAGGGGTTGGAAAGGACCTCCAGAGTGCAACCTCCCCTGCCAAAGCCAGGGCAGGGCACACAGGAACACAGCCAGATGGGTCTTGAAAGTTTCCAGAGAAGGAGACTGCACAACCTCTCTGAGCAGCCTGCTCCAGGGCTCCAGCACCCTCACGGCAAAGTTTTTTTTCCATGTTGAGGTAGAACTTCCTGGGCTCCTCTTTGTGTCCATTACCTCTTGTCCTATCACAGCACACCACTGCAAAGAGCCTGGCCCCTTCTTCTCGACACCCACCCTTCAGATATTTATAGACATTAATAAGACCCCCTCTCAGCCTTCTTTTCTCCAGACTAAACATACCCAGCTCTAATCTCAGGGGATTTTTACTATTTTTTTTTCCCCGAGGGATCTGCCACTGTGAAACTTGGACAGGAATTGTGTTTCCAGTCAAAAGCTGCTGATCAAGCTCAGCTCTGGCACTTTTGAAACATGGTTGCCTGACCCTTGGAAAGGCTTTTTGTCACTCTGAAATGTGTCATCCCACTCCCATTGCTTTATTTCCTTTGTTTTTGGGTTTTGTGTTTTTTGTTTTTTTTTTGGTAAGGGGTTTTTCCTTTGTTTTGGTTTTTTTTTTTTTTGGTAAGGCACATATTGCTGTGACTGGCTGGGGTGGGTTGAAAATTCTACACACCCCCTCCCCCCCCCCCCAATATAAATTTGCCAGCCCAGCCCAGTGGGAAGCAAATGAAAGCTGTATTTACAAGCAAAACTCCAATCCACAATGAAATGCAATGAATATGTACAAAATATAAAATATTTACAATATTTACAGGGATTTACAATTAATAAACAGGACAAGAACCTCCCTGGACAAAGCCAGGGGGCTCATAATAGCTTCCCCACTCCCTGCCCCCTTCCCTCCTGCTGTCCTGTACACAAGGGACAAGAGAAAGAGCGGAGAGTTAATACTCAGACACAACAAGAATGCATTCAAGGTCAGCAAAGCCAAGCAGAAGCACAAGTTAGCATCTCTCAGAGTGAGGAAGATGAAAAGAAGGAGAAATAGTTTACAGATCTAAGTTTTATGTCTAGTATCTATCCAATGGGATGGGTAATAGATGTGACAGTACTCCAGGTGGGGTCTCCCTCTCTACTCTGCCTGGTGAGACCACACCTGGAGCTCTGTGTCCAGTTCTAGAGCCCCTACTACAGAAAGGATCTGAAGGTGCTGGAAGGTGTCCAGAGAAGGGCCATGAGGATGAGCAGAGGGCTGGAGCTGCTCTGCTATGAGGACAGCCTGAGAGAGTTGGGGCTGTTCAGTCTGGAGAAGAGAAGGCTCTGAGGTGACCTTCTTGTGGCCTTCCAGGATCTGAAGGGGGCTACAAGAAAGCTGGGGAGGGACTTTTGAGGGTGTCAGGGAGTGATAGGACTGGGGAGAATGGAACAAAACTAGAAATGGGGAGATTCAGATTGGATGTTAGGAAGAAATTCTTCTGCATGAGGGTGGTGAGACACTGGAACAGGTTGCCCAGGGAGGTGGTGGAAGCCTCATCCCTGGAGGTTTTTGCAACCAGGCTGGATGTGGCTGTGAGCAACCTGCTGTAGTGTGAGGTGTCCCTGTCCATGGCAGGGGGGTTGGAACTGGATGAGACTTGAGGTCCCTTCCAAGCCTGACAATTCTATGATTCCATGATTTAGAACTTATCATTATTTTCCTTTTATACATCCAATAATAATTTACTTACTTTCTTTTCAAGATCTGGAAAATTTTCTAGGCACAGCCTGAAACTATCTCCCCTGCCCTTGTCTTTCTCTGGTGGGAGAGCTGTTTCACTGTAGGCAGTCCTGGTGATATAAGATGATATGGGGTTCATAAAGACAGCAATCAAACCAATGAACTCATCATCTGGCCAAGGACGAAAGCAAAACATATGTGGAATAAATTTCAAGCCAGCAGAAAGCAAATCCAGAGCTGTCATCAGCCCAGTGCTCTCTCACCTGTGCAGGAGCAGAGTTTGTGTGCTGGGTGTTCTTACCACCCACCTCCTGAAATCAGCTGCATGCTGACCAAGCTCTCTCATGCTGCCATAAAGCAAGATTCAGGCATGCTGGAGCGACTCTGGCAGGAGTGCAAACCATCCTTGGCCAAGGTGCTTCCACAGAATGTGCAGGGAAAACAGTCAAAGGTTTTGGAAGGTTTGGGATTGGATTCCCGAGCAAGTGAGAAGCTTCTGCTCATGAGAGAAGTGTTAGATATAAAGAGCTTTGTGTCTCTGGAGTCTTCTTCCCACCTTCATCACCACACCTCTGCAGCTGAGGGTTGTTACTGCTCTATGGAGAATCTGTCATCTAGGTGGTAGAATCATGCTTGTTTCAGAGAATCATAGGACTGGTTTGGGTGGAAAAGACCTCTAAGATCAAGCCCAACCACTGATCTTGTCACCACTGTGGCCATTAAACCATGTTCCAAAGCTCCATGTGTCCATGCATTTCTTGAACACCTCCAGGGATGGGGACTCCACCACCTCCCTGGGCAGCCTGTTCCAATCCCTGACCACTCTTGTAGCAAAGAAATTGTTCCTAATCTCCAGCTTAAACCTTCCCTGGTGCAATTTCAGGACATTTCCTCTCCTGTCACCTGATCCTAGGGAGAAGAGACAAACAAAACATCCTTCCAGGGAGCTGTAGAGAGCAAGGAGGTCTCCTCTCAGCCTCCTCTTCTCCAGACTAAACTCCCCCACTTTCCTCAGCTGCTCCTCACCAACCCTGTTCTCCAGACCCTTCCCCAGCTTCATTGTCCTTCTCTGGACTCACTCCATCACCTCAATGTCTTTCCTGCAGTGAGGGGGCCAAACCTGCACAGAATGCCCTCTGCCACCACCCAGGGCAGCATACCCACCTCTGCAAAGGGAAGGAAAACTGATCCCCCCCTCTCAGAAACCTGGGAGCTGGCAGGTGTTATCCTCTTTAATGGGAGTAATAAAAATGCTGACTTCTATTAATATTAGGTATCCTATTTCCAGGGGTGAACAAGAAAAGTGCAGTATCTGCCATTTTAAATTACCCTGTCGTGTTTTCATTCCTTCCTCTCCTCCTGGGAATTCAAAAATCCTGATGAAATGTGTGTGCACTCTTCAAATATTTCCTGAGGCCACTGGGGTCCATATGTTCTTAGGAAGAAGGTTTGGTGTTTCTTGGTGGTGTTTTGTTTTTTTTTTTTTTTCACTCCATGGGTCACTCCTGATGACATTTAGATTTTTCTGATTGGTATATCTTGGCAGCAAGCACATAGGGCAGGATTTTCTAGCCTCAAATGCAGGATTTTTCTAGCCTCACATGCAGGATTTTGTCTCCTCAAAGGGCAGCACAAAACCCATCCAACATTTTACAGAGATGAAGCAGAACAGCTGAGCCCTTTGCATTTTGATTGCAGCCACGGCTCCTAAATTAGAGCTTCGTTGTCAAGGTAAGAGTGATATTTTATTTAAACTGCTGCTTGAACATATGGTGTTATTTATGCCTCAGACAGCCACAGCAGAAAGAATTTTCTGAGCCTAATTTATGCTGTTAGCAAGTAGCCAGCAAAGAAAAGAAAGGGAAAAAAAAGATGAGATGAGACCTCACTGTTTTTACTAGCTAAGAGAGTGCTGGTTTAGATTAAAATAGTTAAGGGATAGATTTTTTGGAAGGGAAGAAAAAAATTTCTACATGGATTTGTGCAGAATCCATGACTAATGCAAGTGTATCTGTATCCTTCCTCTGCTGTCAGATCCTGCCCAAGACAGCATCTCTGGTTCTCCTCAGCTACCCGTGGTGCATCACATCCAAAGACCTCCCCCTCTGTCAGTGGGGTTTGGTGAAGGCAGTATTTGAGCAGGATGGGGTGGGTGTAACAGGGGTGGACATGTCTGTATAGAATCATAGAATTGTTTCAGTTGGAAAAGACCTCCCAGATCATCCAGTCTAACACCACCCTGGCCATGAAACCACGTCCCACAGTGCCATGGCCACACATTTCTTGAACACCTCCAAGGATGTGGACTCCACCACTTCCCTGGGCAGCCTATTCCAATCCCTGACCAATTTTTTAGCAAAGAAGTTGTTCTTAATCTCCAACCTAACCCTCCCCTGGCACAATTTCAGGACATTTCCTCTCATCCTATCACCTGAGACTAGAGAGAAGAGCCCAACCCCCACCTCACTCCAACCTCCTTTCAGGGAACTGTAGAGAGCAATGAGGTCTCCCTCAGCCTCCTCTTCTCCAGACTGAACACCTCCAGCTCCCTCAGCTGCTCCCCCCCAGCCCTGTTCCCCAGACCCTTCACCAGTTTCATTGCCCTTCTCTAGACCTGCTCCAGCACCTCAGTGTCCTTCTTGGAGTGAGTGGCCCAAATCTGAACATATCATTTGACAGGCTAAAGTTTCACATTCAAAGGCAGGAAGCACTTGCTGATGTCCAGCTCAGCACCAGTATTCAGGATCTTCAACAGAACCCAAGCAAAGGCAATAAATCTGGAAAGCAGCCACTTGCCAAGTCCTGCACTGGGCAGTGATGACATCCAGCAACAACAAAAAGAGAGGCTGTGCTGGTTCCAGAGGCAGGCAACAGCAAGACTGGACTGCAGCTGTGGGTAGTGGCTGTTCCTCCAACACCCCTGGGGGCCAGCACTCTGCCCCTGTCTCACAACATCCAGAGTTAAGGGCTTGGCTTCTCAAATGACATTGGTCAATGAAGTGACTGGTGGAGAGGGTCCAGAGGAAGGCCACAAAGATGATCAGAGGGCTGGAGCACCTCTCCTGCAAGGACAGGCTGAGAGAGTTGGGGCTGTTCAGCCTGGAGAAGAGAAGGCTCTGGGAAAACCTTATAGTGGCCTTCCAGGACCTGAAAGGAGCTTATAAGAAAGCTGGGGAGGAGCTGTTTGCAAGGGCTTGTAGCACTAAGACAGGGAGCAATGGTTTTAAAAGATTTAGACTGGACATTAGGGACAAGTTCTTTACCATGAGGGTGGTGGAACACTTGAACAGGTTGTCCAGGGAAGTGGTGGAGGCTCCATCCCTGGAGACATTCAGTGTCAAGGCTTGATGGGGCCCTGAACAACTCAGTCTAGATGGGGATGTCCCTGCTTACTGCAGAGGGCTTGGACTAGGTGACCTTTGGAGGTCTCTTCCAACCAAGCATTCCCTTATTCTATGACTCATTCTCCAATCTATTTCTTAGCAGGATCCCAGCTCCATCAGAGGTGGTTTCACCCAGCCAAAAGGAGAGGGACCTGACATCCCACCAGGTCTGAGAATTAACCCAAACCCCATCTTCCTGCTGCTTTTTCACACTGTTTTTTCCCCGTTTGTTCCCTTGTCCATGTAATTCCTCTTTGAAACCTTCTGACACGATCTTTTTTTTCACTGCTTTAGAAATCATGTGTTCAAAATCCTAACTCACAGGATGTGCTCTTAAAAATCATTTATCTTCAAATTCCATGTGGACTGGGCAAGTGTGAGATTCAGTTGTGTCCCTGTGAATGAAGCAGGCTTGGGCAGGGGGAGTCTCTGAATGTCCCACACTGTGCTCCACATGAAATGGCCAAACCTCCTCAGAGCCTGCAGTGTCAGAGAATCATAGAATCATAGAATCAGTCAGGGTTGGAAGGGACCACAAGGCTCATCCAGTTCCAACCCCCCTGCCATGGGCAGGGACACCTCACACTACAGCAGGCTGGCCAGAGCCTCATCCAGCCTGGCCTTAAACACCTCCAGGGATGGGGCCTCAACCACCTCCCTGGACAACCCATTCCAGGCTCTCACCACTCTCATGGGGAAGAACTTCTTCCTCATGTCCAGTCTGAATCTCCCCACTTCCAGCTTTATTCCATTCCTCTCAGTCCTGTCACTCCCTGAGATCCTAAAAAGTCCCTCCCCAGCTTTCTTGTAGCCCCCTTCAGATCCTGGAAGGCCACAAGAAGGTCACCTCAGAGCCTTCTCTTCTCCAGACTGAACAGCCCCAACTCTCTCAGTCTGTCCTCATAGCAGAGCAGCTCCAGCCCTCTGCTCATCCTCGTGGCCCTTCTCTGGACACCTTCCAGCATGTCCAGATCCCTCTTGGAACAGAGGCTCCAGAACTGGATGCAGTACTACAGGTGTGGTCTCACCAGAGCTGAGCAGAGGGGGAGAATCACCTCCCTGGCCCTGCTGACCACACTTCTCCTGATGCAGCCCAGGCTCTGCTTGGCTTTCTGGGCTGCAAGTGCTCACTGCTGGCTCCTGCTGAGCTTCTCATCCACCAGCACCTCCAAGTCGCTCTCCTCAGGGCTGCTCTCCAGCCAGTCCCTGCCCAGCCTGGATTTGTGCTTGGGATTGCCTTGACCCAGCTGCAGGACCCTTGATTTATGCCAAGGCCACACTCTTTAAAACACCACACTCTTCCTAAAAAATACTTGGCTATTTTAAACTCTAGTATTATTTTTTTCATCTAATTTATAGGTTGATGTAAACCCCAAATAGCTGCATCCCATGAGCCCTTAATGCCAATCTGGGATAGGTCAGGTGTGGGTCTGACAAACCTCTTTAGCTCTAGAGGTGAATAATGGTTTCATTCTGTCACAAGGGGAGGTTTCCTCTATTTGTTTCCCTTGCTTGGAGAGTGGGGATGAATCTGGGGGCTTTGTTCTGACAGTGAAGCCCTGATAGGGCTGAAGCCATTTGCAGACAGCCCCTGACTTCCAGCCTCCAAACCCTCAGCTATTCCCATCCCAAACTTCTCCCTGGCAGGTTCTGCCAATCATGACAGATTGTGTGAAATTTGTGATGTGGAGGAAAGTCCACCAGGGACTAATTTGACACCATCAGATGCAATTTTTCTTTATTACCCTAAGGCAAGATTTAAACTAGTTTCCAGGGGTGAGAGGTGACTCCATTAACCCAGGGCACTGGCCCCAGCAGGCTGCCACCAAGCCAGTCTGGAGCATCGTTAAGTGGATGTATTTCTGCTCACTCTTCCCCTGTCTTTTCTGGGGGTTTCATTTCAGGGTGGCATTTTGATTCTTAATCTTCAGATGCACACTTCTTTTCCCAGTCAGACCAATCTCTACCAAAGCCTCTTCTGCAGCTTTTTTGCTGCAGGAAAATGAAAGCTGAGGCTTAGGCTCAGTCGCTCCAACAGATCCAGTTTAACCCTGTGCTGTCTAGAGGTGGGAGTGAAAGCTGAGGAGGGCAGGGACCTGGGGAGAAGCTCAGATCATACAAAAAGGCAGAGATGAGTGGGGGTATGTGGAGCACAGACTCAGCTCAGGTCCTGTGGGGCAGTGCCCACCATCCCAAACTGGAGCTGCCACTTCACGCACCTGTGCCATGACTACATGGGCACCCAGGAGCTGATAAGAGCTTTTACATCAGGCCAGGCTTCAGCTGGGTCTCTGCCTTCTTGTCATCTTCTGCCTAAGGCAGATATGATGGGTCAGCACAAGGCTCTCCAAGCAGGCTCCAGCACAAGCCCAGCAGGGCTTCCTAGCTTGGGATTCATCCTCAAACAAAGCAGCTCCAAAGAACTGCTGGAGAGAATCCAAGGGAGAGCCAGGAGGATGCTTAGGGGACTTGAGCATCTGCCCTGTGAAGAGAGACTGAGAGCCCTGGGGCTGTTTAGTCTGGAGAAGAGAAGGCTGAGAGGGGATCTGATCAATGTCTATCAATAGCTGAGGGGTGGGTGTCAACGGGAGGGGGCCAGGCTCTGTTGGGTGGTTCACAGTGATAAGACAAGGAACAATGGGTTGAAACTTGAACACGGAAGACTTCAGCTCAACATGAGGAGAAACTTCTTTCCAGTGAGGGTGACAGAGCCCTGGAACAGGCTGCCCAGGGGGGTTGTGGAGTCTCCTTCTCTGGAGACTTTCCAACCCCACCTGGATGCATTCCTGTGCAGACTACCCTGGGTGATCCTGCTCTGGCAGGGGGGTTGGACCTGATGATCTCTTGAGGTCCCTTCCAGGCTCTGATATACTGTGAGACTGTGAACTACTTTGCTCCTGGATCCCCAGCAGGTGCTGAAAGTGGTCCAGCCCTATTCTCATGAAATCACCCCTGATTAGCACAGTTTTTGCTCACATCTCTCTTTACCCATGGCACAGATACCCTGCAAGCCACATAAACTGCACACCACTAACAAACCACGGTGCAGATGTCAATGCTGACCATGCAGACCTGTCTTTAACACACATCTCATACTCATTCAGGACCCAATTCCACCAAAGTCCACCAGAAAATGTCAGTGCCACAAGCAAGATGTTTGCAAAACAGCTCAGATTGCACATTTGGTGTTTTTTTCTATCCCTCTGCTTCTTCAAGGTATTTTCCTTCTTCCTCCAATTTGAAGAAAGTTCAGTTGAGCTTAGTTCTGTGCCCTTGTGTTCTTTCCTCTCACACAGGCACTAGCTGCCAGAGGGCATTTTGATGATGTGAGATTTTGCAAGGGATAGGAGAGCGCCTCAGTGGTTTTTTTTTTTTTCACTGATGAGTCAGAAAAGCAAGGCCAAAAAAAAAAGAGAACTTTCCTCTTTAAGCCTGGGCATTAAACAACCTCTTCATAGGGTGCTGTGTGTAAGCAGTTTAGCTGAACCAGGGACTTCTGGAGCAGCACAAGCATAAGGAGGTTGAGGGAGGTTCTCCCCCTCTGCAGGGTGCTAGTGAGGCTTCACCTGGAGTACTGTGTCCATTTCTGGGCTCCCTCAACTCAAGAAGGACAAAGAACTTCTGGAGAGAATCCAGCACAGGGCCACTAAGATGCTGAGGGGATTGGAACATCTCTGATCTGAGGAAAGGCAGAGAGAGCTGGGGCTGTTTAGCTTGGAGAAGAGGAAAGGCTGCAGGAAGATCTTATGAATGCTTACAAATATCCAAGGGGTGGGTGTCAGCAAGCTGGGGTCAGACTCTTCTCAGTGCTCCCCAGTGACAGGGCAAGACAGGGCAAAAACCTGAACATAAGAAATTCCATCAAAGCATGTTGAGGAACTTCTTCACTTTGAGGCTGGCAGAGCCCTGGAGCAGGCTGCCCAGAGAGGTGGTCTCCATCTCTGGAGATGTTCAAAACCCACCTGAATGTGTTCCCCTGTGACCTGCCCTGCTTTGGCAGGGGGGTTGGACTTGATGGTCACCACAGGTCCTTTCCAACCCCTACCATGCTGTGATTCTGTGGTAACCACTCTGAATCTGCAAATACTGCAGGGTTTGTCTTGGGCAATCATTTAGGAAAAGCTTTGCAGAGGCAGGAATGAGAATCCCCAGGAGGGCAGAGGCAACATAATCTGCCCCAGTGCAGCATTCTCCATGGCTTTAATAGCTGACATAAATCTTCAATGATGAGGTAGTTCTGCCTCTTCTAAAATGCCTTTTTAACTGTCAAGAAGAGCTGTTAAGTGAATTAAAGTGAGCCAATTTTAGAAGTGAAATAAAAATATCTGTGCAGGGACTCAGATGGGTTTGACTTCACCCTTTCCTAAATTAGGTGAAGCCAAAATGTTGGGGGATGATGATTATTGCAAAATAAAGGCTGGTTATAAATGTAAAGTTAATTAGCTGCCCTGAAATGGGTTTAGAGATATATATATGTGGACATTCTTGTCCTGAGGCAGACAACTGGAAGGATTCCCTAGACTGGACCACCTGAGAGTACAAATGTGGGCCACAGCATGGATGTGGCTGATGGCAGCATTGTGTTTCTATCATTAAGCAGCACCTCATGGGGCTGATACTGCTCACATTCACAGGCTCACAGGATCAGAGGATCTTAGGGGTTGGAAGGGACCTCTGAAGATCATCCAGTCCAACCCCCTTGCCAGAGCAGGAGCATAGAATCCAGCACAGGTCACACAGGAACACATCCAGACAGGGCTGGAAAGGCTCCAGAGAAGGAGACTCCACAACCTCTCTGGGCAGCCTGCTCCAGGGCTCTGTGACCCTCACAGTGAAGAAGTTCCTCCTCATGTTGAGGTGGAACCTCCTGTGCTGGAGTTGATATCCATTGCCCCTTGTCCTATCCCAGGGTGCAACTGAGCAGAGCCTGTCCCCTCCCTCCTGACCCCCAGCCCTCAGATATTTATAAACATTTATTAAATCCCCTCTCAGTCTTCTCCTCTCCAGACTGAACAGCCCCAGGGCTCTCAGCCTCTCCTCCCCAGGCAGTGCTCCAGTCCCTTCATCACCCTTGTAGCCCTCCTTTGGACTCTTTCCAGCAGATCCCTGTCCCTCCTGAACTGGGGAGCCCAAACCTGTCCTTGAAGGACTGTCCACCATCCCTGACTTTTTGCCACATGCCCTCTGCCTTTTTTCCCCTCCAAGTCCCTGTGGGAAGCAGGTCCCCATTGCCATGCAAGAGTGTTTGCAACAAGGTCCTCCAGGAGGGAGAAGACAGGCTTGGAGTCATCTGCTTTCAAGATCAACAATGGCTCTGGGAGAAAAAAAAAAAAAGAGAGAAGAAAAAACAACTCACCAAAACAACAGGAAAAGCCATTTAAACTGAATTACTGGCACTACTATTTTCACCTCTCCACAACCTAGCCATGACTTCCAGAGCATCCTGAGTGAAGAGTTCATCATTCCAGCTGAATTTAATGGGACTATTTACACAAGAATTGTGTTGCAATAGCTAATAGGCTTGGTCATGGGCAAGTCTGTTTTGCTGTGTCTGGACTGATTTTGGTCCAAGAGAACATTCCCACTCCTGCAGTTCCACCAATAGGTAGGAATAATTGTGACACTGTTGGGACTGATCACTGGTAATTTAGCAACCATCTCACCCAGCTGTGGCCCAGGGCAGGCTGGAGTGTTTGCAATCCATGCTGGTGGCTGCTGCTGGCTTCTCCAGCCCACACCTCCCAGCAGCAGCAGCACAACAGAAGTACTGCTGGTGGGCAGCTTCTAAGGGAAGTGTGAATTTCACTGGGTCCCCCCTGTCTTCATTCTCTTCATGGAGATGATAACAACCATGTGGCAGGTAGTGATAGGACTAAGGGGAACTTAGGTGGTTGACGCCCCATCCCTGGAGGTGTTTAAGGCCAGGCTGGATGGGGCTCTGGCCAGCTTGACCTAGTGTGAGGTGTCCCTGCCCATGGCAGGGGGGTTGGAACTGGCTGATCCTCGTGGTCCCTTCCAACCTTGACTGGTTCTATGGTTCTATGATTCTATGAATGGAACAAAACTAGAAATGGGGAGATTCAGATTGGATGTTAGGAAGAAGTTCTTCCCCATGAGGGTGGTGAGACACTTGAAGAGGTTGCCCAGGGAGGTGGTGGAAGCCTCATCCCTGGAGGTTTTTGCAACCAGGCTGGAGGTGGCTGTGAGCAACCTGCTGTAGTGTGAGGTGTCCCTGCCCATGGCAGGGGGGTTGGAACTGGATGATCCTTGAGGTCCCTTCCAACTCTAACCATTCTATGATTCTATGGTATTTCTCAAGGTTACTATGAAGACTTTTTATGAGGGCTTGTAGTGACAGGATGAGGGGGGAATGGCTTTAAATTAGAAGAGGGAGATTAAGATTGGAGATTAGGAAGAAATTCTTGACAGTGAGGGTGGGGAGACACTGGAACAGGTTGCCCAGGGAAGTTGTGGATCCCCTCTCTTTGGAGGTGTTCAAGACTGGGTTGGAAGAGGCCTAAGCAACCTGGGCTGGTGGGAGGTGTCCCTGCCCATGGCAGGGGGTTGGAACTGGATGATTTTTAAGGTGCCTTCCAAGCCAAACCATTCAGTGTTTCTATGATTGATAAGTAAGTGTTTATAAGGTACTCCAAAGATGAAAAGTATGAAATATTCTATCTAATTATAAAAGCATAGCTGAGGAAAGGCAGTAGCCAACCATCTAATTTAAATAAAATATCCTTTTATGACATTGAAGTGATGCTAGGATTTGAATGTCACATTGGGCTGTCAACTTCTGGACATAAAAAAATACCACCAGGAGATGCATTTCCTCTTCATGATCTTTGGAAAACCTGATCCATCTCATTTAACCAAGAAAAATAAGAAAAAGAGAGCAGGAAAGAGAGAGAGAGAGAACGAAAATATGTTCTTTGAGACAATGAAAGGTGTAGGGCAATGTTTCATATTAACCCTGGCTTCCTCTTCACCCAGCTGATTTGTTTGAAAAACACAACCACAGTTCATCCACTGGTCCTGTGGTCCATGGTGGTCCTCAGGGAGGCTCAATTTTATGGTTAGAAAGAGCAGAAGGAAAAATACTGCTGAGGAATTTAACTAGAGTCTTCAGTCTAGCAGCTTTGCAAGAGCAGGGGGAGGGTGGAAGATGAAGTTTCTCATGGAAATCCTGAAGTTTTTATGGAGGGTGTCTGGCAAGCTTGGAGAGTTTCCAGCCAGAACCAGACAGACAGCACTGGGTTGGTGTTGGTTGGGTTGGGTTGGGTAGGGTAAGGCACCTTCTGAGGATATGGAGAGCTGAGAACCAAGCTCCTGCCCCTCCAGGCTCCCAACAGGAACATTGAGGTGACTCTCCATGCCATGGTCTAGTTGATTAGTTAGGGTTGGGTGATCGGTTGGACTTGATGATCTTGGAGGTCTCTTCCAACCTGGCTGACTCTGTGGTCTCTGACCAATTACTTCCTTTCTCCCAAATCTGCTAGGACTTTTCCAGCAGGGGGACTATCACAGGGAGATCCTCCAGGCTGTAGATCCTCCAGGCTGCAGATTCTCCAGGCTGCATATTCTCCAGACTGCAGTGACAGGGATGCTCAGCTGCTGTGCAGAGATGTAGCCACCCATTCCTGGTGCCAACCAGAGAGGCAGTGAGAGCAATCTGAGCAATGTGCTACTCTGGAGGCCCAGAGCTGGGAGCTGCAGGTGATGGACTGGAGAAGCCTGTGTCCAGTGATGAACACTCTTTGATGTCCCATTCATTTTCTTGCTGCAGGGCCCACAGTAAGTATGATGGCCAAGAGGGGCATGAGAATGGTTTTCCCACAGAAGAGACAGGCACCATCATCATCCCAGGAGGCACAGGCATGAGAAGGAAAGGGAAGTTCTTACCCTTGAGGGTGGTGAGACACTGGAATAGATTGCCCAGGGAGGAGGTGGAAGCCTCATCCCTGGAGGTTTTTGCAGCCAGGCTGGATGTGGCTGTGAGCAACCTGCTGTAGTGTGAGGTGTCCCTGCCCATGGCAGGGGGGTTGGAACTGGATGATCCTTGAGGTCCCTTCCAACCTTAACAATTCTATGATTCTATGATAAGGATAAGGAAGGCATAAGAAGGGCTTTCCAGGGGCTTCTTCAAAATCCCTCAGATCCATATGGAACAAAACCAACAAGACTAATCTTGGAAATCAGAAATGTCATTGAGCTAAGTTTTAATTTCTCATACACTACCTGAGCTTCCCTCTACATGTCCCTCTGTCTGCACACAGCAGTGCAGAAGGGAAGTTATTTCATCTGACTTCAGGCTTTCACATATTTTAAGCCACAATCCAACTCAGCTCTTTCTAGACATCTATCATAAGACAAATAAATCAGGTAGACCATACCTGTGTCTTTCCACTACAAAAGCAGCCCAGATGATAAGTGCCTATGCAGACATGAGGGCTCCCTTCTAACCCCATGACTATTCCTCCCACATCCTTCTCCCTTCCCCTAAGAACAACTTGGGATCCCCTGGCAGCACAAGGCTCGCAGAGTCACATCAGGTTGTGTTCACTGATGAGTGAAACCAGGTTGAAATTCAACTGTAAGCTCTGGCCTCCCACTCCTTTTCTCTGCTGGGTGTTTAGATGTCAGGGAATTTGTGGAGCTGCTGGGTTTCCAGACACCAGATAGTCTTTTCCATGAGGCAGTGGGCGTAATTCCTTCGATGAGCACTGAGGAATCTCTAGAAGGGAACCTCCTGAGCGTTGTTTGCTCTCTCCTCTAAGGGAAGGGATTGAATTCATGGGTGTCTGACAAATGCTTGTTTTCTGCTGTTGTCAGAAAGCCAGGAGACATTTAGCAGCTGTAACAGGGGAAGCTAAATAAAAGCAGAAAATTTCCAGTCTGCTGCTACACTGGATTCACACACAGAGTGAGGCTAAAGAGAGGTAGCTCTGCGCCAGCTGAGCCTGGCACCCAGGAGGAGTTTTGAAGTGGCACAGCCCTCCCTTCCCTCCCACCTCAGTGCAGGTTTAATTCTTAAAACCACAACCCAGTGACCACTTGAAAGCAAAGGACAGCTCAAACCACAGCAGGGTAAGTTCACAGCCTTCACCCAAGTGTGTAGCTGAAGGGATGCTAGATCTGACCCAGAGTTACCTTTCTAATATGTCATTACCTTGTCACAGACTTGGGGGGTCCCCAGGTACTGCTGTGATCCTAAGCAGAAACCGATCTTCGACACAGCCAGCACCTCCATTTCTCTGGGATGTGAAACTCTTTCACTTTCTTTTCTGCTTTTGTTTCCTAAGGCTCTGGTTCCTTCAAAGCTAAAACTGGTATTTGCTGGTTTCAAAGGCTCTTTATTGCTGTGACAGTGACACATCACTCCAAGTAATGCCTCTTAAGTACTATTAGCACATATCTCATCTGAAAGTGGACAAACACTTTCAAACAAAAATGCTGTGCTCATAGACAGGCTTAAAATAAACAAACAGGAAACAAATAGAACTTTTTTTCTTTTTAAGAGGGAGCTGCAGTTGTAATACTTAAAAGATAAAATAAACTTTTAGATTTGACTCCCTCTAGAGTATTTTTAAGGAAAAGCTTGATACAGGAGATGCCTTTTTTGTTGTTGTTGCAGGAACTCTCTCATGGCAGTCCCAGCAAAACCAGCTTCTCTCCAAAATGCAATAAGCCCTCTGTGCCCAGCAGCTTCTCCTTCAGCAGAGCTCTCTGCTGGGTGCTGGTCACCCTGCAGGACTCAGTCCAGGTTTGCTACAAAACCTCACACAGACCAGAAAACAAAAGGAAATCTTTGCTACTAAGAGGTGAAAGAGCCATAAGAGTATATGTCTGCAGTTTCCAGAACAGGTAAATTCTCTTTGTCTTCATCAGCTGAAGGCAGCAGGAGGGCTTTCATTTGGTCTGTAGTGGTGAGTCAGAGCAGGGTAAATCCAAGCCTGACAGGATCCAGTTGTGTACAAGTCCACACAGAACCACAAAATGGTGGGGGTTGGAAGGAACCTCTGAAGATCAGCTACTCCAACCCCACTGCTAGAGCAGGGTCACTCAGAGTACAACACACAGGAACACTTCCAGGTGGGTTTGGAATGCCTCCAGAGAAGACAACTTTCTGGGCAGCCTGGTCAAGGGCTCTGCCACCCTCAAAGCTTCATTCACTTTGAGCCCTGGGGATTCAATCAACCTCAGCCCAGTGGTGCAACATCTGCAGATCCCAGATGGCTATTTTTTTCCTGAAGGAGATTCAGTTACCTATTTCAAAACAGGCAATGTCAGTGCAGCCACCAAAGTCTTCACAAGTCTTTTGGTTGAGCTCCTTTGTGTGCACAACTGCTGTGCACAACACAAGAGGAAACATCAATGTTCAGCCATGCTCTGTATCTCCCAGTGGTCTCACTACTGCTCACTCTGGGGGAGCTACAAATGATTACAAGTAGTGGTAAGACACTGAGCAGAAGATAAGGTGGTCCAGAAAAAAACAACAGAATTTGCAGCCCGGTGGAAACAAGACACAGGGCATTCCAAAGGAGGTCTGTCCTTGTTGCTAATGAAAAACAAACAGAACATCACATTAATTCCCTAAGGTTCATATGTAATAAATGATGAAGGAATAAAGGACATGCACAAATTTTCTTCTCTCTTTATACCCTGTAGAAAGACAGAAAGATACCTGAGTGGGAGAAATAAACTTGAAATACACTGTAGCTGCCTGGGTCTGAATATGGAGAAACTGGATGTCTTACTAACTAGCTCCATCACTTCCCAGCATCTGATGGATTCTTAGTTACTGGTTTTCTAAAGCCACAAAAGGATAAATAATAATAATAATTTAAAAAAAAAAAAAAACAACCCCAAACCTAGAGTCTTTTTAGCTACAGAAATGTGTAGATAAATTCAATCTGACTCCAACACGTGTAGTGCTCTGCAGTCCCTCCAGGAATAAATTTGGATCACTGTGCCATAGATTCCAAAGGGTCAACTTGACATATTGCATCATATCCCCCTACACAAAAAAGAATTCACTGACAAACATCACTTCCCAAAGTGCTCCTTTATTCCCCTTTCACATTATAGTTTCTTAGGAAATGTTTTCAGTGGATGACTTTGGTGCTTTGCCACACTTCTGTCAATCTATTTATAAATGTTTAGCTGGAAAGAAAGTAAACAGTGCAGGGCAAACACTTTATAAACCTTTGCTATTTTTATATCATACTTGAACTCGAATTGCTTTTGCTTAGGAAAAGAAAGAGAGAGAGAGAAAGAAGAAAGAAAGAAAGAGAGAGAGAAAGAGAGAGAGAAAGAGAGAAAGAGAGAGAGAGAGAAAGAAAGAGAGAGAGAGAGAAAGAGAGAGAGAAAGAGAGAGAGAAAGAGAGAGAGAAAGAGAGAGAGAAAGAGAGAGAGAAAGAGAGAGAGAAAGAGAGAGAGAAAGAGAGAGAGAAAAAGAAAGAAAGAGAGAAAGAAAGAAGGAAAGGAAGAAAGGAAGAAAGGAAGAAAGGAAGAAAGGAAGAAAGGAAGAAAGGAAGAAAGGAAGAAAGGAAGAAAGGAAGAAAGGAAGAAAGGAAGAAAGGAAGAAAGGAAGAAAGGAAGAAAGGAAGAAAGGAAGAAAGGAAGAAAGGAAGAAAGGAAGAAAGGAAGAAAGGAAGAAAGGAAGAAAGGAAGAAAGGAAGAAAGGAAGAAAGGAAGAAAGAAAGAAAGAAAGAAAGAAAGAAAGAAAGAAAGAAAGAAAGAAAGAAAGAAAGAAAGAAAGAAAGAAAGAAAGAAAGAAAGAAAGAAAGAAAGAAAGAAAGAAAGAAAGAAAGAAAGAAAGAAAGAAAGAGAAAGCAATAATAATAATCCTGGAGTGCTGTGCAGGATGACACAAAATCTCCCATTGTTAAAGTGGCAAAAAGGGGGGGAAATCAGAAAGTGTAAACTAAATGATTTATACTTTTAAGAACACAGAAATTATATCTTTTATGAGAGAGAAAAAAAAGAGCTTGTCAGGTAGACTCCATCCTGCATAGCACGTAGCTGGTAACAGCCCTCGGGGCAATCACTGCCCTTTGATTCTAGAATTGCCTAAGATGCCACCAGAAGAGCAGTCGTGTGTGATTTACACACACACTCCACAACAAGGGATTAAACAAATGTTTCACACCTTGAGGCTCTCGGAAAAGCACATCGGGTTGGAACTGCAGTCGGCAAAGCACAACTGGTTTCTCCCAGGCAGGAAAGCCCTGGCTAACGTGGGTGCTGCTGCAGGGCTGGCTGCTAATGCACCATTCCCACCCCAGCAAGACAGGGGCTCGCCGCTTGTTTATTTAAATGACACTGTTGTTTGAAATGATGGGGGCTTCTTATCCTCTTGAGTCATGCATTCTCTGTCTGCGATCCTCTGTTTAGGCACTTTTAGCACCTCATTAATTACCAGCTGCAACAAAGTCATGCTGTTTTGCAACTCTATTGCCTTTGTTAAGAAATCTCCATCCTGTGTTAGAATGTGAAAGGGGACTCTTATCTACCATATGCCCTGCTTGACTCCATATTACAAAATTAGCTTTCGAGGTTTCTGCATGTACGTGTGCCCTTTACATCCATACCCCATGGTCAAATAGCCTGGCTTCCCTTAAAGAACTTGACAGCAACAATTGCAGAAGCTAATGGTGCAGATGAAAACCACTCTTAACTCCACGTGTTGTAAATAAATGGCTGTAGACCATTTCTTAGCACGGATCATTAAGTCCTGCCTGCAAAATGCTGCTCTAGATGCCTTCCTATGAGTCTCTGGGTACTAAAACTCTCTCAAACAGTCAGTTATTAAAGATAATTAACAAATAGTAAGCAGTTGGAGATTTTATTTACGTTTCAGATTACAGGTTGGTGGGACAATGTCGTGTAAGGAAATGTGGAAGTCTTCCCTGCAGTGTCCTGAATGTTAGAGCTGTAGGTGATTCTGCAAGCACATTAAAGCAGGTCGGTATCAGGAGTTTGATCCAAGCAGGGATTGTGATGGCTGTGCAGAAAGCTGGGGTCTAAGAATCACCCTCAGCAGCAGCTTCAGTCTGGAAGCACTTAATTAAACTCACAGTGTTCTTGTTTGGGGTGAATGCTCTTCAGAGTGCAGCCCCTGCAGAGCCCCAAGGCCAGCCCAGGCAGGACTCCTGCAGGAGCAGCTTGTGGGCCAAAGCTGAGTGGAGCAGAGCTAAATTCACTGGGGAGCTGGACCCAGGCATTAGTGGGACCAGACTCCTCCCAGCAAGCAGCTGCTTTACAAAACAGGGACAGAAAAAAAAAATGGTAATGTTAATGCCTTTGCTTAATGATTAGGATATATGCAGCCAGGAGATACCAAT
Organism: Indicator indicator; assembly: GCF_027791375.1. Classification (NCBI taxonomy): domain Eukaryota; kingdom Metazoa; phylum Chordata; class Aves; order Piciformes; family Indicatoridae; genus Indicator; species Indicator indicator. The sequence continues at coordinate 3,492,741 of NC_072036.1, read as the reverse complement.
TTCTGCTCATAAATCACCATTTGATGGGAAATGTGTAAGCAATAATTAAAAATAGAGACAGAAATAAAGACTTCCCTTCATGTGCCTTACAATCAGTTCCTTCTTAGGGTCTGACACCAAGAACCTGGTCTGCTTTGCTGTGTGGTGGTAAAAGAGGCAGTAAGCAGCCTGCAGAGAGACTCCAGCTGAAGAATCCCATAGCTGGGAGCCCAGGGTGTGGGGTACCCTGAATCGCACTCACATGAAAGCACAGATCCACAACAGGTCCACACACTGGCCACATCTTATTACCATTGGTTTGTTATCCTAGAGGGGACTCTGAAAAGAAAAAAAAAATAAGAAAATGAAATGGAAAATTAGGGGTGGAGTGGGGAGAAAAGGAGGGGAAAAAAGAGAAAAGGAAGAAAAAAAAGGGGGAAAGGGGAGGGGGGAAGAGAAAAAGGAGGAAAAAGGAGAAGGAAATGAAGTGAGAAAAGGAGTGGGGGGGGAAGAAAAGGAGAAAACAAAAGAGAAAAGGAGGGGAAAAAAAGAGAAAAGGAGGGAAAAGGAGAAAAGGAGGGGGGAAAGGAGAGAATTTAAAAAAAAGAGAAAAGGAGAGGAGAAAAGAGAAAAGGGGGAAAAAGGAGAAGGAAATGAGGAAATGAGAAAAAGAGTGGGGGGGGAAGAAAGAAAAGGAGAAGACAAAAGAGAAAAGGAGGAAAAAACAGAAAAGGAGAAAAAATGAGAAAGGGAAGGGAAAGAGAGAATAAAGAAAAGGAGGAGGGGGGAAAGGAGGAAAAAAGAGAAGGAAATGAGGAAATGAGAAAAAGAGTGGGGAGAAAGAGACAGTAGGAGAAAACAAAAGAGAAAAGGAGAAAATGAGGAGAGGAGAGGAGAGGAGAGGAGAGGAGAGGAGAGGAGAGGAGAGGAGAGGAGAGGAGAGGAGAGGAGAGGAGAGGAGAGGAGAGGAGAGGAGAGGAGAGGAGAGGAGAGGAGAGGAGAGGAGAGGAGAGGAGAGGAGAGGAGAGGAGAGGAGAGGAGAGGAGAGGAGAGGAGAGGAGAGGAGAGGAGAGGAGAGGAGAGGAGAGGAGAGGAGAAGAGAGAGAGAGAGGAGAGAGAGAGAGAAGAGAGAGAAGAGAAGAGAAGAGAGAGGAGAAGAGAAGAGGAGAGGAGAGAGAAGAGAAGAGAGAGAAGAGGAGAGGAGAGAAGAGAAGAGAGAGAGAGAGAGGAGAGGAAGAGAAGAGAAGAGGAGAGAGAGAGAGAGGAGAAGAGAAGAGGAGAGGAGAGAGAAGAGAAGGAGAGGAGAGGAGAGAAGAGAGAGAGAGGAAGAGAAGAGGAGAGAGAGAGAGGAAGAGAAGAGAGGAGAAGAGAAGAGAGAGAAGAGAGGAGAGGAGAGGAGAGGAAGAGAAGAGAAGAGAAGAGAAGAGAAGAGAAGAGAAGAGAAGAGAAGAGAAGAGAAGAGAAGAGAAGAGAAGAGAAGAGAAGAGAAGAGAAGAGAAGAGAAGAGAAGAGAAGAGAAGAGAAGAGAAGAGAAGAGAAGAGAAGAGAAGAGAAGAGAAGAGAAGAGAAGAGAAGAGAAGAGAAGAGAGAAGAGAAATATGACTCTTGAAAGAAAGGGTCTGACTTTCTCCCTGGATGGAGAAGGCTGGCTGGGTCAGGCAGGGATGGCTATTCCCAGCTGAGGTGGGTATTTCCTTATCGCCAGCTCCTGCTGGCTCTCAGTTCAGGACAAGTCTTGGTTCTGGCAGCACTTTGGAGGGCTGCAGCTATCCTCACAGTTTAATCAGGCAGTTTAGACATCTAACTGGTGTGTGTTGGATGTCACTTGCAAAGTCTTGTGCCTACAAGGTAGGATTCATTACTCCTAAGGTGAAAATGCCTCCAAACTGGGCTTTCAAGCTGTAGTTGTCTAATGCCTGGTTGGTAACTTGTACAAAGCAGTAGGTGATGATATTAGCTAAGCAGAAGGTCCACATCACTAAACTGCTGTCAACCCACTACCAGCCAGCAGCTTCACATGAAAAAGAACTAAGTCCAGAATGAAAGCATGGTGTGGATATTCCCAGTCATGAGCAGTGGTCAGAAACACACTGCAAGGTACACAAAAGTGGTGAGGCTCTGGCTGAGGCAACTATTTCTCTTTGGACAGCTGCAAGGGCTCATTTCAGCTCATGTCAGTGCAACATATGTGTCTGCTTCCTCCTGGCATAGGGACTCACAGCAGCTTGGACTTAAAGGGTCTCCTCTAGAGTACCATATCTGTGCTGCACCACAGTCACAGACTGAATCACAGAATGGTAGAGGTTGGAAGGGGCCTCTGGAGATCATTGAGTCCAATCCACCTGCCAGAACAGGTTGGACAGGATGGTGTCCAGGTGAGTTTGGAATAACTCCAGAGGTGGAGACTCCATAACCTCTCTGGGCAGCCTGTTCCAGTGCTCCATCACCCTCAAAATAAAGAAGTCATTCCTCATGTTTAGATGGAGCTTCCTATGTTCAGGTTTGTGCCTGTTACCTCTTGTCCTGTCAGTGGGCACCACTGAAAAAAAAAACCCAAAGACTGGCCCCATCCTCCCTTTTTAGCCAAAGCCAGAGAAAAACATTCTTCAGGACTCCCATTTTACAGTTTTTCAGCACCATCCAATTTGCACTTGGAAATAAGCAAGAGGAGCACTTAAGAAGTGTTTCTTGATTGCTCACCATTGCCTGTCTACAATCATCTGTTACTGAACTGTTTCAGGGAACAAGTACAGGTGACACATTGTCCAACCTTTAAGGAAGGACCATCTCTTGTGACATTTTAAAGGCAATAACAGCTGTCTTTTCCTGACAAAATTTGAATTAACTGCCACAAAGTATGGCCAGTGGAACAACTTTTCCTCCTGTGTCAGTCCTGATAGGTTTGTTCAGAAGGGGCAGTACAGTTTCTTCTCTGAAAGGAAGCTGGTGTGAGGTGGGGGTCAGGCTCTTCCCCCAGTAACAGGTAATGGAACAAGAGCAAATGGCCTCAAATTGTGCCAAGGGAGGTTTAGGTTGAAGATTAGGGGAAAAAATCATTGCTGAAAGAGTGGTCAGGGATTGGAACAGGCTGCCCAGGGAGGTGGTGGAGTCCCCATCCCTGCAGGTATTGAAGAAATGTGTGGCCATGGCACTTGGGGACATGGTTTAATGGCCATGGTGGGGTTGGGTTGAGGGTTGCACTTAATGATCTTAGAACGCTTTTACAACCCAAACATTTGTTTGGAGTCTATTTGTTAACATAGGACCCAAGACCCATTTTGTGTGGCTCAGCCAAATTCCTATTGCCCTTCCCTGCTAGCACAGGGCAAGTCACCCCATGCTTGCCCACTCCATGCCTTATGTTGTGACAGTGGTTGCAGAGTCCCTCACCCACAGCTACTACCAGCCCTGTAGTAGCTCTTACACCTCCAGGTCACTAGAGCTGAACTGTGCAGGATTTCCTGGCAATGGGATGGAGTTGGGTTGTTGAGGACAGCTGGAGCTGCAGCCTATGAACTCTGTTCCTACTGGGCACCACTGTCCTTCTTCATTCCTGCCTGTCCTCTGTATGCACACTGGACAACATGCCCATCACCCACACTGCAGTATGAGCACAGACATTAAGAAAAAGGCTTCTCTACTCCCTGCCTTTCCAGAGGACCTTGGATCTGTCATCGTTCTGCCTTTCCAGACTACCCTAGATCTGTCATTTCACCTTCAGCAGTAAGATTGCTTCACTGACCCCTCTGAGACACTCCATGCCCTTACTATTTTACATACCAGCCTTTTAATTCCCATTTCCTCACGGTAAACCAGAGCAGGGAACTGCATCTGCTGCAGAGAAGCTTTTCTGGTTTGGGTTTTGCTTTTCCTCTTTTTATTTTTTTTTTTTTTTTTCTGGCAGGATTCTGTATTTTGCAGCCTTGTATTTCTCTAATCCAATGTTTGACTGCTAATGCTTGGACCAGCACATACCAGGAAGTGGGAATGAGCAAGTTGCTTGTGCAAGTGTGGGATTAATTTAGGCTGACATGACCACCAGAGAAATTCACAGGAAGCAGTGCCAAAGTGAGGAAACAACTCCTGGCTTAGGTGTTGGGAATCACTCTCCCAAATACCCAAACCATAGCAAAGTCACTGCCTGGACAAACTGATGTGTCAGAGTCCTGTGGAACCTTTGTTGGTTACTCACATCCTCCAGCTCTACCCAGTTCCACCTTCTGTGCTGTCACCACTTGGGCAAAGTGATGCTTAAATTGAAACCAGTGCAGATCTTCTGGTACTGCCTTCTGGGTGGTTCAAGTCAGTCCAGACCCAAGAGCGTTCTTCTTGTTCAGCTTAGTGTCCTCTACAAAAACATTTATGTTAATCACCTCTAACTCGAGGATTTACACCCCAAATGCAGAGAAATTCCATGGCAGTGCTGACATTTCTTTTTTCCTCGTAGATACAGTTGCTCTAGGCACAGATTCTGTATCCAAAGAGCAAAAATGGTCTGCATCCCAAAGGTTTTACAATCTGATCCCAAGTCCCAGAGACAACCAACTGATAGATGAAAACAGGGAAACAATGACTTAGCACGGTTTGATCATCCTCCCATCAGCTGCTAAAACTTCCCCTGTGCCAAAAAATTTCTCATTTTAAGGCCTTCCTGGTTGACTTTCTTAACTGAACTGCATCTGGATGGTTTGTGCTGCAGAATTTGTCCATGTGTTTTTTCCCCACAAATATGCTTTCTTTTTTTCCCTACGTACAATAAAACAATAATTCAGCCCTCTTCCAGTTTGATCCAGAAGACCAAATCCAAACCTCTCTCAGACTGATGAAGGGTCAAGCTGACAGCAGCAGGCTTTGGAGCCTGCCCAGGCTGAGGGATAGTCCAGACCCACATGCTAATTTAGGGCCCAATCCTGCAGCCTTTGATTGTGCCGGGATTTTATGACAATGATGGAATTGCACAAGTCAGAGATGGGAAAAATCAATTAGGTCATCCCATCTATTTGGTGCCAGGGTAGGACTGTTCCTTACTGCACACTTTGTTAATGTGCAGCTATTGCATCTTTGAAATATCTGGAGCATAAAAACATTTTCCTGGGACTGGAACTGTAGGAATTAGTTTGTTGTTTGTTTGTTTGGGTTTTTTTATATATATTATATCTCTTCTCCTAGGTTCCACTTACTGTGAGCAAAGCATTTCTCCTCACTCCTCTTTTTTTCTTCTTTTCTTTTTTTTTTTTTTTTTTTTTTTGAGGGGGGATTTATTTGGAGGATGCAATTCTAATTTTCTTTTTTGTGATGCTAACAGCTTTTGAGAACACTGGTGATGTTACAGAAGATTAACCTCCTCCATTGAATATGGCTAAAGAACAAATGGGTTGTGTTAGGAAACAGAGAAATGTAACTCCTGCCAGATTGGGAAATATGGAAAAGACTAGTAACACAGACAGACACACATGTACTCACTGCTCACACTTAAACATGTGTGTGTCTGGGGTCATTTCTTACCTATTTGTGCCTCTCTGCAAGCCTTAACCACTTTGTGCTTCTCTCTCTTAGCCTGCACAGGAAAAGAAAACTCTTGGGGCAAAGACCGTCATGGTTTGGGGTCCTGTGCAGTGCCAAGAACATTGCTGGTGTTTAACAAGTAGTAGATGTGTCAGATTGTGCAGCCTTTGCTCTGCTCCAGCCCTCTAACCTTTCATCAGACATTGCTGTGGGAAGGCTCCTGTGGATACCTGCTTGGTGGTGAAGTCTGCCCTATGCCACCTACACCCTGTGCAGCACCTAAAAACCAAGGGGGTTGCATCGGACACAGTGTGCTTCGTTTTCAAGTTATGTATCAGAAGTAATCCAAGGCCTTTCATTTCTTTACTGTGTTTCCCAAGTTGAAAAGGCAAATTAGTGACCCTTTTGTTCACTTACACAAACTATTTCCAGTCTAGAGAAGAATGACAAAGGGTTAGCATTCAGCTGTCCTGTTCACATGGCTAGTTTTTATGACTAGAGTGCCGTTTTAAGCAAGCAAGCAGGGTATCAGCTATTAATTGAATATTATCAACTTATTTTTGATATAATCTGAGCATCTTGAGGTCACCCTCTTTTCTCCCACCCCAATTTATTAGCTCTACAGAGCACTGAAATGAACAATTTTTAAGGTGGGACTGGACAATCTTAGAGGTCTCTTCCAACCAAAACAATTCTGTGATTTTTCTAGCCATAGAAAAGTCACACAGGGAAAGTGCTGAGCAGGAGCTGCAGGAGTAAATCCTCCACACTATTCCTCTTTGGCTAAAGGATTATTTTTAATTAAAAAAAAAAAACACAACAACAAACAACAAAACAACAAAAAAGGCAAACAAAAGCAATACCTAGCTGATTTTACAGTCTCCTGCTGCTGGTTTTAATGCAGTTCAGTAAAACAGAGGGCTCAGACATGTTTGACTCTCCAGCAACAACACAGCCCATCAGCCATTCTCCCCCTCCTCACTTTCTTCAGAGTCGTAGAATGGTTTGGGTTGGAAGAGACCTAAAAGATCATCTAGTTCCACCTCCTTGTCAAGGACAGGGACAAAAATAAACCCCCAAACAGCGAGGCGCACAAAACCACCCCGGGAGCTGCTTCTGATTCCTGTTTCAGTCGCAAGGAAAATGCTACACCCAGCTCCCTCCACCCTGCGCACGGCTGCTGGCTGCTCACGTCCCCTGGCCTGGCGAGGGGAGGCTGTTTTGGGAGGCTGCTCCCGAGCGATGCGGGTGCCGATGGCCACTCCGTGCACCGGCGCACAGCTGTGCGGCCCTCGCAGCCCAGCCCGGCCGCTGGCTCTGCCTCCCCAGGGCTGATGTCAGCCTGAACTTTGCCACCGATATCTCATCGGGATGAGCGACATAAACAGAGCGCTGCATGCCAGAATTTTGCCCTGGAACAAGCCTCCTTCCACACATTTCTGCAATATAAATCTTCTCCTTTTATCGCAGAGCGGCAGTAACAGTTTATGGGTTGGGTTTGTTATTGTTGTTGGGTGGTTTGTTTTTTTTTTTCCTCCCTAATGGAGCTGGTTTTGGGGAGGGGGCGGGTGAGTAACCTGGCTCTTTGGAGTCCTCTCGCCCTGCTTCTTTTCAGATCCCATCTCAAGTCAAGGCGCAGCTTTTGTTTCCTCCCCGCTCTCTGCCTTGCTTCCACAGCAAACAGGCGACCTCTCACCCCTCGCTGCTGGTCTCTCATGCATACGCTGTCCTCACTCAGCACACACCGTACGAGACGGTTTTGCCAAGGCTCATGGGCAGCCCTGGGACTGACTCCCAACACGTTCACCCCATGAGTCCCCCACCGGAGCAGGGCAAGAGGCTGGAGAGGCGGCGAGCGGAGTTTCTCAGCCGTGCTTTGTCAGGGCAAGGAGAGGGAGTGCACTCCCAGTTTGTTTAATGTTTTCCTGATGTTTCTCTCAGAGCGTTTATTTTTTGACATGCTTTCTCTGCCCACTGGTGCTGGAGCAAGCTGGTGGGCTGGCTGCAGGTTGGCTCACACGCCTGCGTCCATCCTTTCTCCCCAGCTTTGTTTATTTATTCCGCTCAGAAATTCGCACACGCAGATACTAGCACAGGAGAAATCTCAGTCTCCCAACAAAACAAAACACCCAGGCGAAAGCACTTTCCTCATGTCAGCCCCTCTCCTTGTCTGCAGAACAACTTTTATTTTATGCCTCTCTGGCAATCCCACCCCATCCGGCTCAAGTATCCTGGATTAGAAAGACTTTCCCCAGAGTCCTTTTCAAAGGGAGCCTCCCACAGACCTTTAAATCCCCCACATTTTATGGTACAGATATTTAACAGCTCTGAGAAGGGCAGTGAGGTGGGGGGGGTGGGGAAGACTGAGGAAAACAGTTACAAATAGAGTGATTGCTCCTCACACCACTGAGGTTCCTGATGTAATCAGCGCTGTTTTATCTGGTTATCTCTCTCATGTCAGCGATTGCCACTGAGATAAGAAGTGATGCAAGAAAAGGTGCAGTGAAGTCATCGGGTTTCCCCTGATTTAGCCTCAACTCTCCCCTTTCTAGCCCTCTGATTCCCCCTCCCCCCCACCCCGCAAAAAAAAAAAAAAAAACAAAAAAAAAAAAAAAAAAAACCTCTGTCGGAGAAGAGAAACGCGATACCCTTCTGTCAAATAGAGGAGGCCAAGCTTCGCCTAGATGCAGCCGAGCTTCACTGCCGGGGCTGTGCTGAGGGTCCCGCCGTGGGGCGGGGGGCGGCTCCGGGCATCCTCGGCCCAGTCCCGCTGCCAGCCGGCTCCCGTCCCCGACGGGACACGCGTCCCGCCGGAGGAGCCAGGCCGGGATATCCCTATACCTGGGGAGGGGTAAAGGCAACAACGGAACAAATCTAGAGGAGAGGAAGTCGGAGACCCCTCACCCTGCTCCCGTCCCCATTTTGAGCAGAGAGGTGGGGGGCATATGCGGGCAAGAGAAGGGTGATGCGCTGTGTCCCCTCCCGCGGGGAAGTAGCCGAGCACATTGTCCCGTCCCCAAAGAGCAAGCGGGAAAGAAAGGGGGGCTCCAAGCCACAGCGGCACGGGAGGCAGCGACATCCCGGCGGGGAAACCAGTAGCGCCGGCGGTACCGATGAGGCGAGTGGAACCCTCCAGGCGAGGGCTGCCCGAGCCCCGCCGCCCTCCCCTGCCCCAACCCGTCCCAGTCCCGGTTCCGCCCTCCGCGGGGAGCAGCGCGCCCGCGGGACCCGTCAGGAGCCGCTCTCCCTGCCTAGTCCCGCCGGCGGAGGATGCCCCGGGAGCCGCTGCCCCGAAACAGGAGCCTCCCCGCTCCGTGCCGCGGCGCTGGGGCTCGCCTCCTCCTCCCGCCCCGCCCCGGTGCCTCTCCCCCGGGGTGGGTGGCGGGGGGGGAGTTGACTCGCTCCGGAGCAGCTCCCGCATGAAGCCCGGGGGGCTCCTGTTCAGCGGGCGGGAGAAGCGGGGAGGCCCGGCCCACCTGCGCTCGGCGGCTGGCGGTGCCCAGCGGCTCAGAGAGCGGCTGCTCCGGAGCGGCGGCGGCCGGGGCTGGGTCCTCCTCCTGCCCCCCCGCCGCTCCCGCCCTCGCAACACTCCTCTGCCACCGCCATCCCTCCATCCATCCATCCATCCCTTCATCCATCCATCTATCCCGTCGGCACCTCTCTCTCCAGGCGCACACACACGCACCCCCGGCACCCCCGCATCATGCTGCCGGCCATCGGGCCGGCATGGACCCCGGCGGCGGCTGCTCGGCTCTTTTGCGCTGCTGACTCCCCTCTTCTGAGGTCTGCGGCAGGTAGCGGGCAGGACGCTTGGAAAGTGCAATAGGAAAAGCAAGAGAGGAAGGGAAAAAAAATTCCCAGAAAAAAAAAAAAAAAAAGAAAGGGGGAAAAAAAAAAGAAAAGCTAAAAAAAAAAAAAAGGGCAAAAAGACATCAAGCCAGCCAAGCCCAAGCTTTGGATCTCACTGCAGGTATTTTGCTGCTGTGTTCATCCCTTGCCGCCTACCACCCCGGGTTATTTGGTTGTTTGGTTTTTGGTGGTGGTGTTGTTTTTTTTTAAAAGGAAAGAAAAAAAAAAAAGAACGAAAAGGAGAAGTCGAACTCTCAAAGGGTTACTATGCAATTGCGACTGATTTCTTGGTTTTTTATCACTTTGAACTTTCTGGAATACATTGGCAGCCAGCACGCCTCCAGGGTACGGCGACAGGGAAGAAGTAAGTGGAAGAGATTTATCCTTTGATAACTTCTGCCTCCTCTCGTCGGGCTGTTCACCTGTCCGGGGGGTCCTTGTGCCTCCGCCGTCTGGGCCAGTGCTCTCGGAAGCAAGTTCGGGCGGATCTGCGGGCGGTTTCATTGAGTTGGAGGGATAAAGGCGAGTTTTGAGCTCTTTCTGCTTGTCTCTGTCACCTCACCGGGATGAGCAGAGCTGGCTCCGGCAAGACCTGTGTATGCTCCTTTATGTTCTAATGTCTGGTAAAGGGGAACGTCCTTTCTTAGCTTTTTCCCCCCCAACTTCCTTAAGGGAAAGCGCGATGACACCACAGGTAACTTTTTGCCGTGATGCCCTAAGAGTCTTTCTTCAGCCGGGTCAAGAAGCCTTCACCCCAAGAGCCCGCAGCACAAACTATGGCTATGGGTTCAGCCTGTGCGCGGCGAGGCGAAGAGGGGACTGGGATCCCCTCCGGCTTCCAGCCCTCATTCGCTTCTAGTCACTTCGGTGGCACCGTCCGAGCAGCCCGTGGGTCACCCAGAGGCACTGTCCCCGTGCCGTGCCCCCTGATTTTTTTAATGTTAGTGTTTTCTGGGGGCTTTTTAAATCCCATGGGATGAAGGGAGCTTGTTTCTTCCGACCTGGCCAGCCCCCGGCCAATGCTGCCTGGGGCCCAAGGGAGGCCAGGACGGAGCCAGGAGGAGGTGAGGGGCAGCACCCAGGGGTGCTCGCAGCACATCCTTGGGTGCAGCCGTTCGGAGGAGAAGATGCAGAGAGCAGAGTCGTGACCCCGGCATCGGGCAGGCGGAGAAAGGAGGCAGGAACGAGCTGCATCCCGGGGAAGGTGTTGTCCAAGGTCCGGGGCGCTGCTGCGGGCGACCGGGGGGTCCGTCTCTGGCTTGGGGCTCCTGTAGGACCCAGGACCTCGGTCTGCTGTGACCACCCCCGGGCAGAGCCCCGCCGACGGCTGTGAGATGAGGCAACCGGGGGGCACCAGGACGGTCTTGCCTGACCACCCGCCTGCATCGCCCCCGTCGCTGTTCCTGGGGAGGGGTGGGGAGCATTTTCTGCGCACCTACCGCGAAGGGGCTGCTCATGGCTGTCCCGTTTCCCTGACAGCTGCAAACACCGAGGAAATGTCATAAACCCCAGCAGCCTGCGTTTAATCAGCAAGAAGTAACTGAGTTACCTCCTCAGGGACAGAACGGAGCGCGAGGGGGGGTTGTTATTATTTTAATGGGGTTTTTTTTTGCTCAGCTCTCGCTCCCTTCTGCTTGGCATGGCTAGCTCTTGAAAGCCTCCTTTGTATGATTTGCCTCCTGCACACAAGGTTCGATTCACCTAAAGTGCCCCTAAAGCCGAGCCCAGGACGAGAAAGAGCGGGGCGGCAGCGCTCCCATCCCCGCGGCCGCGCAGCGAGGGAGCACTAAGGGCTAAGTAAAACATGTCAGGGCATCCGATTTATTATCCTTGGCAAGGGAGGGCTCCGCAGCCTCCATCACTTCCCACCCACTCCTTTAACCCCTGGCAGACGCGAGCCCGCAAGATGCTGCTGCCCACCCTGGCGGAGGCTGCTGGAGGGGTTCAGCCCCTGTGCCTGGAGGGGGTACAGCTTGGTGAGGGTTTGGGCAAGACCCCTTCCCGTGGGGCGAGAGTCGAGGAGCAGCCCATCGCTTTCCGCCGGTTCTTGCTGTGGCACCTGGTGAGCGTCTCGCCGGGCCAGAGCCGGGCCAGCGGCGACCTCTGCTGTCCTGTGCCGCGCCGGGCAGCGCCGCGGCAGGTGCTCGGCTCCGCTCGGCTCGGTTCGGCCGGGCTGGGCTTGTCTCAGCTCGGTTCAACTCGTCTAGGCTCAGCTGGGCTCGGTTCAGCTCGGCTGGCCTCAGTTGGGCTCGGCTTGGCTGGGTTCCTCTCAGCTGCGCTCGGCTCGGCGCTTCTCGGCTCGGCTTGGCCGCTGCTCCCCTCCTAGAGTCTCCCCTTTGGTGGGGGAAAGCAGGTCGCCGACCGAGGTCACCCTCCTTGCCTCCCATTCTTGGTGCTGAGCAGAGGACATTGTGCTCCTCATGCCCACGTTGATATACTTTGGTCCTTCTTAGGCAGCCTCGTTAGCAGTGTAATTTTGGGTAAAATCGAGGTGGAGGAGCTGGTTGCAAATGAGCTGGTTGGTACAAGGTAGAAGAAATACTGAGTAGTTGCTCAAAGTTTTCTGGTTAAAATGGAAGAGTTAAGTTAAATTCACAGTGGGACAAGTGTCTAGAAAGCGACAGCTAGTAAGAGTCAGGCTCATCCTTTTGGAGGTGAAGGCAACCATCAGAACACCTCAGCTGGGTGTGGTGTACATTGTCCACAGGCCAAGGTCTTCAGGTTGAGCCAGGTGTAAAACATACCTTGGTGTAGCTACTGGTTGGGTGGTGTGAAGCACCATTCAGTGTGTGAGTGGTTCTGAAAGTTATTCTGAAAGAGGCGACGGTCGCCACTTGCACTGATGGTTGTGGCTTAAAAAAACCCAAACATCTTATTAATTGCTCTGAGTGATTAAAAAAAAAAGAAAAAAAAGCTAATGTGCTGATAAAGAAGACACCTGTCAAATTAATTTGCTGCATAGAAGACTTTTGCTAGGTTTCTGTTTCTTTTGCCCAGAAAGTCTCCTTTAAGCTTAATTTCCTAACCCCATTGCTAGGGAAATGTTTGCTTATTTACATTTAACCTATGTGTTTTTAAATACAGTCATGGAACCCACGCCACTTAATTTTGTTTCATGTTTGAGTCCTCCACTCCATATTTAATATTGTAGACTCCTGCATTTTAAGATAAATGACTAATGGAGCCTGAACTAACTCAGAATGTGCTAAGCTATAAATTGAAGATTTTTTCTTAATTTACTAGTTCTGAAGCATTACTTATTTTATACCTATATTGCTAGAGTAATCTTTACTAGGAGAAAAATCTAGTCTGAACTCCTTCCACTCCTTCCCAAATTCCTCCTGAGAATTCCAGTCTGATCATCCCAAATTTCCTTCTCATGATCAGTTGTAAGTGCGTAGTTAGCTGTGCAGAGGCAGAACGTCCGTTGTGAAGTGCAGAGGATCAGGTCCTTCTTTAGACACAGCAGATAAGATCAATAAAAGTCCAAAAGCAAACATATCATTAGCAAAGGGATTGGTATTTATTCTGATAAGTGCAATTAAGAGGAATGAGTTGAGTTGCTCGTTCAGGTCCTACAAGTGAAATAAATACGCAGACGAACGTAGACTTAACATAGCAATAAATCAGAAGTTCGATGGATCTGCCAGTGACTGCAGTTTGCTCAGGAAAAAAAATAAGATTAAGTCAATAGTTCCCAAATATTTTTGCTCTGCAGGCCACCACCAACCCTTAAAACTTAGTACTGACAGTTGTGCACCTTCCTCATTGACCTTTCCACTGACGGAAATGAAGCACTATTTGCTATGGGTCGGGGAATGACCAGCAGAACATTCGCCATGACCCCAAGGACTACTAGTGAGCCATGGACTAAATTTGGAAATCTCCAAAATAAGCAAAGTGATAGAAAAATCTTCATCTGTACTATGAGTCCTGGGAGTAAAACTATGAGCGTGACTTAGTGGAGCAGCAATTCGGCTGTAGAGCTACCAGCATGTATGTTTTTGGGTAGCTCATCACTATGGGATGCTGGTAACTGCGTCCTGAATTTGCTGTAGTGGAAATTTTTCCCTTTTTGAGCTCAAAGGAGTCCCAGCTTCAGAAGTGATCATTGCAGCGTTTGTTCCGTCCTTCTTTTAATCGCTCCTTCGGTCGCCCCTCCATCGGTTCTTCCGTTGGTGCAGGTCTTCCAGCATCTGGTCATGGCCATGAGTTCCAGGCTGCACTCTGCAAACCCTTTGTCTTTGCAGCTTCATTTGAATGCAACTAATTATTAATTCAGAATTCAGATGTGTTAACAGCCCGTTGGAAATCGTAGTTCTGTAAGATATAAGGGTCTAGGGGAGAACTGACAGAAAGCAAACTAGTAAAATGATATCTTAATTTCCTTCATACCCTAGGTAAAAGCTCAGCAAGGAAAGAGGAATTCCATTATTAGTTAAATTAAGACTGCATTTTGGGAGCAGTTTCTTTCATAGCTCATCATCCATCTCTACATATTACTGATGCACATTTAGGATTGGCGTGGCACAGATGGTAATGTTAGGTGTTCTCTATAAAATAGATAAAACTGGTGTATTCTGTACAAAATAGAGAACAGATTAGGCACATAAATACAGCTTTTAACAAAGGAAATCATTTTAATACCTGAGCTCAATCATTTAAAGCAGAAATTAACCAAGCAAGCAACCATCAAGGACGCTGAATCTGTCCTTGGGTGGGATGAAATTCTTCAGCATTCTCTTTCAAACTATTTGTAGGCCCTTGATGATTTTACCCCTTTATTTATTTATTTTGAATTGATATTTTCCAATTCATATTGTCAGGGTAAACGTTTTACTGGTGGCAAGTGCATCTTGGAAATTTTTTTTTGTTTTCAGCAAAATGTTATTTCTCTTGTTGGGTTTTGTTTTTTTTTTTTTTTTTTTTGGACCTGATCCTGTCTGTTTCGAAATAGGCTGTAAAATTCCAACTGCAGTCCCCAGGAAGGAAAGCAGACAGGGAACCATTCTGTGGCCTTTTCCTAAGCCATGGATGTGTTTTGCTGCAGTGAGATCTTAAATAATTAAATATCAGAAGCAAATCACTACTAAGGGGTTGTAAGGATCGCCTGCTTGTGCGGTGGTTTTTATCGCTCTGTGCGCTTGAAGCGCAGCAGCTGCGTGTGGAACGAGATGAGTTATTACCCCAAGAGGCTAAAAGAGAGTACAGACCAATCTCCACCTCATAGCTGACATCTGAAAGGGTGATAATTGCAAATTTCCTTTCAATTTCTGAAGTTTTGTTCCGTTTCTTTCAGTTTCTTTCAGTTTCTTTCAGTTTCGGAGAGCATTTCTTCTACTACGTAAAATTCCCGGTAAGCTTTTAGGTACCAAAACTTCTCAAAGGCCTTGATGTGTAGGGTGGTGTATCAATAAACATAGACAAAACCCTGTTTCTCCTTGCAGCAGAATAAAATCTTGCTGTTACTAATGAGATGGTTTTTGAGCTTGAACTTGCCTGCTTTGCTTTCAAGGGAGACAGTCGCAGGGAGCTGGAGAGGGCTCATTTTCTGGAGGATCTCAGGAAACATTTTGAGTTGGGAAGAATCCCTGTGGCAGAGTGCTTTCAAAATGGCATGATCCAACCGTGTGCAACACTTGTATAGGCAAACCCAAGGCTCCATACCCTTCCAAACTGTGATATGTATAACCTGTGTGGGAGGCAACCTCTTTCTTAGCACAGGAGAAGAACTGAAGTCAATAAAATCAACTGGGAGATGAATTTCTTCTGTTAGGTTTTGCTATGAGCGATTCCAGCCTTTGTGAATCTGCTACTGTAAATTTTATTTTTTTTTTTTTACTGAAGATAATTGAAGTTTTCCCTAATAAATCTGAGCTAGGATTAAAAATCAGACTTACTCCTTATCTCTTGCTTAACTTGCTCCTTTTTGTATCTGGTTGCTAAAGGCATTGTGCTAAAGCTTTGGCCACTGCTGTTTGTCGCTGAGGTTCAGAGGCTGTCTGCCATTTCATGTTCAGTCATTTGTAGAGAGAGACTGTTAGGAAAACTCATTTCTGAAAACTGTGGAGCTTCTTAAGAAGTTTGGTTTCTTTTCCTTTTTTTCCCCTCCAACAGCAAATTGTCCCTTTAGCTCTTGAAATTAAATTGCAAGTTGCGAAAGCCTGGTGGGGGAGATATAAAAACTAATAAAAAAACCAAAAATTAATAATATATTTTGGTCTCATTTTGGAGGCTGAACTGCTCAGAATCACTTTGCCAATATTTTTTGGCTTTTTTTTTTTTTCAACCAAAGTAATTCAGAACAAAGCAATATTATCAGATGACAAAAGGCAGCTGAAACCATGTAGTTTTTAATACAGAAGTCTGTCTGTCTGCTATTACCACAAACAATGTCGTGGATAGAAGTATTCAGAGGATATTTGTTCATGCAAAACGTGGCTAGGGCTTCTCAAAAATAAATAATATATAAAAAAAACATAAAAGAAAAAGAATAAGAAAAAGAAGAAGAGTGATAACTTTTTAAAAGTAAATAGTTGCATGACTGAGTTTCTGGTGATGGCAGGATGATTACTTATGAGACATTTTGTCATAATAAAATCCCTTGGATTTTATTAATGATGACTTTAAGTCCTATTTTTGTTGTTAGCAGCGAGCAGTGTGATGAGCCACACCACTTAACCAGAAGGAACAATTGTACTACGGTTCCAGGACAGCTGCCTACTAAACATTTTTGTGTGCTTTCACTCCTGGATTATGAGCTATAGCCCTTGCATTGAAAAATGTTATTTACTTGTGTGATTAAAAATAGCACCCACTGAAGCAGGCAGACTGAAAGAGTTGTGGCTGTTCAGTCTGGAAAAGAGAAGGCTCTGAGGAGACCTTCTTGTGGCCTTCCAGTATCTGAAGGGGGCTACAATAAAGCTGGGGAAGGACTGTTTAGGGAGTGATAGGACTGGGGGGAATGGAAAAAAAAACAAACCACAAACCTAGAAATGGGTAGATGCAGATTGGATATTAGGAAGAAATTCTTCCCCATGAGGGTGGTGAGACACTGGAAGAGGTTGCCCAGGGAGGTGGTGGAAGCCTCATCCCTGGAGGTTTTTGCAGCCAGGCTGGATGTGGTTCTGAGCAACCTGCTGTAGTGTGAGGTGTCCCTGCCCATGGCAGGAGTGTTGGAAGTGGATGATCCTTGAGGTCCCTTCCAACCCTGACAATTCTAGGATTCTATGATTCTATAAGCAAAGGAGCCACAAAATTTAGATTCTTCCAGTGCTACTGGGGGAAAACTCAGCTCTGGGGATGGGAGCTGAACCAGGAGAAACACGAACTGTGCAGCACTGAGCTGCTGCCTGCTCTGAGCAGCACCCCAGCAGTGCACCCAGAGTGCACCTTGCACTTTAGCTCTACACCACAAAATAATTATGAAGAAGAACATAAAGGAATGCACATTGTGATGCTTTGAAATGGAAGCAAACCCCCTAGCAAACAGCTCTACCCCAAGTTCTGGTAACATACTGTTAAAAACTTATTTTACAGAACTGTTATGGCTGGAAAAAAACTTTAAGATCATTGAGTCCAATCATCATCTAACTCTATCAAGTCTGGTAGTTTTGGTTGGAAAAGCCCTTGAAGATCATCCAGTTCAACCACTCTCTAACTCTACCTAGTCTGGTGCTAAACCATGGCCCTCAGCACCACGTCTTATTGTGTGTCAGTTTGATGTCCTGACACATTTCTTGATCAAAACCTGAAAGGTCCTAGATGGGATTTCAGACATTCAATATTTCCTGGAGGGTAAAGCAGATTTTGGAGCACTGTAAAATAAAACAGTGTTGGAGTAGCAACGATGTGTGATTCCTGTGGCTTGCAGTGAGGTGTGAGGGCAGACATAGCAAGGACAAGACCCAAAGTGCCTAAGATGTGTCTAGGGAAGGATTTAAACATCTGAGTCCTTCACTTTCAAAGCCCTGCTTAACTTCCACCTCACCCCTGATGCATGGGCATGTCTGAGATCTTTTGTTGTTTCTAACAGGAGGCCTGAGCTTGCTGGCCTTGAGCATTCACTTGGCATGGGAGGTTTCTGAGCTTGGGGCCCTTCTGCAGAGACTTCTTAAAGGAACCTCGGGTCCAAAAGGCAATAAATAAATCACAGCAGATAATAAAAACAACAATCCAAAGCTCTTCCACAGGGAGCACAGAATTCTGCAGCAATGGCTTGCTGACACCAGAATAAAGTCATGTGCATCTCTGCTCCTGTAATAGAGTCCCCCAATCCCTTTCCTCTTCTGACTAAAGTGGGTGCAACAAAATGACCTGAGACTGCACAGGAGACATAAAGTCAGTTTATTAGAGCAGACCAACACAACCTGAAGCCATGCTGCAGAGAAGAATTAATTTAACTTAAGATTTTCAACTCCTAGCTGAACATTTGAGCTGCTAAAGTTTGGGATATGTTAAGGGCAGCAAGGCAGCTGCTCTGTTCCTGGTGTGCTTCAAAAGAAAAGAGTGAGAGCTCCTCTCTTTAGGTAGAGGAAATGTTGACTTGCAGGGCTGGGTAGCAGGCAGGGCACCTGAAGTCCCCTGGGCAGCCAGGACTTGAGACAGTTTCTGACCCCAGCATTCCCCGTGGCTAGACTGAGAATCCCTTGTTCAGCATGCTGGGGTTTGTCAGTCCCTTTTGGAGGCAGCCAAACCTCCTGACTGAAAGGCGATCCAGATGCCTCACTCAGGGCTGCCAACTGTGCTTTGCTGGAGGTGTTGATGGAGGGCATTTGCTGCAGAGAATCACAGAATGTATGGGGTTGGAAGACAGCCTTGAAGGTCATCTTGTCCAACCCCCTTGCAGTGAGCAGAGACATCTCCAGCTAGATCAGATTGCTCAAGGGCCCATCAGGTTTGTCTCCAGGGATGGGGCCTCAACCACATCTCTGGGCAATCTGTGGTTTCTCCACTCTCATTGTGAAGAAATTCCTTCTCATGTCCAACCTAAATCTACCCTGCTCCAGTTTCAAACCATTACCCCTCGTCCTATGGCTACAAGCCCTTCTGAACAGTCCCTCCCCAGCCTTCCTGTAGGTCCCCTTCGGATATGGAAATGCTGCTCTAAGGTCTCCCCAGAGCCTTCTCTTCTCCAGGCTGAACAGCCCCGAATCTCTCAGCCTGTCCCCATAGCAGGGGAGGTCCAGCCTTTTGAGCATCTTCATGACCCTCTTCTGGACCAGCTCCTTCTTGTGCTGGGGGCCCCAAAGCAGGGATGTTCACAATAGCATAAATCCTTTACCAAGCACAAGTTCACACCTCCAGCTTCTCTCCAATGAACTGGCCAGGTGCTCAGCTTCTCAGGTCAAAGCTTTTTGGTGGAAAATTACCACAGAGGGACGGCTTGGGCTCTTTTTCCTCACCTCCCCTACTGAGTTAGGTTCTGTTTCAAGAGGAAGGAAGAGGACAAGGCTCTGATGTGACCCAGAACCACAGGAGCAACCATCTGGTGGAAGGAGATTTCCACTTCACATTTGCAAACATCCACGCCGAACCCGGACTCCTCCAACCTCTGACACTTTAATATGTTTACAAAGTCTATGCATGTTATCAGCACATGTGATACTCCCACCAGGATTTATTACAGGTTTCTTTAGCAACAGCATTTTTGATTCAGAACAGCTCAACTGGTCAGAGAGAGAGAGGAAAGCAGCCAGTTCCTTGCCTCCCACGCAGACTTGCCCAGCATTATTGCATTGCTTATTCATGAAGCTTGCAAACACCACCGTCGGCAAGTGTTTCATAACCTTGTTTCCTTTTCCTAGAATGTTCATAATTAATTTCACTTTTTTTTTCCCACCCCCACCCCCTCCTTTTTCTTTCCCCCCTCCCCTCCCCTGTGCCACTGAATAAGGAGTTGCTGGGTTTGTTTTAACTGCATCTTACACTGGCTCGAGGGAAGAGTTGCCCCCTCTGAAACAGAACCAAGAGGGAGCCAGGGGATGTTTATTTGACACAGGAGTCAGAAGATGCTAAGTGCTTGTATTTAGCAAATCCATGGAGATAGATGAAGATTCCAGAAAGGTTTAGGATAACACAGGGCTGAAAACAATCAACTGAGACCTCCTCGTGCTGGGCTTGATGGCCATGGACATCATAAAATCTATGAAACACAATCTGAAAGGCAGGAAAGGTAAAAGAATCACACATGGTTGGGTGTTCTGCAGGAAAAAAACAGCTTCTGTCTTGCAGTCCAAAATGAAGTCATACATTCATCTTTTCTGTTTATGTCTCATGAAGGGTTGAGCAATTAACAAGTTTCAGAGCTGCTTTATTAAAAGCAAAAGTGGAATTTTGTTTGAGTGTAGAATTAATAACTTGTGCTATGTCCTGGACAAGCATTTTTTAAGCCCAAGGCTCTGGCTTTGGGAATGAAACAATTTAAATGTGCTCTTTAAGCCACCCATTGAGGGGAATCACATGTTAGGGGTTGAAAGGAACCTCAAAAGGGCATCAAGTCCAGCCCTTCCCTGCCAGAGTAGGATGACCTGGGGCAGGTCACACAGGAATGTGTCCATATGGGTTTTGAATGCCCTCACAGAAGGAGACTCCACAACCTCTCTGGGCAGCCTGCTCCAGGCTCCAGCACCCTCACAGTCACGAAGTTTTCCCTTCTGTTCCCCTGGCACCTCCTCTGCTCCAGCTTGCCCCCAGTGCCCCTTGTCCTGTCCTTGGCCATCCCTGAGCAGAGCCTGGCTCCAGCCCTGCACATCTTTATCCCCAGCCATGAGGGCAGCCCTCAGGCTCCTCTGCTCCGAGCTCCAAGCCCCAGAGCTCCCTCAGCCTGGCCTCACAGGAGATGTTCCACTGCCTGCAGCAGCTCTGTGCCTCTGGGCTGAACTCTGTCAAGCATTTCCCTGAGGTCCTTCTTGACCTGAGGGGCCCAGAACTGGACACAATATTCCAGATGTGGCCTCACAAGGGCAGAGTAGCTTCAGTGGTGTAAGAGTTTATCAGTAGGATTCAACTGTGAGTGGGTCTTAGTAGGAAGACTTCCACATGGTTCCTAAGGTCATATATTACTACAAAGGTGGTGGAACACTGGAACAGGTTGCCCAGGGAGGTGGTTGAGGTTCCATCCCTGGAGGTATTCAAGGGGAAGCTCAACAGGGTTCTGGGCAAACTGATCTAGTTGAGGATGTCCCTGCTGACTGCAGAGGGGGTTGGACTGGATGACCTTTAGAGGTCCCTTCCAATGCAGAGCATTCTGTGATTCTATGATTAGTTCCTAAGAGAAAACTAAAGTCATGCTGAGGAACAACTAAACACAAACCTAACTTTCCCTGGACAGAGTGTAGACAAAAAAAAAATTCCCTTTCTCTGTTGGCATCATTTCTTCTGTCAACCTACAAACCAAGTATCATTAGAGAATGGCTCTTCTCTTCCATGTCTGGGGTCCCATGTTCCTTCATCTGAGTAAATCCCTGAGTACCAACCATGCTTTAAACCTCCAGCTTCTTTCAGATGTCTTAGAACAAGTCAGCTGTAGCATTACTACTTCTGAATGTAGGATGTTTAGGTGCAACAAGTGGTGACATATGGTTGTGAGATCCCTTAGAGGGCAAAGTGCTGTGAAAATTATGGAGAAGGTTTCAAACAGGCTTCCTTTTACAGCTTTTCTGTTGTGGCTGGGTACTCTTCCCAAGATTTATGGAGATTAGGAGCACTGGGTGGAGAGTGACCAGAGCAGGACATCTTCTCCTATTTGCCAATATCTGGCTGGCCACAAAGGAAAGTGTAAACTGTAGCCTTTGGAGGTGAGGACAGGCTCCTATTCACCTCTCTCTGAAATCACATCATTTCCCAGCTACCCAGTGAGTAGAAAAGTTCATTTCTTCCTCATCTGGACACTTGAGTCCAGATAAAATACATTAACCAGGAGTCTTCTCCTTCATTTCCATGCTTCACTGAGGATGCAAAAAGAGAGGCACCCTGCCCAGGGCAGGTGGGTTGGAGAAGAGGATCTCTGAGGTCCCTTCCAACCTAAGCCATTCTATGAAAAAAAAGGAGGATTCTAACCATAGGTACCACTAAAAGACCACCAAGCATTATGAAAATCAATCCCTAATCCTTTCTGAAGCCCTGCATAATTGGCTGAAAAAGTTCAAAGGATTATTGAGGCTGGAATAGACCTCTGAGATCCTCAAGCCCAGCCTATGACCTAACACCACCACACCAACCAGACCATGGCACTAAGTGCCACATCCAGTCTTTCCTTAAACACTTCCAGGGATGGCAACTCCACCACCTCTATGGAACCTTCCTGGTCAAGCCTGCCACTCTGGTTCCGTGTCTGACTGTCATTACTTCTGTGTGCACCAAAAAGAGCCTCTGAAGTTTTCAGGGACCTTGGACACATCTTGTCCAAAAACAGATCAGCCACAGGAGCAGCAGTACTGCATGTGAGAGCTTATTCAGAAGAAACCCTTCAACTCATACACCCTGAGTCCTACAGAAGCCATCTCTGGCTTAGGTTCTTCATTCTCTGGGACCCCCTAAGCCTATGGCTGTAGCCCTAGAGTTGGAAAAGAAGACCTCCTTTACACAATCTGTGCTCACATTCTGCTGAAAAGACTTTTTTGGCTATCAGCAAAGGTGTCACAAAACCATAAACCTACCCCCCCCCCCCCCCCAAAAAAAAAGAAAAGTGCAGGGTATTGTTTAAAACCAGCCACAAAATAGTGACAAAATTCATGACTGCAACTGAAAATGTTTTGTGAAACATAAAAATATGAAAAGAATAATTAAAAGTAACATAAACACTCATATTTAATCATATTCCTTCTCCCCTACACATTTCAGTCTCTCTCTGCATGCACACATTCACATGTACACACTCAAACTCATGCAGATACAAGCAGGAATTAAAGATCTCTGGTCAGACCCCACCTGGAGCACTGTGTCCAGTTCTGGAGCCTCTATTACAAGAGGGATATGGAGCTGCTTGAAGGTGTCCAGAGAAGGGCCACCAGGATGAGCAGAGGGCTGGAGCTGCTCTCCTATGAGGACAGACTGAGAGAGTTGGGGTTGTGCAGTCTGGAGAGGAGAAGGCTCTGAGGAGACCTTCCTGTGGCCTTCCAGGATCTGAAGGGGGCTACAAGAAAGCTGGGGAGGGACTTTTTAGGATCTCAGGTAGTGACAGGACTGGGGGGAATGGAATAAAGCTGGAAATGGGGAGATTCAGGCTGGACATGAGGAAGAAGTTCTTCCCCATGAGAGTGGTGAGAGCCTGGAATGGGTTGTCCAGGGAGGTGGTTGGGGCCCCATCCCTGGAGGTGTTTAAGGCCAGGCTGGATGAGGCTCTGGCCAGCCTGCTGTAGTGTGAGGTGTCCCTGCCCATGGCAGGGGGCTGGAACTGGATGATCCTTGTGGACCCTTCCAACCTGACTGATTCTATGATCCTATGATTATCTGATTCTATGATTCTATGGTCTTGATGTGTTCTTAAAGTATTTTCACTTTGAAATTGTCTTAAAATGCAGATGAAAAGGTTACTGATAACCCTAGATGGAAGAAAGTTTGTTGCAAGTGACACAAAGCCCTTTGGTTTGTCTGAAAAAAAGCTCTTCATCTTTTCTCCCACTGTTCCTACAGCCTCTTTGCTCATGGAAAAGAAAATAATTGGGTTTATACAGGTTAAACTGAACAGTAAATGAAAATAATTGCACAGGAAGCTTGGTAGGGGACACTCTTCTGTCTCTGTTGAGCCTGATGTGCTTGGATACTAGACCAGGAGGTTATGTGGATCAATGTCAGGCATTGTAACAGGCTGCCCAGGGAGCTGGTGGAGGTGGTAAGAAAAACATGTAGATGTGATATCTGGAGACATGTTTTAGTAGGCATGGTGGTGTTGAGTTGATGGCTGGACTTGATGACCTTAGTGGTCTTTTCCACCTGAAACAATTCTATGACTCTATGGTTCCATGAGTCTATGAGTCTGTGAGTCTGTGTTTTAATGATTCTGTCGTTCCATGACTCTCTGACTCTCTGACTGTGACTGTGACTCCATGACTCTATGGCTCCATGAGTCTGTGAGTCTATGATTTAATGATTCTGTGGTTCTATGACTCCATAACTCTATGACTCTATGATTCCATGAGTCCATGAGTCTGTGAGTCTATGATTTAATGATTCTATGGCTCAGGGATAATCTTATTGCTCTCTACAACTACCTGAAGGGAGGTTGTAGCCAGGTGGGGGTTGGTCTCTTCTCCCAGGCAACCAGCACCAGAACAAGAGGACACAGTCTCAAGCTGTGCCAGGGGAAGGTTAGGCTGGAGGTGAGGAGAAAGTTCTTCCCAGAAAGAGTAATTGGCCATGGGATGTGCTGCCCAGGGAGGTGATGGAGTCACCATCCCTGGAGGTGTTCAAAAAAGGACTGAATGTGGCACTTGAAACCATGGTTTAGTCAGTCATGAGGTGCTGGGTGTTAGGTTGGACTTGATGATCTTTGAGGTCTTTTCCAACCTGGCTGATTCTATGATTCTATGACTCTGTGTCTCTGTGTCTCTGTGACTCTATGACTCTGTGGTTCCCTGAGGCTGCGAGTCTATGATTTAATGATTCTGTGGTTCTATGACTCTGTGACTCTATGTCTCTCTGAGTCTATGATTTAATGATTCTGTGGTTCTATGACTCTGTGACTCTATGTCTCTCTGAGTCTATGATTTAATGATTCTATGGTTCTATGACTCTATGATTCTAAGGACCATTCCCTTTTGGGCTGTGTACAGGTGAAACCTGACTTCACACAATGTGCATCATTAGGCTGGAATTTTATTCAGCCACCGAGGAGGAAAATGTGGTTCCTTGGGCTGGGCTTTGGGGAGGGGAAGCAGACAGTGCTAGAGAAGAAGAATCTTTCCTCACCCCCATGACACTCCCAGGGGGATGCCTGCATATGTGCATGTGTGTCCCTGCATTTGTGGATGTGCTGAGGAGCAGCAAGGAGAGCTCACATCCCCCTCTTTTCCAAGGGAACAGAAATGTCACAATCATAAGGCACATGCCAGGCTGACACGAGGCTTTCACTCAGAGCCCCTGACTTGTTTTTAATGGGGGCTGGTTGAGGCAGAATAAACATCTCATAAAGGTTAAGGGATTGATTCTGCTTCTGGTTACAACTTGTGTCAGGAAGCAAATAACTCCTGGAGCCCTGCCAGCATAAAATTTGCATGTGTTCAGAATCCAGCCTAAGTGTTTATACAGGCTATTAAAAAACCACAGCCGGGGGGGGGGGGGGGATTTTGTTCTCACTTCCCAAGAAAAGGAACAGCAGTGCAATCTGCACTTCTCTAGGAGGTGCTGGGGCAGGGTGTGAGGGGATTGCACCTTCTTTTGTCAGAGAACAGCTGCAGTTTGCCACTTAAAAGCGTGGGAGGGGCATTTTTACTGCTTTCCCCATGCTGTACTCACCCTTCCCAGCACTGCCCACTTCTGAGCTTTCTCCTCCTTTCCTATCTGCTCAGGTCCAGCTGTTGAGCTGCCCTCTTCCCTCCTTTCCTACAGGTGCTGAAGCTGGGCACTGTTTTTGTGGACATGACAATTCAAGACATGGTGGTCTTAGGTTGAAGGTTGGACTTGGTGATCTTGGAGGTTTCTTGCAAATGAAACAACTCCATGATTCTGTTTCTCAGAGCAGTGACTGAAGTAATTGGCAGAGTGAGAAGGTACACCAGGCTGGGTTAGTGAAATAAGTGAGCACTGGGACAGACCCAGGGTGCTCAGGGGCTGGAGCACCTCTCCTGTGAAGACAGGCTGAAAGAACTGGGGCTGGAGAAGAGAAGGCTCTAGGGAGACTTTATAACTACATTTCAATATCTGAAGGGGACCCACAGGAAGGCTGGGGAGGGACTGTGACTGTTTAGAAGGGCTTGGAGTGATAGGATGAAGAGCAGTGGTTTGAAACTGGGGCAGGGCAGATTTAGGCTGGACATGAGGAAACTCACAATGAGAGTGGTAAAATACTGGAACAGGTTGCCCAGGAAGGTAGTTGAGGCCCTATCCTTGGAGACATTCAAGATCTGACTCAATGTGGCCCTGGGCAGCCTGATCTAGTGGGAGGTGTCCCTGCTGATGACAGGGGTTTGCACAAGGTGACTTTCAAGGGCCCCTTCCAAGCCTCTGAAGTGTCAAGTGGTAGAGGAACTCTGTCCCAGCTCCATCAGCCTGCCTGATTTAATGCAGGCATGGCTCACATCCTCACTACCCATAACATGTCTGGATCCAGCCCAAGCCCGCTGGAAACAAGAGCTTGCAGGTGAATGCAGTGAGCCAGAGCAGACCCACCAGAGCTGACATGCAGCAGTGTTCTGTAGGTTCCATGTTAATGTGCTGATGGAGCTGGGACAGAGTTCCTCTACCACTTGACACTTCAGAGGCTTGGAAGGGGCCCTTGAAAGTCACCTGCCATCAGCAGCAGATGAAGCTCACTCTTTGCAAAAATACTGTGAAGGGAGGAAAGTCCTTTCCATAATGTTTTGCATTTGCCCACAGCTTTGTCAGAGAGTGCCATGGTGAGACACTGTCAGCTTTGTCAGGGAGTGCCACTCTGGTGAGACCCCACCTGGAATACTGCATCCAGTTCTGGAGCCCCTAGTACAGGAAGGATCTGGAGGTGCTGGAAGGTGTCCAGAGAAGGGCCATGAGGATGAGCAGAGGGCTGGAGCTGCTCTCCTATGAGGACAGTCTGAGAGAGTTATGGCTGTTCAGTCTGGAGAAGAGAAGGCTCCGAGGAGACCTTCTTGTGGCCTTCCAGTATCTGAAGGTGGCTACAAGAAAGCTGGGGAGGGACTTTTTAGGGTGTCAGGGAGTGAGAAGACTGGGTGGAATGGAAGAAAAGTAGAAATGAGGAGATTCAGATTGGATGTTAGGAAGAAATTTCTCACCATGAGGCTGGTGAGAGACTGGCACAGGTTGCCCAGGGAGGTGGTGGAAGCCTCATCCCTGAAGGTTTTTGCAGTCAGGCTGAATGTGGCTGTGAGCAACCTGCTGTAGTGTGAGGTGTCCCTGCCCATGGCAGGGGGGTTGGAACTGGATGATCCTTGAGGTCCCTTCCAGCCCTGACAATTCTATGGCTCTATGATTCTATGGTGGGTGGCAGGACAACTAGCCTCAGCACAGCACAGCTTGTAAAATCCTCCTCCTCACCTGCAGAGTGATGTGGTGTGGCAGGAGGGATGCACAGTGGAGTTCAGCAGCTGAAAAAGCTTTGCTTAGTGCACCCCATGAGCAACTTCCAGCTTTTGGCATGCCAGATGGTCCTAACTTTCCCCATGCCAACCCCTTTCTCTGACACATTTAACTCCTCAACGCTCTGCACATCTTTCTATTCCTTCTCCTGACGGCTCTGGTTAAGAGCAGAGCCCCAGCACTGCTCTCTCCATAGGCAGCCCAGGGCTCCTTGCTTCTCTTTCAGATGGGCTCCCTCCCATGAGGTGGAGTCAGAGGAGACACCACACCCTGCCCAGCCGTCGGCCTCTTGCTGAGACAGCCATCACGACTGCCAGGTCTTCTTGAAGGCTTTACAATGAGCACAGTTTCAAACAAACATCAGATGAAAGCAATTTGGAGCCTAACCCAAAGCCCAGCCAGGTTTGCTTTGGTGATTTATTGGTGAAAGTCATCAGCTCCTATTACCTACTTCTTGAACCCTCCAGTCCTTTGGCTTCCAGCCATTTCTTGGGTCTGATTCTGCTCCTTATTGAAGTTAATGGGAGGGTTTTGTCACTGATTTCAAGAGGAAGCCTTTCACTTTCCAACTTTCTGTCTATAGAGCACTTGGAAGTACTTCCAGGTTTCCATCGCAGTCTGCGGTTCCCCTCTCTAAGTCCATTGGACGTCCACAGATTGCCCAGCCCCACACCTTTGGATGCAGGAAAGCTCTAGGTCTGCTTCAGCTCTCACTCACACACCACCTCCAAGCCTCAGTGGAGTTCCTCCTGATTTATACTGGCTGGACCAATGTTATTTATGCCTGGGTGACTGCCAGCAGGAGGGAATTCAAGTCACTTGTTATCCCCTTCTCTGCACCTCTCCATCACACTGTGTAGGTCTGTACATATATGCAGATAGATTGGAATCATCTGGGCTCTTTTAAGTCATTCACCATCCAAACTGACTTCAAATTCGAGTTTTAAAGTTGAAATAACAAAAGAAAGGACTAATAAAGGAAAAAAAAAAAAAAACAACAACAAAAAACAAAACAGAGCCAGAAGGGAGCCAGCTGCAAGGGTGCTCACAATTTTCATCAGTCTATGGGACACTCCTAATAATATATTTTACTACTTTGTAGTGAACTTTCTTTGCTTCTGCCATAAATATATTCCCTCTGCTGCAAATGAATAACTTGCAAGCTCAGTGAACTTAATGGAGAAGAATAAATCTTAACTACCTAATGTCAGGACAGAAGTATAAATCTTATCTAATATGCCAGGTCAGAAGGAAAGAATACTTTTAGCTGAAAATAGCAAATAGTTTCCAGTGCAGAGTAGGAACTTATTTTTCTCTTAGGAAAAAAAAAATAATAATAATAATGCTGCCCCTCATGAGATGAGTTGAACAGTCTCCTTTTAGAATCTCCACAAGAAAAATAAACACATGGAGCAGAGTTAATTTATAAAATGCTCCAAAGTTTATCTTGGCAGAACAAGTTTTAGGCAGTGAGATTTCTCTCCTCTCTCACACACTCTTTGACACACACACACACACACATATGCACGTCTCAGAACTGGGACAGGCTCTTACAATAGCAAATACTACAGGAAACTTCTGTATCTGGACAAATTCCTTCTTGAAGCCAAGCTCTCGTTTTCAAATCAATGGAAATTTTTTTCCAAAGCAAGAGAACAACCTGGGGGTTTTGTGTGGGTTGTTGTTGTGTTTTGTTTTTTTTTTTTTTCTCTTTTTTTGGTGTAAGTACAGACCTGCTGTGTCACAGTGGGAGATAGCCAGCCACACAAGTGCCTCCTGTCTCAGGTCCCCCTCCCATGCACCAGCACTTCTGCCAGCTGTAATGCAGTGCTGCAGCCACTGTCCCCACCTCCTGCCTGCCCAGGGCCCCCACAGCTGGATAGACTGGTAGGTGACCTGCCAGCTGCTGGCAAGTGGGTTCCTCCCGGGAGGCACAGGCTCCCACTGCTGCCCATCCTCTTGTTCCTCCTCCACACCTCCTTCACACACATCTTGCACAAACAACTTCAAAGGCTTGCATTCAGCCTCAGAGGTTTAGCTTTTTTTTTTTTTTTTCATAGTCCCCATGCCTGCAATCAGGGAGCTACAATAACAGGGGAATACTGCAGGCTCCAGACCTAACAGCCAAGAGGCTGCTCAAGTGCAGGGCACAATGCAGCCAACAGCAAACAACACTGTGTCCTACTCTGAGACCCCCAAACTGTTTGGAGCTCCTCTATCTCTTGCAGCAGCCACTGTCCCTTCAGACAGTTCATCCACTTCAGAGCCTGCAAAGCAAACAGTCCCTTCCCTCAAGATAAGCAAGACTAGAGGCAGTTTTATGTGCCTGAAGCACAACTCAGGACTGGTGTGTGCATAATTCTCTGGACTGTCCTTACTCAGTGCCATCGAGTTACGGAATGCAGACCTTGACTTACTTAAAACCCACAAAAGAATGAAGCAATTCCTTCCCTTCCCTTCCCTTCCCTTCCCTTCCCTTCCCTTCCCTTCCCTTCCCTTCCCTTCCCTTCCCTTCCCTTCCCTTCCCTTCCCTTCCCTTCCCTTCCCTTCCCTTCCCTTCCCTTCCCTTCCCTTCCCTTCCCTTCCCTTCCCTTCCCTTCCCTTCCCTTCCCTTCCCTTCCCTTCCCTTCCCTTCCCTTCCCTTCCTTTTTCCCCTTTCCTTTTTCCCTTCCATTTTTCCCTTCCCTTTTTCCCTTCCCTTCCCTTCCCTTCCCTTCCCTTCCCTTCCCTTCCTTCCCTTCCCTTCCCTTCCCTTCCCTTCCCTTCCCTTCCTTCCCTTCCCTTCCCTTCCCTTCCCTTCCCTTCCATTCCCTTCCCTTCCCTTCCCTTCCCTTCCATTTCCCCTTCCCTTTTCCCTTCCCTTTTCCTTCCTTCCTTCCTTCCCTTCCCTTCCCTTCCTTCCCTTCCTTCCCTTCCCTTTTTCCCTTCCCTTTTTCCTCCCTTTTCCCTTTCCTTCCCTTCTTCCCTTTCCTTCCCTTCCTTCCCTTTCCTTCCCTTTCCTTCCTTCCCTTTCCTTCCCTTCCTTCCCTTCCCTTCCCTTCCCTTCCCTTCCCTTCCCTTCCCTTCCCTTCCCTTCCCTTCCCTTCCCTTCTCTTCCCTTCCCTTCCCATTTTTGGCTGCTGGGAAGTTGCCAGTAATTCCCAGCATTTGTTCTGACAACTGCTCTACTGTAAATATTTAGAGGAATCCATTAGAGATTAAACAAAGTGTAAGTAACTGCTCCTAAGTGAGAGCTCTCGGGAGTGTTTGCAGCACCAGGCGCTTTAGCAGCATGTACCAAAGCCCTGCCTCGAGGCTGCTGGTAGGGAAAGGCAAGATGGAAGGCAAGAGCCAGCCCCCAGTGTAATTGGAGCATCCCTCTGTGTTACCATCACAAATGATTGGTGCAGGGAGCTCCATCACTCCCAATCCTCCAGACAGCAAAGGGTAGGCTGCGCTACCCTGACCAATGTATTTGAAATTCTCTTTATCAAGCTGCAGACAACCACTGTGATCATCTTTACCTTTCTCTGGTCTGCCCTAAAATTGCAAAAAAAAAAAAAAAAAAAGCCTCAACAAACCAAAAATTCCAAGCCCTATCCAACCTAAAGCCATAGAATCATAGAATTGGTTGGAATCAGTTGGAAAAGACTTCTGAGAGCATTGAGTCCAACCATCAACCCAACATCACCATGGGCACCAAACCATGTCCCCAAGTGCCATGGCCACACATTTTTTTTAACACCTCCAGGGATGGTGATTCCACCACCCCCCTGGGCAGCCTCTTCCAATCCCTGACCACACTTGCAGGAAAGAAATTTGTCCTAATATCCAACCTAAACCTCACCTGGTGCAACTGAAGGCTATTTCCTCTCTTCCCATCACTTTCTACTTGGCAGAAGACATCACTCCACACTTCATTACAACCTCCTTTCAGGGAGTTTGTGGAGACAACAAAAATTAAAAAGACAAAGGCTTGGGACTCATCCAGGCCACTCATGATGCTCTCCTATGGTGGCAGTGGCTGGTGCTCAGAAACAATGCATCTAAGGCAGATTTCTTAGCATCATATCTAAATTTTGAAGCTGGCAGCCTCCTTCTCCTTTTCTATCCCATTGTCTTAAAGAAAATGCCTGGAGAGTCTCTGGGAGTTGCCTGTGTCTACCCATTCATTTCAGGTTCACAGCCACACCTGACTTCTCAAACTTAGAGTCACCATCTTCTCAGATCTTTCCTGAAGAAAGACATAAAAGGAAGCTGGGCAGCTGGGAGAGCTGAGTAGGAACATGCTGGCTTGTTGGGTACTCCCACCAGGGGTCATAGTGGTGGCTTATGGATAGTGGTGGTTTATGGAGCTGCTGGCTTCAACAGGGAAGAAGGATGGAACTTGGTAAGGTAAAGTTTGGTGCTGCAGGTTTCCCTGAGAAACAAAAGGGGAAGCCACCATGTTTGTGATCACCTCAACTCAGCAAGTTAAACAGAAGGGGAGGCTGAGGGGAGACCTCATTGCTCTCTACAACACCCCAAAATGAGGTTGCACTTAGGTGGGGGTTGGTCTCTTCTCGCTACAATCATGTGACAGGATGAGAGGAAATGGCCTCAAGGGGCACCAAAGGAGGTTTAAGTTGAATATTAGGGAAATTTTCTTTGCTGCAAAAGTGGTCAAGCATTGGAACAGGCTGCCCAAGAAGGTGGTGGAGTCCCAGTCCCTGGAGGTGTTGAAGAAATGTGTGGCCAAGGCACTTGGGGACATGGATTAATGGCCATGGTGGTGTTGGGTTGACAGTTGGACCTGATGATCTTAGAGGGCTTTTCCCACCAAAGCAATCCTATGATTCCATGAAATTAAGTTATTCACAGCCTCCTCCCTAGCTCAGATATTGGGTTGGTATTGAGTGAAGAGGGTGATGTTTGCTCCAGCTTTTCCTCTGCATGGTCAGCTAACACCAGCACAAATGAAATAAAATCTTGTTAGTACCACTTCCTAAGCATGGGATGGGCTCAAAGCATAGGCAGTGATGTGCCTGGCTCCAGCAGGTGCCAGGCATTTTCCAGAGGGCTACCGAGGCAGGGCCAGCTCCAACACTTGGCTGGAGTCAGTAGCCATGAGTCAGAGAACAACTGCTACAGGCTGGATCTGGCCTTGCACCACACAATCTTCATGGCCAAACACAGGAGACAGAAAGATGTGAAGTCTTCTTCAGGCCTTGGTCTTCCTGAAGCAGTTTGAAGGCTTCCAGATGCCAGCACCCTTCTAACTCTAGAGCCAGTAGCCATCAGGAGAGGGTGAGTGAGACATCCTGAGATTCCTGATAGTGGCAAGATCACAGAATTGTCAGGGTTGGAAGGGACCTCAAGGATCATCCAGTTCCAACCCCTGCCATGGCCAGGGACACCTCACACTGCAGCAGGTTGCCCAGAGCCACATCCAGCCTGGCTGCAAAAACCTCCAGGGATGAGGTTTCCACCACCTCTCTGGACTACCTCTTCCAGTGTCTCACCATCCTCGTGGTGGAGAATTTCTTCCTAACAACCAATCTGAATCTCCCCATTTCTAATTTTGTTCCAAGGATATGAATATCAAGTTGGATGTAAGGCAATCTTCTTCTGTACCTCCATGTGTGCATGCATGGGAGCTCCATGAAGTCAGGCAGAAGAGATGTTCATGCTCTGGAAAAGCTCCAGAGAAGCAGACTAGAGGGTTTCTTCAAGGAAGAGGAACATTAGTGGGCTTGGATAGATGGGAACAACTGGAGTTGGTTCTGCACAGAACTCCCCTAAGTGGTTGTACTCACCTCAAAAAATAATAAGAAGAAGCAGCAGTGAGAATGCCCCTTTCAGAACCTGTGCAAACATCTGCTCCTTTTTTCATGCTAATCCTCTTGGCAGGTTTGCAAGTGGGCACTGCCATCATTTTACAAAAAAGAAAAAGGAGGTGAAAATGAAGCACACAAGTTGTCCTCTAAGAGCACCCAACAGCAGGGATCTTATTTTGAGGCACGCAGATCACTTACTTGCAAATCTTGCTGAATTCCAGGTGCTCAGACCTCTTGCATACCTACAGCAACAAATCTTCCGCTTGACAACCTGGCAGGGCTCTGCTGAGTTTTGCAGGACAGTGACATTTGATCCAAATCAGTAATTTGACCCTTGACTGCAGGCACTGAAAGTACAAAACCCAACAGCTGAGCTGGGACATTCCATGGCATTTCCCATCATCCTTAGGCAGAAGTTTCAGACAGTTCAGATGGACTGAGACCCAGAAGTGGCTGTTTGCCTCCAATGACTGTCAAGTTTGGTGTCTCCAAGTCCAGAGGGTCTCCCCATCTCTGTCCATAGAAGAGTTAAGCCCAACAAGACACATGTTGACTCTTCAGAATCCTGGATATAGAATCATGGAATTGTTAGGGCTGGAAGGCACATCAAGGACCATCCAGTTCCAACCCCCCTGCCATGGGCAGGGACACCTCACACCACAGCAGGTTGCTCACAGCCACATCCAGCCTGACTGCAAAAACCTCCAGGGATGAGGCTTCCACCACCTCCCTGGGCAACCTGTGCCAGTCTCTCACCACCCTCATGGTGAGAAATTTCTTCCTAACATCCAATCTGAATCTCCTCATTTCTACTTTTCTTCCATTCCACCTAGTCTTCTCACTACCTGACACCCTAAAAAGTCCCTCCCCAGCTTTCTTGTAGCCCCCTTCAGATACTGGAAGGCCACAACAAAGGTCTCCTCCTGACATCTGAGTCAGTCATGGATCTTCAGTGCCTACAACCATGGGAGAGCAGTTCCAACATGGGTCCCTAGATGCAGGTGCTTTCATTTTTAAAATCAGTTAAAAATCTTTCTGAGGTGCCAAAATGTAGTTGAAAGGGAACTGAACCTCCAGAACCCTTAATTCCTGCTCTGGAGCCATGCTTGACTATTCAAGGACAGCAGATACTTTAACTATAAATCAGAGTTCTACAGTTCAGAGGGATTGCTGGGTTACCATTTCATGTTATGTCTGGGATGCTGTGGATCATTCCTACCCATCTGACAGTGTCATGATCAGCAAGAAAACAAGGGGGGCTCAAAATTTGTTATTTCATTGCCAATTTTACCATAGACATCTGAGTGTGAAACTGCTGATTGAGAATAGAAGCACTTTGCAACCACTTGGCCCAGGTGTGAAATGATCTGTTGGAGAGGATCCAGAGGAGACCATGAAGATGATCAGAGGGATGGAGCACAACAAGCTGAGAGAGTTGGGGTTGTTCAGCCTAGAGAAAAGAATGCTCCAGGGAGACCTTCTAGTGGCCTTTCAGTACCTGAAGTACAGCAAAACTGAGAAAGGACTTTGTGTAGGGGCTTGTAGTGATAGGGCAAGAGACAATGGCTTCAAACGAGCAGGAGAGGTTTAGATTGGACATTAGGAAGAAGTTCTTTACTATCAGGCTGGTGAGACACTGGAATGGCTTGCCCAGAGAAGTTGTAGATGCCTCTTCCCTGAAGTGTTTAAGACCAGGCTGGATGAGGCTTGGAGCAACCTGGGCTGGTGGAAGGTGTCCCTGCACAAGGCAGGGGGTTGGACCTGGATGATCTTTGTGCTTCCTTCCAACTCCAGCCAGTCTATGTTTCTATGCTCTTTAAGGTCCCTTTAAAGCCATTTGATGATTCACACCCTGGGGTCATTGGGGGGGGGGGGGGAGGGGATCAGAGTAGGAGCCACAGTGTGACAGGGATGAGAGCAAAGTGTGCAAAGAGAACTTGGAGTCATGAAGATGGTTGTCCTTTGTGGGCTCACAGCCATGCTGGCTGCAGGAATACGCTGCTTGAGGTCACGGTGTCTCCAAGTTTAAACATTCCTCCCAGATGCTAGTTTGAAGGGGAAAAAAAAAAAGGTGGAATGTATGTTGTAGTTCAGAAAAGAGAGCAAGAGGGAATAACTTGGCTTGTTGTGCCTTCTGCTTTTTGAAAGAGAAGTATTCCATCAGTTTACTCCATTTTTGTAGGAAACAAGGTTCCATCCTCACATCCCCTTCAAAACACTCATTCATTAGTGCTTCTTCATCTCCTCTGAGATAAAGAACAAACAAACTGAGGAAGTGACCATATGGCTGATGCAATTTAGATACAGGTTTGGGTTTTAAAACCCAAAAAGGTGCTGCTGATTTTCCCTTTGCCAGCAATTTCATTCCAGTGTTAAAGTGCCCTGGACCTCATTCCTGTTGATAAAGATGTGCAGGGTGAATGCCCAGAGGCTGGAGCCAGGCTCTGCTGGGTGGTGCCCAATGCCAGCACAAGGAGCAATGGTGGAAGTTGAGGCATAGGAAGTTCAGTGGAAACAGGAGGAAGAATTATTTCCCTGTGAGGGTGACAGAGCCCCGGAACAGGCTGCCCAGGGAGGTTGTGGACTCTCCCTCTCTGGAGATGAGTTCTGCCTGGATGAATTCCTGTGTGATCTGCTCTAGGTGCTCCTGTTCTGTCAGGGAAGTTGGACTGGATGAAGAGGAGGCTCCAGGGAGATCTGATAGCAGCCTGCCAGGACCTGAAGGAGGCTACAGGAAGGATTGGGAGAGACTGCTTAGAAGGACCTGCAGTGACAGGACGAGGGACAATGGCTTCAAACTAGAGAAGGGCAGATTTAGATTGGATATCAGGAAGAAGTTCTTCACTATGAGGGTGGTGGAACACCGGAACAGATTGCCCAGGGAGGTGGTTGAAGCTCCTTCCCTGGAGATATTCAAGATAAAGCTGGGCAGGGCTCTGGGCAGCCTGATCTCATTGGGGATGTCTCTGCTGACTGTGGGAAGGTCCCACTGGACTGGACCCTTCCAGCCTGGACCATTCTATGATTCTGTCTTTTGAAGTCCCTTCCAGCCCTTAACATTCTGTGATTCTGTGTCAAGTGGCTAAGACACAGCAAGAGAAAATTCCATGCAATCAAAAGGAGGTTTTCTGGAGATTCTCCCCTTCTCTCTCCTGCTCAAAAACATCATGGTAAAATCAACAAGTCTCCTACCATCTGTTTGCTTACACTGATGCCTCATCCAGCAGATATGCTACATTGAAACCTTATGAGACATAAAAATCCAATTTGGTTCACAGGGCAACAATGTGGAGTTTGTTTTAAGGACGCTGAAGTTTATTTTATTTCTGCAAACTCCCGTGAAGCAAGTAGTTCTCAAATCACAAAGAAAACCTTGGATCCTCACCCTATATTAAAAATATGGCATTTTTATTTGCTTTTATCCACAATTATTTCATTCTTTCTCTCTTTTTTTTTTTTAATTTATTTTTTTTAAGTCTTATCAGAATCAGATTGGTGAGAATAATACAACTTGCTGTAAAAAGAAAAATCATCTTCTTGCTGATGGTGTCTTAAGGTGACATCATAGAAACACAGAATGGTTTGAGTTGCAAAGGAACCTTAAGGATCATCTGGTTCCAACCCCCTGCCATGGGCAGAGATACCTCCCACCAGCCCAGGTTGCTCAAAGCCTTGTCCAGCCTGGCCTTGAACACCTCCAGGGAGAGGGCATTCACAACCTCCCTGGGCAACCTGTTCCAGTGTCTCCCCACCCTCACTCTAAAGAATTTCTTCCTAATCTCCAGTCTCAATCTCCCCTCTTCTAGCTCAAAGCCATTGCCTCTGGTCCAATCTCTACAATCTCTCATCAAAAGTCCCTCCCCAGCTCTCCTGTAGCTCCCTTCAGGTACTGGAAGGCTGCTCTAAGGTCTCCCTGGAGCCTTCTCTTCTTCAGGCTGAACAGCCCCAACTGTCTCAGCCTGTCCCCATAGCTGATGTTCTGCAGCCCTCTGATCACCTTTGTGGCCTCGTCTGGACCTGCTCCAACAGTTCCATGTGCTTCTTGTGTTGTGGGGCTCCAGAACTGGATGCATCACTCCAGGTGGGGCATGCTGACAAATGGCTGGAGCAGCAGCACTTGCAAGAGGTACAACCACAAGGGAGGTAGGATTCAGTTGATGGTTGCTTTTTCAGGCACAATCATTTATGCTCTTAGAAAGATGTCTGACCTCTTAACAGAAGCATCCATAAAACTGAGTCTGTACTACCTCCCTGAGACTATTGCAATGATCTACCAAGGCTTTCTGAAGCTTGTCTTGCAGATGAGACTCACTGATGGTGGTTTCCAACCACTGAGCCATTGTACCTTTACTTCCAGCAGCAGAGCCCCTCACCATGAAAAAGACATTGAGGTGCTGGAGCAGGTCAAGAAAAGGGCAACCAAGCTGGGGAAAGGTCTGGAGCACAAGGCTGGAGAGGAGCAGCTCAGGGAGCTGGGGGTGTTTAGTCTGAAGAAGAGGCTGAGGGGAGACCTCATTGCTCTCTACATCTCCCTGAAAGGAGGCTGAGGCCAGGTGGGGGTTGGTCTTTTCTCCCTACTATCAAGTGATAGAACAAGAGGAAATGGCCTCAGTTTGCACCAGTGAAGGTTTAGCTTGGACCTGAGAAGAAAATTCTTCACTGAAAGGCTTCTCAAGCACTGACACAGACTGCCAAGGGAGGTGGCTGAATCCCCGTCCCTGGAGGTGTTTCAAAGAGGCAGAGATGTGGTGCTGAGGGCCATGGTTGAGGACCAGCCTTGGTAGAGTTAGAGAATGGTTGGATTCAGTGATCTTAAAGGTATTTTCCAACCCAAACAATTCTGTGAGCCTATGATTCTATGAACATCACACTTCAAGCACCATGGAGCTGCATCTTGCTTGGTTGCTATAAAGAAGGAGCACATGGGGAAAGGTCCTACAGAACTGTACTTATATTTGGAGTCCTGCTGGCTGCTATTATCTTAAGTCCTGTTCCCAGAGGTTTTTGAGGCTGGTGACATCACAACACACTCTGCAACAATGCTAATTTATTCTCTTTTTCTTTTTTTCCACCTCTGTGAAAACCTTTGTGCTCCTTTTCCCTGATCCTTTGGTCTCCTTTTCACTTGGCTTCTCTTTGAACACCTCTTTCTAATTTTCTGTGAGAACACCTTTGGAACACTGGTTTATTGTTTTTTATTTTTTTTTTCCCCATATGGATGTTGGTATGGAAAGTATTACCTAGCAAACAGCAGATTTGAGCTGAAAAAAAAAGCTATTTTAGAGATTAATGAACATGCTTTGAGTCTCTTCTTTTATAGGCTACCAGTTTGATTCTTACTGAAATCAAAGCAATCTGTTTTCCTTTCTAGCAGGATATAGTTTAGTAAGCCCTTATATCTGGATGAGCAGAGGGCTGGAGCACCTCTCCTATGGAGACAGATTGAGAGAGTTGGGGTTGTTCAGTTGGAGAGTTCAGTTTGGAGAAGAGAAGGCTCCAAGGAGAGCTTCTTGTGACCTTTCAGGATCTGAAGGGGGCTACAAGAAAGCTGGGGAGGGACTTTTGAGGGTGTCAGGGAGTGATAGGACTGGGGGGGATGGAGCAAAACTAGAAATGGATATATTCAGATTGGATGTTAGGAAGAAGTTCTTCCCCATGAGGGTGGTGAGAGACTGGCACAGGTTGCCCAGGGAGGTGGTGGAAGCCTCATCCCTGGAGGTTTTTGCAGCCAGGCTGGATGTGGCTGTGAGCAACCTGCTGTAATGTGAGGTGTCCCTGGCCATGGCAGGGGTTGGAACTGGATGAGCCTTGAGGTCCCTTCCAACCCTGACAATTCTATGATGTATAATTATTCAATAATTTCTAGGCTGAAATATTTGATATTAAAAAGAAAAAGGCAATGAAATTTTCATCTGAGTTGGGTTTCCTGCTGAGACAGAAAGGAACAGTGCTGCTCCCTCCAAGCACTGCTGGAATCTTGCTCCCAGATATAATGGCAGCAATTTAAAATGCATGAATGTTAATTAAAATTAAAAAGTTAATGAATTCGAGTTGTACCAGCAGCCTCTCATAAGGCTTTTAGAATCCACACAGCTATGCTTCTCTCCTCAGAATTAAAGAAGAGAATTTAGGGCTTTAATCTTTGTAAAAAGAAATAAAAAGCAGGAAAGAAAAATGGGTTTGCTGTCTGGAACCCCATGAAAGCACAGACATGGTGTTGAAAATAGTTTATAATTTCTTTTCTCTCCTACCCAAACAGCCTAAAAATACTGCAAAGCCTAAAAATGAAAAATAATTCCAACTCTGAGTTAGTTAACAGCTGAGAAGTTCAAAGCATTGTTTGCAAAGTTAATATAAGAGTCAGGCTTGTGCCCACTCCAAGAAGAGATGTGTCTGCTCCAAGCACAAGAGCCTCTAGTCAAGAATGTGTCCTCACTTTTGATCAGGTGTTTAAGTCTAATTGAAGTCAAGGGATCTGTACCACATGTGTGAAGGTAACCATATGCTGATGTGCTTTTTGGAGTGGAGAGGACTTTAAGCACATTCTTGCATGGTAATTGTTCAGGGGTTTTTGCTTGGTTCATAGGATTGTAGAATTGTCAGGGGTGGAAGGGACCTCAAGGCTCATCCAGTCCCAACCCCCCTGCCATGGGCAGGGACACCTCACACTACAGCAGGTTGCTCACAGCCACATCCAGCCTGGCTGCAAAAATCTCCAGGGATGAGGCTTCCACCACCTCCCTGGGCAACCTGTGCCAGTCTCTCACCACCCTCATGGGGAAGAATTTCTTCCTAACATCCAATCTGAATCTACCCATTTCTAGTTTCGTTCCCTTCCCCCCAGTCCTATCACTACCCTAAAAAGTCCCTCCTCAGCTTTCTTGTAACCCCCTTCAGATATTGGAAAGTCACAAGAAGGTTTCCTCAGAGCCTTCTCTTCTCCAAACTGAACAGCCTCAACTCTCTCAGTCTGTCTCCATAGGAGAGGTGCTCCAGCCCTCTGCTCATCCTCGTGGCCCTTCTCTGGACACATTTGTTTTGTTTCAGTTGGGTCTGAGTATGCAGAAAGTAGCAGAAAAATATCCACGCTCATGCAAGTTTGTTAAGGTGGTGCTCAGCACAGAGGAGGGAAAAAGAGCCTTTTATTTCTCTGAAATTTCTGACAGGTTTTATTTTTCTTCTCCCCGTTACTCCTTGCTCACCAGCCACAGCTCTCCTTTGCTGTGGGTCATTCCCAAGGGGAACATTCCTCACTGGAGTCACTTCCCCAGCTCTTTCCCTTAACTTCCAGCAGTACAGCACCCCTTGCAGGAAGCACAGCAGACCCTCTGGCCACAAGCCAGTGCTAGCAGCATGTTTTCACAGTCTTACAGTATATCAGAGGTTGGAAGAGACCTCAAGAGATCATTCAGTCCAACCCCATTCCCCAGGCAGGATCATCCAGGGTAGTCTGCACAGGAATGCTTCCAGGTGGGTTTGGAAAGTCTCCAGAGAAGGAGACTCCACAACCCCCCTGGGCAGCCTGCTCCAGGGCTCTGTCACCCTCACTGGAAAGAAGTTTCTCCTCATGTTGAGCTGAAATCTTCTATGTTCAAACTTGAACCTGTTGTTCCTTGGCTTATCACTGTGAACCACTGAAAGGAGCTTGGCCCCCTTCACTTGACCCCCACCCCTCAGCTATTGATAGACATTGATCAGATCCCTCTCAGCCTTCTCCTCTCCAGACTAAACAGCCCCAGGGCTCTCAGTCTCTCTTCACAGGGCAGATGCTCAAGTTCCCTACTCATTCTTGTGGCTCTCCATTGGATTCTCTCCAGCAGTTCTCTGTCTTTCTTGATCAGGGGAGCCCCAAACTGGACACAGTATTCCAGGTGTACCTTTCCAATGATCTAATCTCCTCAGTCACTGAGGAGAAACCAGGCAGCTAAAAGAGCTGCCCCCTCAGCTTGTCCCACTCTGCCTTTGAATTGTTGCAGGGAAAGGTTGTGTGAGTGACTGCAACAAATTGTTACCACGCTTGCACCCATGACTCAGTAGTTGTGCTCCTCACAGTCTGATGCATGTGAGAGAATCAAGGCTTCATGTGGTGCCAGGAACAGAATCACACACGAAGGCTTGCATTTGCAAAGAGCCCAGGAACTTCAGCCAAAGCTGAGGACACTTTGTGAACAGCCAGGAATTAAACACCTCAACACTCCTAAGAGCTAGGTATGCACTGCCAGCAGAGCCAGGCAGGTGATTCTGCCACTTTGCTCTGCTGAGACCTCATCTGGAGTACTGTGTATAGGTCTGGAGCCCTCAATATAGGAAGGACATGAACCTGATGGAGCAGGTCCAGAGAAGGGTCATGAAAATGCTCAGGGGGTTGGAGCAGCTCCGCTACAAGGACAGGCTGAGGGAGCTGGGGGTGTTCAGCCTGGAGAGGAGGAGGCTCCAGGGAAACCTAATAGCAGCCTGCCAGTACCTGAAGGGGACTCCAGGAAGGATGGAGAGAGACTGTTTGCAAAGGTCTGGGGTGACAGGACAAGGGGCAATGGCTTCAAACTAGAGCAGAGCAGATTTAGATTGGATGTTAGGAAACAGTTCTGCACCATAAGGGTGTTGGAACACTGGAACAGGTTGCCCAGGGAGGTGGTTGAAGCTCCTTCTCTGGAGATATTCAAGGTGAGGCTCAACGAGGCACTGGGCAGCCTGAGCTGGTTGGGGATGTCCCTGCTGAGTGCAGGGAGGTTGGACAGGATGACCTCTGGAGGTCCCTTCCAGCCTGGACTATTCTAGGATTCTATGATTTCTTGGCAGATGAAGAAATTGAAGGTCAAAGATGGCAAGGCCAAAACTTTTGAGTCTAGAAGTTAAACAGAAACCTTTGGTCCTTTGAGCCAAATCCATGACTGGGCTCCTAAATAAAGAGCTGCACTTTCAGACCTCTGACCATCTGCACCTTCCAGAAGTGCTCTGAGAATCAGGGTCTGAAGCAGGGGATTGGTTGCTGTACCAGAGGCACTGGGTTCGAAAATGTGGATGGCTACTACTTTGAATTTTTCAGTGCTAGAAGGGGATCACAAGCAGGCAACTTTACCAGCCTTCAAAGCCAAGCCCCCCTGGCTTTCTCCAAAAAGCACATAATTCAGTGGTGCTGTTGGTGGGGTTTCAAATGTAGGGGGGGGGGGTGAATTACAGAATCACAGAGTTGTTTCGATTGCAAAGACCTCAAAGATGGTCTAACAATCCACCCAACACCACCATGGCCGTTAAAC
This sequence comes from Indicator indicator, assembly GCF_027791375.1. NCBI lineage: Eukaryota > Metazoa > Chordata > Aves > Piciformes > Indicatoridae > Indicator > Indicator indicator. Next base: position 3,451,124 of record NC_072036.1, on the reverse strand, counting down.
CATGTCCCCAAGTGCCATATTACACATCTGTTGAACACCACCAGGGATGGGGACTCCACCACCTCCCTGGGCAGCCTGTTCCAACTCCTGACCACTCTTTCAAGAAAGAATTTTTTGCTAATCTCCAACCTAAACCTCTCCTGGTGCAAGCTGAGGCCATTTCCACTTTTTCTATCACTTGATACTCTGGAAGAGAGACCAGTCCCCACCTCATTCCAACCTCTTTTCAGGTGTAGAGAGTGAGGTCTCCCACCAGCCTCTTTCTCTCCAGGCTGACCCACCCCAAGTGCTTTCATTTTCTTCCACTCTGTTGGTTTCTTTTTTACCTGCACTGCACCATGCACATATTTGCTTTAGGGATGAGGAACTGTTACCATCAGGAGCATTTTTCCTCATTTCTAATATCATGCAGACCTCTGTTCTGCAGGTGTCAGGTTGGTAACTGGGTCCATCATTCTACTGCAGGACAGGATTCTCTCTACAACTAACTGAAGGGAGGTTGCAGCAAACAGGGTCCCAACCTCTTCTCCTTGGTTTCAAGTGACAGGACCAGAGGAAATGGTTCCAAGCTGCATCAGGGGAGGTTCAGGCTGGATGTTAGGAAATATTTCTTCACTGGAAGGGTTCTCAAACATTGGAATGGTCTGCACAGGGCAGTGCTGGAGTCACCATCTCAGGGGTGTTCCAGCAGCATGTGGACCTGGTGCTTAGGGACATGGTTTAGTGCTGACCCCTCAGTGCTGGGTTGAGGGTTGGACTGGATGATCTTTGAGGTCTCCTCCAACCAGATGTATTCTGTGATGCTGTGATATCCCTTAAAGAATCACAGAATCAACCAGGTTGGAAAAGACCTCAGAGATCATCAAGTCCAACCTACTACCCAACACCACCTGACAACAAAACCATGGCACCAAGTGCCACATCCAAGCTTTTTTTGAACACCTCCAGGGTTGGTGACTCCACCACCTCCCTGGGCAGCACATTCCAACATCTAACAATTCTCTCTGTGAAGAGCTTTCTCCTCACCTTGAGCCTAAACCTCCCCCGGCACAGCTTGAGACTGTGTCCTCTTGTTCTGGTGCTGGTTGCCTGGGAGAAGAGCCCAACCCCCACCTGGCTACAACCTCCCTTCAGGTAGTTGTAGACAGCAATGAGGTCACCCCTGAGTCTCCTCTTCTCCAGGCTAAACAGTCCCAGCTCCCTCAGCCTCTCCTCACAGGGCTGCGCTCCAGACCCCTCCCCAGCTTTGTTGTCCTTCTCTGGACACTTTCAAGTATCTCAATGTCCTTCTTAAATTGAGGAGCCCAGACCTGGACACAGCACTCAAGGTGTGGTCTAACCAGTGCTGAGCACAGGGCAGGATGACTTCCCTGCTCCTGCTGGCCACACTATTCCTGATCCAGGCCAGGATGCCATTGGCCTTCTTGGCCACCTGCTCACACTGCTGGCTCATGTTCAATCTCACTTGCTGTCACCATGGGCATGCACTTGTGGGGAGCTGCCACTTCTCTGTGAGAGCAAACTTCTTGACTTGCCTCAGGCAGCTCCACGAGGTCACAGAGTCAGTTTTCATCCTAGGGCACAGTTCAACCTTTCCTTCCACTCACTGCATTTGCATTTCTGCCATTTATTTCCCTCACAACTCCTGCTGCAGCAGCCTGGTATTCGGGGTGGCATTGCTGCAGCCACCTCACATGCCAGCCACTAGCCACCGGCTGAGCTGCCAAATAGTCATCTTCTTGGATGCTTCAAAAATAACTGCTGTGATTTCATAGGTTTTGTTGTTTGTTTGGTTGGTTTTTTTTCCTAATATCTAGGGGATGTTTGGTTTTCACTGAAGCCTAACTAATTGTTGGTGTGACTTCTATTGGGCAGTTTTGTCTGCAGCAATGCGTTCTGCCTCTATTACAGAGCAATGGAGCTGGGGAAGGATGCAGGGAACAAGCCTTAGGAGGGGGAGCTAAGGGGACTGGGCTTGGTTAGTCTGGAGAAGAGGAGGCTGAGGGAAGACCTCATTGCTCTCTACAACTGCTTGAAAGGAGGTTGGAATGAGGCAGGGGTTGGTCTTTTCTTCCTAGTATCAAGTGATAGGAGAGGAAGTGGCTTGAAATTGTGGCAGGGGAGGGTTAGGTTGGAGATTATGAAGAATTTATTCACTGCAAGAGTGGTCAGGGATTGGAAGAGGCTGCCCAGGGAGGTGATGGAGTCACCATCCCTGGAGGTGTTCAAAAGATGTGTAGATTTGGCACTTGGGGCCACGGTTTAACGGCCATGGTGGTGTTGGGTTGATGGTTGCACTGGATGACCTTAGAGGTCTTGTCCAACTGAAACAATTCTAGGATTCTATCATTTATTCTTCATCAGCTTAACTAAAACAGAACTGAAGAATCCTCTCTTCCTCACTCCCACAGTTACTAGAATAAAGTCCTTCAACAAGTTACTAGAATAAAGTCCTTCAACAGGTTACTAGAATAAACTTCAACAAGTTGCTAGAATAAACTTCAACAAGTTGCTAAAATAAACTTCAACAAGTTGCTAGAATAAACTTCAACAAGTTGCTAGAATAAACTTCAACAAGTTGCTAGAATAAACTTCAACAAGTTGCTAGAATAAACTTCAACAAGTTGCTAGAATAAACTTCAACAAGTTGCTAGAATAAACTTCAACAAGTTACTAGAATAAACTTCAACAAGTTGCTAGAATAAACTTCAACAAGTTACTAGAATAAACTTCAACAAGTTGCTAGAATAAAGTCCTTCAACAGGTTCCTAGAATAAACTTCAACAAGTTACTAGAATAAACTTCAACAAGTTGCTAAAATAAACTTCAACAAGTTGCTAGAATAAACTTCAACAAGTTGCTAGAATAAACTTCAACAAGTTACTAGAATAAACTTCAACAAGTTGCTAGAATAAACTTCAACAAGTTACTAGAATAAACTTCAACAAGTTGCTAGAATAAAGTCCTTCAACAGGTTCCTAGAATAAACTTCAACAAGTTACTAGAATAAACTTCAACAAGTTGCTAAAATAAACTTCAACAAGTTGCTAGAATAAACTTCAACAAGTTGCTAGAATAAACTTCAACAAGTTGCTAGAATAAACTTCAACAAGTTGCTAGAATAAACTTCCACAAGTTACTAGAATAAACTTCCACAAGTTACTAGAATAAACTTCAACAAGTGCAGTGCTGCAAAGTGCCCAGGACATTATGCAGGCAGGAAAAGCACCTCCCCAGGCCATGAAACAGCAAATGGCTCATTCCATCATGCTGCAGTTAGGGTTAGGAAGAGGCATCTCACCAAGCCCTACTTGCATGTGCAGCCTGAGGTTAGGGCTTAGTCTGCATGCAGCTGCTCTGATCCAGCCTAAAGGATGTCACTCCTGCTGTTGTTATTGGTGAAATACTTCAGCAAAAGGAGAGTTTGTTCAGGTATGCATTAAGAAGTGTCAGATATCACTTTGGATGTGCACCAGCACTGTTAAATGAGACACCAGGCAAATAAAAAGCAGTCCTTAAAAGCTATGATTCATAGATTAATTGCATAGATTAATTAATCTTTGCAGTGTTCTTGTCTTCACTTTAGATTAAAATGGTTATAAGGAGCTTTTTTTGTTTCATATCACTTTTTTTTTTCCTGTTAGAATCATAGAATCATAGAATTGTCAGGGCTGGAAGGGACCTCAAGGATCATCCAGTGCCAACCCCCCTGCCATGGGCAGGGACACCTCACACTACAGCAGGTTGCTCACAGCCACCTCCAGCCTGGCTGCAAAAACCTCCAGGGATGAGGCTTCCACCACCTCCCTGGGCAACCTGTGCCAGTCTCTCACCACCCTCATGGGGAAGAATTTCTTCCTAACATCCAATCTGAATCTACCCATTTCTAGTTTTGCTCCATTCCCCCCAGTCCCATCACTCCCTGACACCCTAAAAAGTCCCTCCCCAGCTTTCTTGCAGCCCCCTTCAGATGCTGGAAGGCCACAAGAAGGTCTCCTGGGAGCCTTCTCCAAACTGCACAACCCCAACTCTCTCAGTCTGTCCTCATAGGAGAGTAGCTCCAGCCCTCTGCTCATCCTCATCACCCTTCTCTTGGACACCTTCTAGCACGTCCAGATCCTTCCTGCAGTAGGGGCTCCAGATCTGGACACAGTGATCCAGAACTGGACACAGTACTCCTCTTGTAGAAAAACATTACTTTGGCTTCAGAACCTTTGCCTTTACAATTCTTACTATGAAATATTTAATAACACACATAAAGCTATGAGTGATATTATAAAATATAAAATTCCCTAGATACTTAATTCTTGGGTTTCTGTGTAATGAGAGAACTTTATTTTTCTTTACCTAGTACAGTCAATAGGTGGCCTCAGTTTATTTGTTGGCTGGTTTTGGTTTTTATTTTACCTTAGAATCCCCTTAAAAACCAAACCAAACCAAACCAAACCAAACCAAACCAAACCAAACCAAACCAAACCAAACCAAACCAAACCAAACAAACCCCAATTAAAAATCTGTGTCTTACCATTCCTTGTCCTTTTTACATGGTTGCTGCTATCACTTCAAATTCAAGCCACTCAGGGAATCATTGACAGAAGAGAAATCCATTAGAACACTTTAGAACCACCCTTTGAAAATAGAAATATTTTGTTTAAAAAAAAAAAAAAAAAGCCTTGCCATCATTTTGTTTAATTTTAATTCCAGGAACTAAAGCCACTTATTCCCAACTGAGGGAAATAAAATGTTTTGGGTTTTTTTTTTTTTGGGGGGGGGGAATATCTCACAAATTTTTGCACTTTGTGGCAGTTTTGCATGGATCTCACTTTCTACATCCTTGTGAAATAGCCTTCCTGTCATCCTCATCCTTATGGGCAGACACTGGAGCAGAGCAAAGCATTCATAGAAACCTTTAATCAATCAATCAATCGATTACTATAATTAATAACTAGCCTAGGTGGTCCTGCTTTGGCAGGGGGGTTGGACCAGCTGATCTCTGGGGGTCCCTTCCAGCCTCTCATGTACTGTGTGCTGTCCTGGGTGCTGCATGTCCTCTCCAGGGCATCATAAAATCATTGAATTGTTTTGGTTGGCAAAGACCTGTAAGATCCTTGAGTCAAACCCTTGATCTGACACCACCATAGCCAATAAACCATGTCCCAAAGTGCCATGGCCACAGGTTTCCTGAGCCCCTCCAGGGATGGGGACTCCACCACCCCCCTGGGCAGCCTCTTCCAATCCCTGACCACTCCTGCAGCAAAGAAACTTTTCCTAATCTCCAACCTAAACCTCCCCTGGCACAATTTCAAGACATTTCCTTTCATCTTCTCGCATGGTAGTAGAGGACCTCAAGGGGCTGGAGAAGCCTGGCAGCTTTCAGTCTTAGGTGGTGGCCATGGGGCTCCTCTTAGCAGGAAAAGCCTGGGTGAAGGTGGGTACAGGGCATCTAGCTTCATGCTGTGTTGAGCCAGCAGACATGGGGGTTGTCTTTTACACTGGAGGTGGCAGCAAGGGTACAACACACCCCTGAGACACACAATGGGATGGGTGCAGGCAAACTAACTGGAGAGGGAAAGCTGCAGTCACAGGGTGACCAACAACCAAGGTCCAACCTCAGGAGGTTCAACAAGACCAAGTGCAAGGTCCTGCAGCTGGGTCGAGGCAATCCCAAGCACAAATCCAGGCTGGGCAGGGACTGGCTGGAGAGCAGCCCTGAGGAGAGGGACTTGGGGGTGCTGGGGGATGAGAAGCTCAACAGGAGCTGTCAATGTGCACTTGCAGCCCAGAGAGCCAAGCAGAGCCTGGGCTGCATCAGGAGAAGTGTGGCCAGCAGGGCCAGGTGAGACCCCATCTGGAGTACTGCATCCAGTTCTGGAGCCTCTGTTCCAAGAGGGATCTGGACATGCTGGAAGGTGTCCAGAGAAGGGCCACCAGGGTGAGCAGAGGGCTGGAGTTGCTCTGCTATGAGGAGAGACTGAAAGAGTTGGGGCTGTTCAGTCTGGAGAAGAGAAGGCTCTGAGTTGATCTTTTTGTGGCTTTTCACTATCTGAAGAGGGCTCCAAGAAAGCTGGGGAGGGACTTTTTAGGATCTCAGGGAGTGACAGGACTGGGGGGAATGGAATAAAGCTGGAAGTGGGGAGATTCAGGCTGGACATGAGGAAGAAGTTCTTCCCCATGAGAGTGGTGAGAGCCTGGAATGGGTTGCCCAGGGAGGTGGTTGAGGCCCCATCCCTGGAGGTGTTTGCAGCCAGGCTGGATGAGGCTCTGGCCAGCCTGATGTAGTGTGAGGTGTCCCTGCCCATGGCAGGGGGGTTGGGACTGGATGATCCTTGTGGTCCCTTCCAACCCTGACTGATTCTAGGATTCTAATGGTGCTGCCTGCATTCTATGGTGGTGTAACACCCAATCCAATGAATGGTATGAGCACCACTCAGCACAGCTGATTCCAGGAGAAAAAGAATTACAATTTGTTGAAACTGCTTGGGGTTTGGGTTTGGTTTTGCTCTGTAACTTGACACCTGTAAAATCTGTTCTTCATCCCCAAATCAATTAACAATACAGCCCTGACACAGCTGGAGAGCAGGGCTGGTGAGGAGCAGCTCAGGGAACTGGGGTGGTTTAGTCTGCAGAAGAGGAGGCTTGAGGGGAGAACCCATTGCTCTCTACAGCTCCCTGAAAGGAAGCTGGAGTGAGGTGGGGGTTGGTCTCTTCTGCCTAGTAAGAAGTGACAGGACAAGAGGAAATGGCCTCAAGTTGTACCAGCAAAGGTTTAGGTTGGATGTCAGCAGAAACTTCTTCCCTGATAGGGTTCTCAAAGCCTGGCACAGGCTGCCCAGGGAGGTGGCTGAATCCCCATCCCTGGAGGTGTTGCAAAGAGGCAGAGATGTGGTGCTGAGGGCCATGGTTTAGCACCAGCCTTGGTAGAGTTAGAGAATAGCTGGACTGGATGAGCTTGAAGGACTTTCCAACCAAAACCAATTCTGTGAATCTGTAAAAGATGAACTTTAGTCCTTGCTTAAACACAAAATAACCTTGATTTCATCCCCAGAACTCCAAGAATTCAGCTCACAATTTTTTCCTAGCATGGCTTTAGCTGGCCTGGAACTGCCTGCTGCAGGTCACTGGGGTGATGTGAGCTGTACTGTGGCTCTGGGGAGGTGAGTGATGCTTGGTGTGAGCACTACATTTCTTTCAAGTGGGTCAGCCTGTGAGGCAGGGAAGTTAGCTGGGAGGGGAAGGCTCAGACTTCAAAGGCAGGGCAGCAGGCAGCAGGGGTGATGAAACAAGCCCTAAGGATGTGTCATTCATAGCTACTTCACAAGAGCCAGCACAGGGAGGTGTTGAAATGAGTCCTTTTCTCAGGAATTAGACACCTACTTCAATCTTGCCTGTGCTCTTCCTTAATCTCAACCAAAACAGGCAATCCAATCACACTGTCCTCTCAAAATCATACAACTTTACTCCAAACCATGGAATACCCTCACCCTGCCTAACAAATACATGAAATCCTCACCCACCTCTTTGACTCTGACTTTGATGACCAGAGAAGGGCCATGAGGATGAGCAGAGGTTTGGAGCTCCTCTTCCAGGAGGACAGACTGAGAGAGTTGGGGTTGTGCAGTTTGGAGAAGAGAAGGCTCCAAGGAGACCTTCTTGTGGCCTTCCAGTATCTGAAGAGAGCCACAAGAAAGCTGGGCAGGGACTTTTTAGGGTGTCAGGGAGTGATAGGACTGAGGGGAATGGAGCAAAACTAGGAATGAGTAGATTCAGATTGATGTTAGGAAGAAATTCTTCCCCATGAGGGTGGTGAGAGACTGGCACAGGTTGCCCAGGGAGGTGGTGGAAGCCTCATCCCTGGAGGTTTTTGCAGCCAGGCTGGATGTGGCTGTGAGCAACCTGCTGTGGTGTGAGTTGTCCCTGCCCTTGGCAGGTTAGTTGGAACTGGATGAGCCTTGAGATCCCTTCCAACCCTGACAATTCTATGATTCTATAGCCAGGACTTCCATCACTGAGTCAGAGCCAACTGATGGTGAAGCCTCTTGACTGTTTTCTATCAGAGGCTAATTCATTTTCATGTCCTATTGCTCCTGCTTTGCACTCAAAAGCATCTGACTTCTTTTCCTTAGACTGGCCTGGGTCCCAGTGGCAAGAGGAAAAGGTGAAAATTGTTTGGTCATCCTGTGCTGAGTGTTCCTAGCACATTCATCACTATCCTGCACTACAGCAGGGAAGCACTCACTGCAGCTACTGTTTTAATCATTGGTTTAAACTCAGAATTTTGGACACTGGTTTATGTCTCTGACAGATGGATGGTCTGGGTAGCCTGGAGAATTTATTCTTTTTCCTTTAGGAACCTTTGAGATTAAGTTTCCTCTTGATATGTATTGGAGAAAACAATTTTTTAGAGACTTTTCAGCACTGCAATATTCCTTAGTGTCCATGCATTGGGTTCAGATCCTGATGTAAGACTTGAGCTTGAAGACTTAGAATGCTGAGTTCAGTTTTGGAGCTCTCACTACAAGAAGAACACTGAGGAGTTGGTGTGTGTCCATAGAAGGGCAAGAAAGCTGGGGAAGGGTCTGGAGAACAGGGCTGGTGGGGAGCAGCTAATGATTCTAACCTTAATTATTCCATGATTCAATTTTTGCAGCATCAGTTCCACTGCAATACTTCAGGACTTTTCGTTAGCTTCAGTATGGTATGAATTTAAGCATTACACAGGGAAAAAAAAATATTTAATTCAATACAAACTTTTGATCAGTTCCACTTAGGAAAATATACAAAATTGAGAGGATATTAAATAATTGACCCAAGGCACATCTGAGCCATGCCAAGGCAGTGGGCTGGCTTATTAAGTCTTTCAATGCTCTAAACATGGTAGCAGAAAATCATCCCTTCAACATGGGATTAGAAGTTTTTGCTATCTAAAGCCTTCTCCCTAGTCCCCAGCATGGAAAGTGAAATCTCTTCCATCCTGCTGTTCTTTCTGTGGTTTCTGAAACAAAACTTGGAGAGAAAAGCTCTGGTCTCCAAAGGCCCTGTGGGAAAGGAGAAGCTTGCAAATGCTACTGGAGTTGTGTAATGTTGACAGTGTGAGCTGAGTGCTCCTTACACCAGCATCTCTGCAGTGTGCAACAGGGAAAAGTCTCCAGGATGTTAAAGGAATGAGAGAGGAGAAGCAGATGGAAGTGGGACAGGTTATGCTGCCACCAGGAACATCTGAGCTCCAAGGAGCTTTGTTAGGCAAGGCTGAGAGAGTTGGGGGTGTTCAGCCTGGAGAAGAGAAAGCTGAGGGGAGATCTTATTGCCATGGAGCAGTCCATAAAGGGTGGCTACCAGAAGGATGGAGACTCCCTTTTTACAAGGAGTCCCAAGGAAAAGAGAAGAGGTAATGGGGACAAGTCACTGCTGGGGAGATTCCCGTTGGACTGCAGAAGAAAATGTTTCCCCATGAGCACAGACAGACACTGGAATCATCTCCCAAGGGAAGCAGTGGAGTCTCTTCCACTGATCAGTATTAAACCTCATCTTGCCAGGCTGCTGGGCCAGCTCATTTCAGCTACACCATCACCTAGAAAGCTTGGGCCAGATGATCCTTGGGGTCCCTTCCAACCAGGCATTCTGTGATCCTGTGAAACACTTCAGAGGGAATGACACACTAGCACCAGGCAGAAACCCAAGCAGCAAGGCTGCATCTTTCACAGCAGGAACACATGGATTCGGATTGGATGCTAGGAAAAGTTCTTCCCCATGAGGGTGGTGAGAGACTGGCACAGGTTGCCCAGGGAGGTGGTGGAAGCCTCATCCCTGGAGGTTTTTGCAGCCAGGCTGGATGTGGCTGTGAGCAACCTGCTGTAGTGTGAGGGGACCTGCCCATGGCAGGGGGGTTGGAACTGGCTGCTCCATGAGGTCCCTTCCAACCCTTCTATGATTCTATGTGCAGTACACAGCTATGCTTTTCCACTTGGTGGAAGTAAACCTTCCTTGTGGGGAAGAGACTGGGGAGTCCTGGGAGTCATGGTGACACGGACAACTTTGGAGAGTTTTCTGTGTGTGCAAACAGTGTAAAACCCTCTGAGGATCTTCATGGCAGCATCTTGCAGGATTAGAGGATTAAAATGCTGACAAATAGAGATGTGTCAAACATAATCTCTTTCCAAAACTCACCCCTTCACTCCTCTTCTCCAAACAGATGCTTCCTTTGCAAGGAGCTGAGGCCAACAAGTGCCAGGACAAATTGGTTATAGAATCATAGAATCAGTCAGGGTTGGAAGGGACCACAAGGATCATCCAGTTCCAACTCCCCTGCCATGGGCAGGGACACCTCACACTACAGCAGGTTGCTCACAGCCACATCCAGCCTGGCCTTAAACACCTCCAGGGATGGGGCCTCAACCACCTCCCTGGACAACCCATTCCAGGCTCTCACCACTCTCATGGGGAAGAACTTCTTCCTGTCATCCAGCCTGAATCTCCCCACTTCCAGCTTTGTTCCATTCCCCCTAGTCCTGTCACTACCTGACACGCTAAAAAGTCCCCACTTCAGATCCTGGAAGGCCACAAGAAGGTCACCTCAGAGCCTTCTCTTCTCCAGACTGAACAGCCCCAACTCTTTCAGTCTGTCCTCATAGCAGAGCAGCTCCAGCCCCCTGCTCATCCTGGTGACCCTTCTCTGGACACCTTCCAGCATGTCCATAGCCCTCTTGTAATAGGGGCTCCACAACTGGGTGCAGTACTCCAGGTGGGCTCTCACCAGAGCTGAGCAGAGGGGGAGAATCCCCTCCCTGGCCCTGCTGGCCACACTTCTCCTGATGCAGCCCAGGCTCTGCTTGGCTTTCTGGGCTGCAAGTGCTCACTGACAGCTCCTGTTGAGCTTCTCATCCCCCAGCACCCCCAAGTCCCTCTCCTCAGGGCTGCTCTCCAGCCAGTCCCTGCCCAGCCTGGATTTGTGCTTGGGATTTCCCCAACCCAGCTGCAGGACCTTGCACTTGGTCTTGTTGAACCTCCTGAGGTTGGCTTGTGCTCACCTCTCCAGCCTGTCCAGGTCCCTCTGGATGGATCCCTTCCCTCCAGCCTGTCTGCTGCACCACACAGCTTGGTGTCATCAGCAAACTTGCTGAGGGTGCACCCAATGCCACGATTAAGTCACACAACTATTACTTGAGTACTCTTTATAGATCCCATACTTGCCCTTCTGTAACAGTTCTTATCTAGACAGTAAAGAGGAGAGACTGTAATAACAGAACCCTGCTTTCCATTTTCAGAGAAGATTCACAATGTATAGGCTTGAGTGTTTGGAAGCTGGGGAGGGACTATTTGCAAGGGCTTGTAGCACTAGGACAAGGGGAAATGGTTTGAAACTAGAGCAGGCGAGATGTAGGTTGGGCATTAGGAGGAAGATCTTTACTGTGAGAGTGGTGGAGCATAGGAACAGGTTGCTCAGGGGTGTGGAGAAATGCCAGGTCAGGCTTGCTGAATCTTTGAGCTACCTGATTTAGTTGGGGATGTCCCTGCTTACTTCAGTAGGGTTGGACAAGATGACCTCTAGAGGTCCCTTCCAACCCAATGCATTCTATGAGCTACAGCTCACTCTGAGAGTAAGATCTACAGTTGCTAAACAGTTTTAGGACTTGCTGTGAGAAGGTTTTGCATGACCTGGTCCAGACTTTACCATCTGCTGCTTGAGACACCCTGCCTCAGGGATCCTCTTTGGCTCGTATATTGGCTGACCTTCCTGGATCCTTGAATTTTGGTGGTGCTCCCTACAACATGGGGGGGGGGAGGGGGGAGGGGGGGAAAGGCAATTTATCTTCTCTCCATGAAAAGAATTCTACAGTTTATTTACAAAACTCTCTGGAATGAGAAGGAGCTATTTGTGGTTGCTGTGGCTGATTTCTGTTGGGCTGAAGATGCTAAGGGACTGCATAAAACTCTGGACCCCTGGTGAGATTTTGCAGCCTGTGGATGCTCTCTCTAACCAAATTCAGGGGAAATGTGTTCTGGCAGGCAGCATATTCCATCCTCACTTGGTCAGACGTGTTTAATAATGGTCAGGCAATCCCCAGGGAGGTCTTGACCATGCAGGCTGAGGGCCTCCTTGCTTGTAGACACCATCACAAAAAGGTCACAGATAGTCCCTCAGACTGTGGGACAGTCCCAGGCCCTTGTTTCTGTGGCTCTTCAGAACTGTTGATGCTTGGGAAGCAAAATAGGATCATAGGATCACAAGATCACAGGGTCACAAGATCACAGGGTCACAGGATCACAAGATCATAGGATCACAAGATCATAGGATCACAAGATCACGGGATCATGAGATCACAGGGTCACAGGATCATAAGATCGTAGGATCACAAGATCATAGTCAGAAGATCACAGGGTCACAGGATCACAAGATCATAGGATCATAAGATCATAGAATCACAGGATCACAAGATCACAGGATCACAGGATCACAGGATGTTAGCGCCTGGAAGGGACCACTGGAGATCTTCCAGTCCAACCCCTCTGCCAGAGCAGGACCAGAGAACCCAGCACAGGTCACACAGGAACACATCTGGATGGGGCTTGAAAGTTTCCAGGGGAGGAAAGTTCACAACCCCTCTGGGCAGCCTGTTCCAGTGCTCTGTGAGTAGGATGGTTTCTTGTCCCTCAGGTGGGAAGTGCCTCTTGAGGAGGAAAATATTTTGTCAAGCCTGGCAGGTGTTTGAAGGAAATATTTTTTTCCCAGTCCTTACGAGATCTTTGTCCTTCAAAAGGGAGGACACTTGAGGATCTTCTTTGTTATGGGTATTGTACCACAGAAGGCAGCAACCTTCTAAAGTAAAACTGAACTCAGGCAAATCTCTGGAGGAGTTAGCATCCTTTTAGAAAGAAATTTAAAAGTGTTTGTGAAGCACAGATCAGAAACAAAGAAATGAAGGGAAAAAATACATTAAACCTGTAACAGTTGACTTTTAAACTGTTTTTTCCTCTTTGCTCCTTTTGTGGCTGCCTCAGCCTCCTGTAGATCCAGGGGAGGCTGGACACAGAGTCCACATTCCTTATCTGGTTTGCTGGTATCTCAGAGAACTCAGGACCAATCCAGTGTAGCAATTTCTGTGGCTGGGTTTGTCTGCCCTGCAGCCCCCTCACTGTACACCAAGTCCTTTGTGTCCCTGTGGGTGATTAAGGCCAAGTGATGAAGCAGAGCTAGCCTAAAAGCCTGAGCTCAGGTTCCACCTCAGCTCTGGCTGGCAGTCTAAGTGCATTTCCTCTCCTGGTGCTGTCCCAGTCACCCTGGGCTTCCTTCTTGTGTGTCACTGCATGGTGCCCACATGGTGGGGCTGGACTCTTGTCAGTGGTGCCCAGTGATAGGACAAGGGGTGGTGAGTGCACACTAGAAGACAGGAGCTTGCACTTGAACTGGAGGAATCACAGAAACACAGAATTAACCAGCTTGGAAAAGAGCTTCAAGATCATCAAGTCCAACCTGTCACCCAACACCATCTAATCAACTAAACCATGGCACTGAGTGCCTCACCCAGGCTGTTTTTAAACACTTCCAGGGATGGTGACTCCACCACCTCCCTGGGCAGCACACCCCAATGGCCAATCTCTCTTTCTGGGAAGAATTTCTTCCTAACCTCAGCTCAAACCTCCCCTGGCACAGCTTGAGACTGTGTCCTCTTGTTCTGCTGCTGGTTGCCTGGGAGAAGAGACCAACCCCCTCCTGGCTACAACCTCCCTTCAGGTAGTTGTAGACAGCAATGAGGTCACCCCTGAGCCTCCTCTTCTCCAGGCTAAACACCCCCAGCTCCCTCAGCCTCTCCTCACAGGGCTTTGCTCCAGACCCCTCCCCAGCTTTGTTGCCCTTCTCTTGACACCTTCCAGCAACTCAACATCTTTCTTGAAAAGTTTCTTTCCTTAGAGGGTGCCTCATTCACCTTAGAGGGTGCCTCATTGACCTCAGAGGGTGCCTTGTTCACCTCATTCATGTTGATAAATACATAAAGGGTGAGTGCCCAGAGGCTGGAGCCAGGCTCTGCTCAGCAATGCCCAATGACAGCACAAGGGGCAGTGGTGAAAGATGAGGCATAGAAAGTTCCATGGGAACAGGAGGAAGAATTATTTCCCTTTGAAGGTGACAGAACACTGGAACGGGCTGCCCAGGGGGGTTGTGGAGTCTCCCTCTCTGGAGATATTCAAGACCTGCCTGGATGAGTTCCTGCATGACCTGCTCTATGTGACCCTGCTCTGGCAGAGGAGTTGGACTGGATGATCTTCCAAGGTCCCTTGCAGCCTCTGGCATTCTGTGATTCTGTGCCAGAGCCCTGGAGCAGGCTGCCCAGAGAGGCTGCGGAGTCTCCTTCTCTGGAGACTTTCAAAATCCACCTGGATATGCTCCTGTTCAACCTGCTCTAGGTGAACCTGCTTTAGCAGTGGTGCTGGACAAGATGATCTCCAGAGGTCCCTTCCAGCCTCCCCATTTTGTGTTTCTGTTGTTTCAGTGGTTTTGCCCCACCATTTCCTGTTCCTCTTCCAACACATTTCCACATAGATGTTGTCCCAGAAAGAGTCTGAGGAAACACACTGTTATTTGCAAGCTGAATTCCTTAACAAGTTTCTCATTAGAAGGGTTCCCTGCCAAATGCTGCTTGCATTTGCCTGAACTCCTCAAGGCTAGGAGCAGCTCTACTTTACATGAAGCATTGTTCTCAGGCCACCTCCACAGGCAGCTGCTGTGCACTAGGCAAGAGGGAGAGAACTGAATGCCAGTGAACACATGGAGTGATCAAGCAAGATGGGAACCCATAAGATCTCCCAACCCAAATGCCCACCCCCACCAGAGCTGTTGCCACACAGTGGGTAAAACTGAGGCAGGGTCTGAGGGTTGCTGTCAGGGGCAGTCCATCCAGACAGACCAAATTCCAGGGCAGCTCTGCTGTGAAAATGTTTTCCTGCAAGACTGAAAAATGAGGAGCAGCAGCAGCTTTCCTGCAGTGGGGATTTCATTTGCCTAGCACACCCATTTCAAGAGCAAGCCTCTAAATGGAATCATGGAATTGTTAGGGGTGGAAAGGACCTCAAGGATCATCCAGTTCCAACCCTGCTGCTATGGACAGGAACACCTCACAGCCACATCCAGCCTGGCTGCAAAAACCTCCAGGGATGAGGCTTCCAACACCTCCCTGGGCAACCTGTGCCAGTGTCTCACCACCCTCATGGGGAAGAATTTCTTCCTAACATCCAATCTGAACCTACCCACTTCTAGTTTTGCTCCATTCCGCCCAGTCCTATCACTCCCTGACACCCTCAAAAGTCCCTCCCCAGCTTTCTTGTAGCCCCCTTCAGATCCTGGAAGGCCACAATGAGGTCTCCTCAGAGCCTTCTCTTCTCCAGACTGCACAACCCCAACTCTCTCAGTCTGTCTCCATAAGAGAGGTGCTCCTTGGACCTCTTGTTGTTGAGGATGGGTGATGAGACTGCACCTCAGCTGAAGCAAACCAGCAAAGAACATTCTTGCACCCCAAGCTTTTCCCATGGCTGTCAGAACATACAACTCCCTGGATTCCTCCTCCATGTTCTTCTTTTCTTGTTTTGATCCCATAAACATGAATCTATATTTAAAGAAAAACTAATCGAAAAATATCACTACAATAGAATTGTCAGGGTTGGAAGGGACCTCAAGGCTCATCCAGTTCCAACCCCCCTGCCATGGGCAGGGACACCTCACACTACAGCAGGTTGCTCACAGCCACATCCAGCCTGGCTGCAAAAACCTCCAGGGATGAGGCTTCCACCACCTCCCTGGGCAACCTGTGCCAGTCTCTCACCACCCTCATGGGGAAGAATTTCTTTCTAACATCCAATCTGAATCTCCCCATTTCTAGTTTTGTTCCATTCCCCCCCAGTCCTATCACTCCCTGACACCCTCAAAAGTCCCTCCCCAGCTTTCTTGTACCCCCCTTCAGATACTTGAAGGTCACAAGAAGGTCTCCTCAGAGCCTTCTCTTCTCCAGATTGAACAACCCCAACTCTCTCAGTCTGTCCTCATAGGAGAGTAGCTCCAGCCCTCTGCTCATCCTCATGGCCCTCTCTGGACACCTTCCAGCACATTACAGAATTTATTTGCTGCATGCTGTCAGAATCTCCATCACTGAAAGTTCAGACTCAGCTCCTTGTCTCAAACTTTCTATTTTTAACAGAGAGACCACAACTCATTGTTTCCAGAGAAAAGCTTTGGAAAATATTCTGAGAAAGGAAAATCCCCAGTAATTTCATTTGCTAATGGGGCTTAGAACTAATATCTGGACAAACAGCTTGCAGGGAAAAAAAAAAATGGCCTCCAAGCCAAAAAGGGCTTAAAGCCAGGCAGGGGAAAAGAATAGTTCAAAATGAACTTGGTGTCTTCTCTGATCTCCAGTATTCAGGTTTCATAAAAAGAAAAATGGAGAGGTGGATTCTAGACCTAAAGCCAGTCACCAGTCTGTGCAGACATCTTTTATACCTGGTGGCTGACCCTTTGTAAGAGATGGGGAAGAACTTGTCTGGGGGTCTCTGGGATCCTACCACTGCCTTTCACAGAATCACAGAAAAGTGGGGGTTGGAAGGGACCTTCAAAGATTGTTGAATCCAACCCCCCTGCTTGAGCAGGGTCATCCAATGTAAATTACCCAGGAACACATCCATGTGGCTTTGGAATCCCTTCAGAAATGGAGACTCCACAACCTCTCTGGGCAGCCTGCTCCAGTGCTCTGCCACCCTTAAAGTGAAGGTTCTTTTCCTTATGTTTAGGTGAAGCCACCTGGCCTCCATTGCTCCTTGTCCTGTCACTGGTCTGGGTTCACTCTCCTGATGCTCACCCCTTAGCTATTGATCAACATTAATGAGATGACCCTCAGTCTGCTCTTCTCCAGGCTGAACAGCCCCAGCTCTCTCAGCCTGTCCTCATAAGGTACCCTCAGCATCTTCATTGCTCTCCATCAGACTCTCTTCAGCAGTTCCCTGTCCTTCTTGAACAGGGGAGCCCTGAACTAGATCCAGTAATCCAGATGAGGCCTCAGCAGGGCAGAGCAGAGGGGGAAGAGAACCTCCCTCAACCTGCTAGTCACTCTCTTCTACTGCTGTGCTGCATTCTCCCTCCTTGACAGTCCAGGATTTCGCTGTGCTCATAGAGCATTTGAAGAGGGCAGACTGCTCCACGGCTGGTAGGGTCATCTCCAAAGGCAAACACTGCTCCATGCATAGAGTGCTTCACCCTTAGGAAAGTCACTTCTGAGGGTTGCTGAACATTTTTACAGAATCGATTTGGTTCATTTTTGTAATGGAACAGGCAGCACCAAAGACCAAATGATCACAAGCAGACCTCCTGGCTCTGCAGCCAGGCCACAACACCTCCCTGTGCCAGGAGCCTGGACCTCTCCCTGGCCCTCTCACCACATCTAAGACAAGGGGGAACTTCCTTACTGTAAGAGTCACAGAGCACTGGAACAGGCTCCCCAGAGAGGTTGTGGAGTCTCCTCTGGACACTTTCAAGCCCTGTCTGGATGAAGTCCTGTGTGACCTGAGCTAGACTGTATGGTCCTGCTCTGGCAGGGGGGTTGGACTGGATGATCTCTTTGGGTCCCTTCCAACCCCTGACATCCTGTGGTCCTGTGACTTGTGGCTAACAAGCAGTGGTCTGTGCTCTCCCACCGCTTTTTCACCTGGAGAGTTTAAAGCATCCTTAAAGTGGATTTCTACTGCTTACCCACTCCTGCTGCTGCCCCAAGGACAGGTCAGTTGGCAGCTGCACCACGTGTACCATGGCTGGGTTTCACCAGCTGGGGTTTATGCTCCCAGCATGTTGCAGCACATCACTTAAACTCTGAGCTCACAGGGCCTGGGAGGGGAAATGGGTAAAACTTCTGCTTACTTCCTTGTGGTTAAGTTGTGTAAATTCCTGAAGCACCTGAGATCTGCAGGCTCTTACACCTTGCTGCAAGGAGAGAGGAATACCAAGGGCCAGTTCTTTGCCAGTGAGAGGCTCCTTCTCTGTGGCAGAAGGATGTTCAAGAACCTGAGTTTGCCCTGTTTCCTTCTGGAATCCCCACTTGGCCTCTGTAGGAGGAGGGGGACCAGCTCCTACACTGCAGGGAGCAGGCAAGTGCCTGGATCTGAATGGAGAGGGAGGAGGCTGAGAGGCAACGAGGATGAGACCCCCCAGCTGCAGCTTGGGGATGTCTAATTTCAAACATTCTGTCTCATTTCTTAGACACCAATATTTTTCCCTCCACCATTTGGAGGAATGGCTTTGAGCTGGAAGAAGGGAGATCTAGACTGCATATTAGGAAGAAACTCTTTAGAGTGAGGCTGGTGAGACACTGGAACAGGTTCCCTCAGTTGCTCCTCACCAGCCCTGTTCTCCAGACCCTTCACCAGCTTTGTTGCCCTCCTCTGGACTCACTCCAGCATCTCAGTGTCTTCTTGTAGTGAGGGCCCCAAAACTGAACCCAGCGTGTGGCCTCACCAGTGCTGAGCACAGGGAGGACATGGCTAGGAGTATATCTGTGTTTTATACTTATTTTATATGTTGCATTTCATTTTATACTTCTGGAGTTAAAGAGGAGGTGGAAACTGGGCAGGTAATGGTTCTTAGCTATGGAGAGTTGACACCTTTAGGTAAGAAAGCATTGCCTGTCTCAAGGGCTTGCACAGAGCTTGACCTCAGAGCAGTTGCACATGAGGTTTTCTCTGTCAGGAGGACCTGTTCCTAGTGTCATCTCACACAGGTGCTTGCACATAACATCTTTCCCATCAGCAGTGACCACTCACATGACAAATATTTTGTACTTCAGCTGCTTTTTCTTCCCTTTGTCAGACTTGATGAAGGAAATTTCTGTGCTGCAAGAGTGCTCAGGGATTGGAACAGGCTGCCCAGGGGGGTGGTGGAGTCACCATCCCAAGAGGTGTTCAAGAAATGTGTGGCCATGGCACTTTGGGACATGGTTTGATGGCCATGGTTGGATTTGATGACTTTAGAGATCTTTTCCAGCTGAAATAATTCTGTGATCAATTTGATTATACAGAGGTCAACTTATACAAATGGATTCTAGTTCTGAGCCTGAGGACTCCTGACAGAACTACTACTACTACTGGGAGTAAGTCTCCAATCTCCTGAGCAGTTTTACAGAAAAATGTTAGCTTCCTAACACTTTCTGTCATGGTTTAATGGCCATGGTGGTGTTGGGTTGATGGTTGGACTTAGATGGATTGGATCTTAGAGGGCTTTTCCACCTGGAACAATTCTGTGAATTTCTGACTCTTCTTAGAAAGAAAGCTTGGAAAGTTAGATTCATGTGAGAGCCACAAGACAGGGAAGAGAGACACACAAGGACGTTTTAATGTATTTAACCCATTTTAATGTATTTAGCCACATTTTCAAGCTCTTGCTTTCAAAATTCAGTATTCTCTGTATCTTTGAAATCTTCTCAGAAACAAACAAACAACAACAAACCAAACCACCACAGCTCTGCAGCTTCTTGAAGGGAGGTTGGAGCAAGGAGGGGACAGCCTCTTCTCCTTGGTGTCACTCAGCAGGACCAGAGGAAACGGTTCCAAGCTGCACCAAGGATCTTAGGCAATATTTCTTCACTGAAAGGCTTCTCAACCATTGGAATGGTCTGCCCAGGGTGGTGGAGTCACCATCCCTGGAGGTATTTAAGCTGCATGTGGTCCTGGTGCTTAGGGACGTGGTTTAGTAGTGACTTTGCAGTGCTGGGTCAAAGTTGGGACTGGATGATCCCAAAGGTTTCTTCCAACCAAAAATATTCTGTGTAAAATTAAAGCTAAGAAGATTCTGGAGCTCTCAGTATTTTGAGGCTTTAGCAAAAACAAGTCTGACAACTGAACTGAGGGTGCAGCTTCTCACTTTTTATTCCCATAGCAGTGGTGTGTCCTGGTGGTTAAAATCACCCTCCAGGTTGCTGTGCAAAGTGGTGCCTCAAGGGACACAGAGGTTTGTGTTCTTATATGACACTAAGCTGTGTGGTGCAGCAGACAGGCTGGAGGGAAGGGATCCTTCCAGAGGGACCTGGACAGGCTGGAGAGGTGAGCACAAGCCAACCTCAGGAGGTTCAACAAGACCAAGTGCAGGGTCCTGCAGCTGGGTCAAGGCAACCCCAACCACAAATCCAGGCTGGGCAGGGACTGGCTGGAGAACAGCCCTGAGGAGAGGGACTTGGGGGTGCTGGTGGATGAGAAGCTCAACAGAGCCCAGGTGCTCTGGGATTTGAGGGGAAAAAGGGAGAAAATGGGGTGGGTGGAGTGGAAAAGGGGCAGATATGGTTGGAAAGGGGAGGTGGTGGTGAAAGGAGAGGATTTAAAAATGAGTTTCTTTTCCATAAACCTTTCATTGTGCACAACTGCAGTTCATGGCTTGCTTTGCCTCCATGCAAAAAGAACAAACCCATCAATACTTGATCCAACAAAGCACAATGGTGGCTATTACAATGAAAGCTTTCCATAAGGATCATTTTGCATGGTGGGAAAATCTGTGCTTTTCAGATCAAAATGACAAGTTTTAACAACAACAACAACAAAAAAGTTCTTCTCCAAGAGTGAATTTTCTCCCTGGATACCAGCAGAAAACACCAGGATGATGAAGGGAGTGGAGCATATGCCCTGTGAGGGGAGGATGAGAGCCCTGGGGGTTTTTGGTCTGGGAGGGGATTTAATGGATATTTGTGAATATCTGAGGGCTGGGGGGCAAGAGGGAGGGGACAGGCTCTGCTCACTTCCACCCTGGGATAGGACAAGGGGCAATGGATGGAAACTCCAGCACAGGAGGTTCCTCCTCAACATGAGGAGGAACTTTTTCACTCTGAGGGTCACAGAGCACTGGAACAAGCTGCCCAGAGAGGTTGTGGAGTCTCCTTCTCTGAAGCCTTTCCAGCCCTGTCTGGATGTGTTCCTGTGTGACCTGTGCTGGGTTCTATGGTCCTGCTCTGGCAGGGAGGTTGGACTCAATGATCTTCAAAGGTCCCTCCCAACCCCTAACCTCCTCTGATCCTGTGATATTCTCATTGACATTCTTGGCCTGCAGCAGGGCCAAAGTTTGCTCTTCTCCTGTGTGTTCACTCCTACTGAGAGAAAAAAAACCCTCATTCCTCATGCTATTAATGAAAGAGCAGAAGGCAACCTGAACTCCCTTTGTGGTTTCTCAGACTGTGGGACTGCTCATCAAGATCTCAGAGCATAGAGCACTGCTTTACCCATTCATGGGCCATGTCTTTCCTGCCAAACCCATAGGTGAACAAAGTACAAAGGTATTCCTGAACTTCCTTGCCACCTGGCAAACTTCCTTGAGCTAGCAGAGGAGAGTGGTGGCTTTTAATTTGTAAGCTTCACACAGGCTTCTGGTCTGCTTCCAAGGGATCCACAGAAGGGAGCTGACAGAAGCAAGTTTGTGGTGTGTGCAGGCAGCTATTTAGTCTGCAGCTAAAAATACAATCAACAGTAAAAATGGGCAACCAAAGCAGGGCATGTGAGTATTTGTAGAGTTATCACTGGCCTGAGGAGCAAGCAGAGCAGGGAGCCAGGAGTATTTACAAATAGGTCTTCCAAATGCCAACGAGGACTGGATTGCTCTTCCCTGTGAAATGGAACCAGATGGCTCAGGTTGAGAGATGAAATCTTACACTTAGAAAAATGTCTGGGCTTTTCATACAAGATGAGGTCAAAAAAAAAAAAAAAGAAAAAAAAAGGGAATAAAAAGAAATAAAAGAAAAAAAAAATCCAGGGTCTTGAGCTATTTGCTGCTTAATTGGTTTTCAGATCCAACTTGTATTTAAGAGCAAGCCAAGAAGAAATTAACAGTGGGTAAGGAAGATGTAATACATTGCTCTCTACCACTGAGAAGTAATGCACTGAGTCCTGCCTGGTACTGCAAAGCCAGGCTGCAATGGTATCCTCTTTTCTGCTGCCCCAAGCTCCTAAAGAAGAACTGAGCAGTTTTAATTAGTGTGTGTAATAAGTTTGCCTTTCCTTGTCTGAAGAATGAGAACAATTCAACTGCAAGGCAAATATAACTCTACCTATGCTCCGCTGGGACTGGAGCAGGGAAAATGCCACAGCTAAGCCTGAACATCAGGTTGTAATTGTTAGAGCTTAAAAACATGCCAGAGAGAACATTCCAGGGAAAGAAGGAGGGTGAGAAGGATGACTCTCCTGTGTCTTTTTATTAAGGCAAATGAGCATCAGATCTAACCAGGGCAACTTCCTGCACAGAGGAACTGAATCAAATGGCATTTAGTCAAGGAAGGGAATTACACACTAAGTTGATTTTTAATCATCCAGCTAGGAAAGGCAAAAAAAAAAAAAAAAAAAAGTGAAACTGTGTTGATCTGCTGAGCCAAGTGCATGCAAGGCAGAAAAGGCACTGAAAAGAACTAAAAGGAAAATATCTCCTCCCTAGGATGCTGCTGTTCCATAAAAGCTCTTTCAAATGTAACTTGCTGTTAGCTGTTCCTGAAAGATGTGAGCACATCAGCCTAGCAGAAGAAATAACCACTTGCAATGAAATGTCGGCTCACAAGACACACAAGATTAAAAATGAAATAATCTTTCAGAGCTGTCAGAGAGGTGGATGGTCCAGCCTTCCATTCTGTCATGGTCTTGTCTAACAACTGGAGAACAGGGCTGGTGAGGAGCAGCTGAGGGAACTGGGGGTGTTCAGTCTGGAGAAGAGGAGGCTGAGAGCAGACCTCAGTGCTCTCTACAGCTCCCTGAAAGGAGGTTGCAGTGAGGTGTGTGTTTGTCTCTTCTCTCTAGTATCAGGAGATAGAAGGAGAGGAAATGCCTTGAAGTTGTGCCAGGGGAGGCTTAGGTTGGAGATGAGAGAAAAATTTCTTTGCTGCCAGAGTGGTTAGGGATGGGAACAGGCTGCCCAGGGAGGTGGTGGAGTCCCCATCCCTGGAGGAGTTCAAGAAACCTGTGGCCATGGCACACTTGGGGACATGGTTTGATGGCCATGGTGGTGTTGAGCTGATGTTTGGACTCAATGACCTTAGAGATCTTTTCCAACAGGAACAACTGACTCTCTGATCCTATCTTGCTCTCTCACCATCTGTTGTCTGTTTGTTTTCATTGTTTTGTTTTGTTTGTTTAATGCTTCTCTTCTCAGTGCATCCTAACGTGAGCCAGGGTTGCCAAGGAGGGTGTGCTACATGCTCTGACTACAATGGATGCCTGTCATGTAAACCCAGGCTCTTTTTTGTTCTGGAGAGGATTGGCATGAAGCAGATTGGAGTCTGTCTTTCCTCGTGTCCCAGCGGATACTACGGGACGCGGTATCCCGACATTAACAAGTGTGCAAGTAAGTGCTGGGGCAAGGGGAAGGGTTGGGTTTCTTGGCTCTCTCTTGAATGCTGTGTCTCCTTGGGAGTCAAGACAACAGAGAAACAGATGGACAGGCCATGTCTGTATCTGTTCAGTTCTGTCCTGGTAGTACAGTAAATGTTAACCCGAGCGAGAAGTTAAGGTGGAAGATCACAAACTGGCCTAAAGCTCAGGGATCTTCCAGTTCTGCATGGAAGACTTGCCTAGGATCCAGGGGATTGTCTCCGCAGAATCACAGGATGTTAGGGCCTGGAAGGGACCTCTGGAGATCATCAAGTCCAACCCTCTGCCAGAGCAGGGCCTTAGAATCTAGTGCAGGTCACACAGGAATGCATTGAGATGTGTCTTGAAAGACTCCAGGGAAGAAGAATCCATAACCCCTCTGGGCAGCCTGTTCCAGTACTCTGTGATTAGGATGGTTTCTTGTCCCTCAGGTGGAAAGTGCCTCTTGAGGAGGAAAATATTTTGTCAAGCCTGGGAGATGTTTGAAGGAATTTTTTTTCCCAGTCCTTATGAGATCTTTGTCCTTCAAAAGGGAGGACACATCTCTGTTATGGGCATTGCACCATAGAAGGCAGCAACCTTCTGAAGTAAAACCAAAGCCAGGGAAATCTCTGGAGGAGTTACCATCCTTTTAGAAAGTAATTTTAAAGAATCTATCACAGGTCACACAGGAACACATCCAGATGGGGCTTGAAAGTCTCCAGAGTAGGAAACTCCACAACATCTCTGGGCAGCCTGCTCCAGTGCTCTGTGAGCGTCAGAGTGAAGAAGTTCCTCTTCATGGTGAGGAGGAACCTCCTGTGCTGGAGTTTATATCCATTGCCCCTTGTCCTATCCCAGTGTGGAAGTGAGCAGAGCCTGTCCCCTCCCTCTTGAGCCCCAGCCCTCAGATATTTATAAACATTTATTAAATCCCCTCTCAGTCTTCTCCAGACCAAAATGTTTCCCCTACACTCCCATGCAAACAGGCAATGCTGGTGGGCATCAGGCACTGTCCTCCAGCAGCAGGAGGGGCTGGTGGCAGGTCTGAAGAGTGGGAGCCAAGGGATGCTGAATCTCAGTGGCTGGAGCCATGTAACCCACTGCCTGTACCCACCTGATCCTGTGACATGGCAAGAAGGTGGCAGGTTGCAATCTGTGACAATGTGGTTTGTCTTGATCTCTTTACAGCTTCTCTCACACTCAGCATAGTCTTCTGAATGCCTGTAGCAGCTGGCCAGGTTTCTTCATCTGGCCAGGTTTCATGCAGCCAGGTTTCATCCCAGTTTGGGAGCAGGTACTGAATCATGTTACCTCTAGGCTGGGAGATGTAGAATCCAACTCTGTTCTTTACCACTCAGGCAACATTTTGTCCCCACTATATATTTTGACCCATAAATGAGCTGGAAAATGTCTCAAAGTCCTCCTCACTGTTCTGTTTTTTTTGCTGTTGAATTGACTGTTTTTAATCCCACAGGTGATATAAAAACATAAGAGCAACAGGCAAGTGACCCTCCCAGTTTTTACCTGGTAATAAAAGTTTTTTAGTGACCAGATCCCAAAGGAAAGCCTTACAGAGTAACCTGACTCTGTAAAGTGCTTACTCAAGTGTGTGGCCTTGTGTATCAGTCCTGATCTGTGCCATGCACAAGTTTTCATGCATTTCCTTAGAAAATAGCAGAGACCTGGGAAATGCACCACTGATGCAAACTGGAGAATGTGAGAAGACCTAAAATAGTCCAGGACTTGAGTGAACATCAGGGAATCATTTAAAAAAAGAAAAAAAAGAGAGAGATCTTGATGCAAACCAGTCTCAAATCTCATCTACATTCTGGCATATTCTTTATTTCTCCTGGATGAATGAAGATAGATAGCATGGAGCTGGCCCAGCACCTGTGCCCTGTGGGGTTAATGAGTGCCTGTGGTGTGTCAGAGCAGGGCAGAAGCCGAACATTGTTATCCTGTGCTGTGCTCTGCCTGCTCCTTGCATAGGTCTGCAGGAAGACAAGCAGTGTGAAGGCAGCATCAGGCCATCCTCAGCACCTCAGGGTCACTTGTGGCAGGCCTCACTGTGTGTACATGGAGAAGATCCAATTAGAATTTGCTTCCTTCAAAGGCTGTTTAACATTGCTAGAGACCTGTGTGACATTGGGAGACCTGAGGGACCCACAGTGTGTCATGGCAAAGAGCAGCAACACTCTTGTTTCCTGTTTGCATTTCAGAATGTAAAGCTGACTGTGAGACCTGCTTCACCAGAAACTTCTGCACAAAGTGTAAAAGTGGCTTTTACTTGTACAGTGGGAAGTGCCTTGAAAAGTGCCCCGAGGGGCTGGAAGCCAACAACCACACAATGGAGTGCACCAGCATTGGTAAGTCCTGTTCACCTCCTGTCCTGACTGCTTTGCTCACAGGGGATGGGGGATCTGAGCAGGGCAGGAGCTCCAACATCAGTTACACCACCAGGGCAGTGCAACTCCGAATGGGAATGTTCTGCATCACAGATGTATTCCCCTGCACAACAAACTCCAGATATTTCCCAAGAGGCACAAGCCTGGCTGCATCCCACAAACTCAGCCTGGATGCTGAGGGCAATTCTGCCTCAGGAAATACAGCCTGCTTGGTCTGCCCTGAGGGAGAATGGCATCCATCTCCTACTTGCTCTGCTAGGGAGTTATGCAGCACTACTAACATCAAAGGATTCCAAAATCCCAAGCCAGACTCCACATGTACTTGAAAGATTAAACCACTAACTGCTTTGCTTCAGCTCCCTCCCACTACCTTCAAAGCATGCATGTGGCAGCATTTGGAAGCTCACCTGCACAAAGGTGAAGGTTAGAAACTAAAACATTAAAGAAAATAAACTGTAACACACACACACAAAACAACCAAACAGCCAAAACCATCCCCAAACCTCCAAATGGTGCATCATCACCTGACTCCAGCCACTGGGGATGAAAATAAAC
Source organism: Indicator indicator (assembly GCF_027791375.1). NCBI lineage: Eukaryota > Metazoa > Chordata > Aves > Piciformes > Indicatoridae > Indicator > Indicator indicator. The sequence goes on along the minus strand of NC_072036.1, from coordinate 3,424,824 downwards.
CACCAAATAGCGTGGCACTGTCACTGAAGGCAGGAGCTTGACTCACTGGCTGTGGAGAAGAGACCTTCTTTTGTGTCCCTCCAGCCTCTGACTCACCAGCTCCGATTATTCACACCGGGGCAATTTTGGAGGTCACCACACCTAACTGTTTGCTCCATCCCTCTGCCACCCCTCTGGCTGAAAACAGGAGGAGTGATATATTTGCCTCTGGGGCCGCTGCAGTTGACACCCCCTGCCACGGGCAGGCTGAAAGCTGTGGCAAGGTTCGGTTTATTTTAGTCTGCCAGCTGTGAATTGTGGTGGCTGAGGGCTGTGAGCTGCGGTGGAAGTGGTGACTTCTTCAGCCACCAGCAACCAGGGAGTACTTAGGCACAGTCTGGCCATGGTGGAAATCTCCTCCCCCAGTGTATCATGGGCATAGTCCTCCCTGGCATTCCATGTTTTGGATGGGGGGTCATGCAGGAATAAAAATGCCATGCAGGAGTTTGGCATTTTCCTTCTTCAACATATCTTAGTGATAGTGATGGGTCCACAGATTTGTTTTCAAGCAAAGTCTTCTGCCCTTGCTTGAAATTCAAGGGATCAGTTTTGTTTCTTGATGGTTGTTTCCAAGAGCTGTAGACTCAGCTGCTTTACCAATGAGTCAGTCTCAACTAGGAAAAACCATTTAAAGCTACAGAGGACAAACAACCTCTTTTTTTTTTTTTTTTTTTTTGTGCACGTGAAGGTCAATTATTTTAACAGGAGAGCTTCAGTGCAATATGAAAAACAAACTGATTCACAGGAAAATTCACTGGAGGAAGGCTCCAGAGATTGCCCGAGGTCAGTTACATTTTTAGGCTCTGAAAAATTTGGAATTAAATTCTGGAGCTGGAAAAAATTGCTGACTTACAAGTTCCTCCTTCTAGAGGGGTTAGAAATGTTTCCTCCTCCAGTAGTGGTTCACAGCCTTAAGCACTCCTGTGAACATAAAGCAAACATAGATGCTTATTGTTTTTTATCAAGAGAAGGATACTGAGGAGATGGCACAAAAGAAGGATAAAGAGAGTGCTCTTAAGCTTCCAAGGTTACTCCCATGTCTGTCTACACTGTCTGGACAAGTGTCCAGATGCACATCTTCTGAGTTCCCAGCAGTATAAGATGTGCATTCAGATCACTTCAGAAACTGTAACACAACCATTTTCTGAAAAGCTTGCACCCCACCTGACCAAAATGCTCCTCTGCTTTGCCTACTTACAGTTTGCATATGCTACACATGATGGTTCTTTCACTAGTTAAGCTGAACACCAAGCAGTAGATCCCCAAAGATCCTTGATCCTTAATGTGATGCCTTTTGATATCACTTGGTCCTTTAGAATTCTATTGATTCCCAAATTCAACACCTTGGAGAACAGCTGCAGCAGCTTGACATGATGACTTCACTCTCCTTTCACATGTGCATGGCCACAGTGTAATTCCACTGAAGCTACAAGGATTTATACATCCACAAACCCAAAGCAACCTCAGCACAAGCCCCAGTAACTGATTGGCTTGGGGCCACTTGTGCCGTTCCTGTTGCCACGTTTCAGGAATGGAATTGCACAAGACAGTGACTGACAGCACTATTTGACATCATTATTTTGTGGAGTGTGTTTTCAGCAGCCCAGCTTCTGCCAGTCCACTGCTTCTGATGAATTTCATTAACTTCTGCCACCTTTTGGTTGATGCAGAATGCAATTAATGTAGCGTGTGCGTTGTGTGTCCAGAAAGATGCTGGCTGGGCTCAGCTTGTCCTATGTTTATTGCAGTGCACTGTGAAGCTAGTGAGTGGAGTCCCTGGAGCCCTTGCACAAAGAGAGGAAAAACATGTGGTTTCAGAAAAGGAAATGAAGTAAGGTTCAGAGAGATCGTACAGCATCCGTCAGCAAGGGGCAATCCTTGCCCAGCCACAAGCGAAAGCAGGAAATGTATTGTACAAAGAAAGAAATGTCAGAAGGAAGGAAAAGGTACCACCTTGTTATCATCATCATCATCATCATCATCTGAGATTGGTATTGTGCTTGTTGAGTGACTGCTGTCTGAATCCCCAGGCCTTCACCAAAGCTCTCCATGCCGTGGTGCTCTCTGGGCTGGAGAGGACTGTGCCCTTGCCTGGAGTAACTAAAGTCCTGGCACTGCTCAAAACATGTGCTGTGTGTGATCTAGAGAGGGCAGGGTGGGCCAGATGGGAAGGCACACTCTTGGTGCTGCTGCAAGAGCTGTCAGATGTTGCATGTGAAACTCAGAACATAAAGATCCACCACGGTGGGAGTCATTGATGAGGGTATCAGGCAGCCAAATTTCACATTTCAGCCACGGGGTTCCTCCAAACCAGTTCCTGGTTCCTGCTTCTCTACAGGTAAGACACTTGCAGTGCTGTGGCCTCTCTCCCACCCCGAACTCCTGCTACCAGCTCTGGCTGAGCAGCATGGCCTGATCCTGCCATTTCCATTTGGAGTCCCAGTATGGGAGAAAGACCACAACACTGCACGGCAGCCCAGGGAAGCTCCATTTGGTTTCACCCCATGAGCAAGAGTGCCAGCAGCACTTTCCCTCCTCGTGTGCCAGCTGGTGAATGGCATCTCACATTAAGAATGGGAGATGCTTAAGAAGTCTGTAAAAGAATAATTTGTACAAATCCCACTTAGTAGAGACTGTTGTTCCATTGTTCCCTGTCCTCCCCTTCCTGCAGCAGGGAAGTTCCTATATCTGTTCCCAGTGCAGATACTTTGGCTGGCACAGAAGTGTTGCTGGAATATTTCCTTTTCTTCATTCTTCTCATTTTCCCCATCCTTCCCATTTTCCCATCTTTCACTTCCCCATCCTTCCCATTTTCCCACCTCTTCCATTTCCCCCTTTCCTCCCAATTCAAAAGTAAGGTTTCAGCCCTTTTGGGGCTGAGTGGAAGAAGCATGGCAGCTGCCCCTTGTCATGAAGCAGTTGTACCAAGTTGTAAGTTATGGTTTTGTTGTTAAACCATCACTAGGGTTGCTGCAGGTTACTTATAGAAACCCTAAAGAGGTTTGGAGCTTTTCACCCTTTTGAAGGTTGGCTTGTTGTCTAGGGATACAGAATCAGAATTGTGCTGGTTGGAGATGACCTCTAAGATACCAAATCCAACCATCAACCTAACACCCCCATGGCCATTAAACCATGTCCCAAAGTGCCATGGCCACAGGTTTCTTGAACACCTCAGGGATGGGGACTCCACCACCTCCCTGGGCAGCCTGTTCCAATCCCTGACCACTCCTGCAGCAAAGAATTTTTCCTAATCTCCAACCTAAACCTCTCCTGGCACAATTTCAGGCTATTTCCTCTCATCTTATCACCTGATCTTAGGGAGAATATACCTCATGAGATCAGAAACAATATTAGAAGGGGAGTCCTATGAACCAGACAGCTGCAGGTGCCTCCTCCTCACCCAAGACCTGGCTAGACCTAATGATTTATGGGATCCTATGTGCTGGTAGATGTCACCTCCTTCTCCTTGTGTCAGGCAGCACCTTGAAGAGGTAGAGGGGAATAGCCAAGGCATGGATTCACTTAGGCTTAGAATCTATGTCCAAACTGTCCATGTTTGCCTCTGCTCCTGCACAGTGTCACAACTCCACAGGCACCGGAACAGGGAGGGGGAGAGTTTTTAAGTCCACCCAAGCTGATTTTGCCAGAGCTGAAAGTACAGAAGTGCAATGTAATTTTGGAATTGTGAAACTGGGTTTGTTTGGAGGCGCTAATGGTGGTGTGTGTTTGCTTATGGCCATTTGGCAATCACTTCAGAGTGGACAAGACATTTCTGTGTGAGAAATCCCTGCTGTTCCTGTGCAGTGAGCGCTTGAAAAGAAACTACTCATGTATTTTACTGTCAGTTCCTATTTTATGGGACCTATGCCAAACCTTACTTGAAAAATGCTGCACACCACAAGAATTCCTTCATAGTTATGAACCTTTTTCCCTTTTTCTTTTTGGGTGCATAAAGGGGGCGGGGGGAGGGGGTGGTGTTATTCCTTTGGAGCAAGTCACAAAGTATTTTCTAGCCAGTTTTAAACTCAGTAGGCAGTTCCTTCAAAAGCCAAGGTAGGTAGAGGGAACCTACATTCCCACTCAACCCATGCCCTTCGGATTTTCTTTGTGTCTATGTCTGACAGACATCTTTTTAAAACATTTTCAAATGTACCACTCTGTTTTCAGAAGCCACAAAAAGCTGTCCCAGTCACTTTCCTACACCTTCAGAGGGAGATGAATCTTAAATTATTGTTGTTGGTTTTTTTTAATTAGAATTCCTAACCCTGAGAAAATTCACACATCAAGCATTAGGTTAAATAGCTTTAAGGGCTGGATGATGGTGACAAGCCAGGGAAGTGAGAATTAAGCTGAAAACGTTCCTTCTGTTCCTGCTGGAACAGGGAAATGAGACTTTCCAGCTTGATCTCCAGGCACCTTATCTTTTCTGCTGCCACTGTCCCTTATTACACAGGAAGAAACTTCTGCTCCCCTTTGAAGAGCAGAATAACTGCAGCAGAAATCTGTTCTCATGGCTAGTTGCGTGCGGCCAGCGAGCACGGGGAGAGGTAACAATACCAACAGCAACGTTTTGGGAAAGGGAAAGAAAATATGTTCCTATTCATTGTTAGGAAACATTGAAGCTGCTCTTTTGTGTTGCTATCCAAGTCCCCATGGCTGCTGAGGCATTGCTTTGGAGCTGAGCTGTCCCGGCGGCGGCTTGTGAAGCGGCAGTTCCCAGCAGCGCTGCTAAGCTTTCCTTCATGGCCGTGAAGGGAGAGGCAGCTGGGTCAGCCCTCTGCCATTTCCATGTCCAATAGCTGTCTGTGGCCAAGGGGAGTTAGGGCAAAGACCACATGATGACGGGCTGTGCTCGTCACAGCTGCCTCAATGCCTTTGCTCAAGAAGCTGAGGTCAGAGACAGGATGTTAGTCGGTTCAGGGGCTGCTGTCACACAGAGGCAGGGACATGTTTCTGGAATGGCTACAGAAGGCAAGATAAAGCTGGTGAAGAGGGCTGACTGGGGAGTTTTTATCATTGCTTCTGTCTGCTGGTTTGTCATTAATGCTTGTGGGACCTATTCTGACTCTTTTTGTTACACCTCACTGGTTACAAAAGGAAGTTTTACTGGGAGAACCATAGAATCATAGTACTGTGTCCAGTTCTGGAGCCCCTGTTACAAGAAGGATCTGGAGGTGCTGGAACATGTCCAGAAAAGGGCCAGGAGGATGAGCAGAGGGCTGTAGTTCCCTTGACATGAGGACAGACTGAAAGAGTTGGGACTGTTCAGTCTGGAGAAGAGAAGGCTCTGAGGAGACCTCATTGTGACCTTCCAGTATCTGAAGGGGGTTACAAGAAAGGTGGGGAGGGACTTTTTAGGGTATCAGGTAATGATAGGACTGGGAGGAATGAAAAAAAAAATAGAAATGGGTAGATTCAGATGGAATGTTAGGAAGAAGTTCTTTCCCCATGAGGGTGGTGAGACACTGGAACAGGTTGCTCAGGGAGGTGGTGGAAGCCTTATCCCTGGAGGTCTAATGTTTTCAGAATGGATGCAAAAAAATGGGAATAATGAGGAGACAAATAGCCCAGACAGCCTAAAATGTTCTTTTTGCTCATTTCAGTGCTAAATTAACTGATTTCTGTGTGTTCTGATACAGTAACTCCCACGTGATTCACATACAGACTCCTCTTATACTTTGGTCCCATCCAAACCTCAATGTAATTAATTTCATCATTCTCTTTTATTCCTATAATGGTTTTTTTTTTTTTTAGTCTGCCTGACAATGTGATTTTGAATTCCATGTTCCTCTTCTGCCTTTCTTTCCCCTCACACTTTTTGCTTCTTTCCCCCAGCACAGTACAGACTTACTTTTACTTTCCCACACTTAACATCTCCTTGTCTCCAAGCTTTGACAGATAGGCATAGGCTGAGCATCAGAAGTCTCCTGCAGCCATGTCCATTATTTGTCCAACACATAGATGTGCTAGGAAAGTGAAACATGCAGAGCTCTTCAAATCCTGCAGATTTATCCATCAATATTACTTCTTTGCCTGGCCAAACACAGGTCCCTCTGAGCTGCTGCTTATAAATGTGTGAGGCTGACTTTTACTGGCCAAAGGACAACTATCAGGACCACACACAAAAGGATTTGTAGGGAAGGAATTGCACATTTTTATGCATGAGTAATTCTGCCAAGAAGAGAATATTCACCATATGACTTTCTGTTGAGCCCCAACTAAAGCCCCTCACTTCCAAGTGTTCAGTTTGAAGAGACTAAAGGACTCACTAAAAGACTGAAGCATGAGGTTATGAACAAGAAAGACATCTCAGAAGGCTGGGCAGTATACAAGCCAACAGATAGGCTACATTCAGCCCATACCTGGGGCTAGACTTTAGCAGCTGCTCTGTGACCTGCTGACTCCTCCCCAGCAGAGAAGGGAGCCAGCAAAAGAAGGGAAGACCCACAGGTCAGAATGGAAATTTAATGAAACAGTCAAATTACCACCAATGCCAACACAAGAAATATAAAGTTACACCCAGCCCAAGAAAATCATAGCAGTCACAATATCCAGGGAGGCAGCCCCCAAGAGCAGGAAAAGAGTGAAGAAGAGCTCAAGCAGGGAGCTCTAATAAAAGACTCCTCCCTGCTCAGCAAAATTCTCCCTTTATACTGAGTGTGGTGCTCAAGGTCTGGGATACACCTGGAGCCAACTCCAGCCAGCTGTCCTGGCTGACTCAGAACTGCTAATGGCCTGCAGCCATTCCATATGGATCCATGAAACAATGGAGCACAGAAGGCTCTGGAATCTAAACCAATTTGTCCTTTTAGCATTTCTCACAAAGAAAAGATTCTGAACTTAATCCCCAGCTGAGGTGCAGTGATTTAACAGTGCACCCAAGGGAGTTTCACTGCCTCTTTGTACAGCTTTTGAAGAGCAGCACATCAAATTGGGGTTCCATGATCTTCAAAACCCATAGGAACTCCTATGTAGCCACTTATGACTTACAGTAAGTATGTGCCATATCAATAGCACCCGTTTTCCCCCAAAAATTCTGGACTGCCCAGGCCTCAGGAACAACTATCACGAATTTCAGGGCAAGGGGCAGTGGGTGGAAGTTGAGGCATAGGAAATTCCATGGAAACAGGAGGAAGGATTATTTCCCTGTGAGGGTGACAGAAGACTGGAACAGGCTGCCCAGGGGGGTTGTGGAGTCTCCCTCTCTGGAGATATTCAAGACCTGCCTGGATGAGTTCCTGTGTGATCTGGTGTGTAGGTGCTCCTGCTGGGGCAGGGGTGTTGTACTGGATGATCTCTTGAGGTCCCTTCCAGTCCCTAACATTCTGTGATTCTGTGAATTTTGTTGAGCTCGGTTGTCACAGTGGAAAATCTAAGTATGATGTGGAGGCAGCTTTTAGAGAGAGGGTTTTGCTCTCTGAGAATTCAGACAAGGAGTGGTAAGCTGGGACTCCACTGAGCCTCCTTAGCCTTAGCAACAGTATCATAGAATCAACAAGGTTGGAAAAGACCTCAGAGATCACCAAGTCCAACCTACCACCCAGCACCTCATGACTAACTAAACCATGGCTCCAAGTGCCAAGTCCAATCCTTTGTTGAACACCTCCAGTGATGGTGACTCCACCACCTCCCTGGGCAGCACATTCCAATGGCAGATCACTTTTACTGTGAAGAACTTTCTCCTCACCTTGAGCCTAAACTTCCCCTGGCACAGCTTGAGACTCTGTCCTCTTGTTCTGGTTGTGGTTGCCTGGGAGAAGAAACCAACCCCCACCTGGCTACAACTTCCCTTCAGGTAGTTGTAGAGGGCAATAAGGTCTCCCCTGAGCTTCCTCTTCTCTATAGGATGGTGAGATTCCAAAACTGAAGCTGGGCACCTGGAAATCAGTTGTTTCCATCACAGCAAGGGTGATGTTAACAGTGGGGTTGATCTTGTAAGATGGGTCCTGAGAAGAACAGAACAATTTGCCTTCTGAAAGTGCCCATTTCTTCCCAATGACTGTTGAGGACAGCCTGGTATGAGTGATCTGGACTTTTATCTGCTAAGTTTTGAACTAAAGTCACATTTCTTCCATCTGCACAGTCATGACTTTGCAACACTGTAAAATCTAACCCAAGGCTCCCCCAGGTTGACTCTGTAAACAAGCTGAGTATGTTTGAGGGGATCCATGGGGCACCCATGGGAGAAGTATAGAGTCATAGAATGGTAGGGGTTGGAAGGGACCTCTGGAGATGATTGAGTCCAGCCCCCTGCCAAAGCAGGATCACCCAGGGCAGGTCACACAGGAATGCATCCAGGTGGGCTTGAAAGTCTCCAGAGGAGACTCCACGACGTCTCTGGGCAGCCTGCTCCAGGGCTCCAAACAAAAAGCAGAGGTGAAAAATGCTCATTCCCAGTATTGGTTTCATTTAATGTTGGTCAAATTAGAGTTAGAGCAGCTTTGATAGACATCTAGTAATGGATGGACAGGTCTTGTGAGGAGCTGCTGAGGGAGCTGGGTTTGTTTAGTCTGGAGTAAAGGTGGCTGAGGGGAGAATTTCTCACTCTCTACAACTCCCTGAAAGGAGGTTGGAGTGAGGTGGGTGAGGATAGAATGAGAAGAAATGGCCTGAAATCGTGCCAGGGGAGGGTGAGGTTGGAGAGTATGAAACATTTTTTCACTGCAGGAGTGGTCAGGGATTGGAACAGGCTGCTCAGGGAGGTGCTGAAGTCACCATCTCTGAAGGTGTTCAAGAAATGTGTGGCCATGGTACTTAGGGACATGGTTTAATGGCCTTGGTGGTGTTGGGCTGAGGGTTGCACTTGATGATCTTAGAAGGCTTTTCCAACCAAAACAATTCTGTGACTGCAATGGCTGCACATCTGCTGATTCAAAGGTGAATTTCCTTTTAGAGAACAAACCAGGCACAGTCTGCCTCATCTACTCTATGCATCAAAAGACCAAAAGAACAAAAATTCTCTTCCCGTACCAGTCCAAGAGTTCATCAATGTACTCTTTTGAAACTCTATTTTCTGACTTAAGAAAAAGAAAGAAAGAAAGAAAGAAAGAAAGAAAGAAAGAAAGAAAGAAAGAAAGAAAGAAAGAAAGAAAGAAAGAAAGAAAGAAAGAAAGAAAGAAAGAAAGAAAGAAAGAAAGAAAGAAAGAAAGAAAGAAAGAAAGAAAGAAAGAAAGAAAGAAAGAAAGAAAGAAAGAAAGAAAAGAGAAAGAGAGGAAGAAAATGAGAGAAAGAAAGAAAAGAGAAAGAAAAGAGAGAGAAAGTGAAAGAAAGAAAGAGAAAGAAAGAAAGAAAGAAAGAAGAAAGAAAGAAAGAAAGAAAGAAAGAAAGAAAGAAAGAGAGAGAGAAAGAAGAGAGAAAGAGAGAGAGAAAGAAGAAGAAAGAGAAGAGAAAGAGAGAGAGAAAGAAAGAGAAAGAAAGAAAGAAAGAAAGAAGAAAGAAAGAAAGAAAGAAAGAAAGAAAGAAAGAAAGAAAGAAAAGAGAAAGAAAGAAAGAAAAGAAAGAAAGAAGAAAGAAAGAAAAGAAAGAAAGAAAGAAAGAAAGAAAGAAAGAAAGAAAGAAAGAAAGAAAGAAAGAAAGAAAGAAAGAAAGAAAGAAAGAAAGAAAGAAAGAGAAAAATAGTGAAAGAAAGAAAGACAGAAAGAAAGAAAGAAAGAAAGAAAGAGAAAAGAGAAAGAGAGAAAGAAAATGAGAGAAAGAAAGAAAAGAGAAAGAAAAGAGAGAGAAAGTGAAAGAAAGAAAGAAAGAAAGAAAGAAAGAAAGAAAGAAAGAAAGAAAGAAAGAAAGAAAGAAAGAAAGAAAGAAAGAAAGAGAAAGAAAGAAAGAAAGAAAGAAAGAAAGAAAGAAAGAAAGAAAGAAAGAAAGAAAGAAAGAAAGAAAGAAAGAAAGAAAGAAAGAAAGAAAGAAAGAAAGAAAGAAAGAAAGAAAGAAAGAAAGAAAGAAAGAAAGAAAGAAAGAGAAAAGAGAAAGAGACCAGAGGAATTGGGGAAAATGCTGCAGATTTTTGGTACTGTGTACTTTCACTTAGTCATGTTTAAGTCCTAACCATTGCTATGTGGGCAAGTTGGACATTGCAGTCACAACTCATGCCCAGAGTCACCTCCTCTCTCCCTCGTGTGTAGGCGTTCGAAAGAAGAGGGCTGGAGCACGTGAGCCGGGGAGACAGGGCAGTGCACAGCTCACTGCTGTAACTGTGAGAGACGGGGGTGTCCTGTGTGAAGGTCACTACTGTGGTTATGGTTAATGACCTTCCTCCATGGCAGGTCACAGGACTTCTGAGGCCTCCAGATGAACACCAAGCTAATTACTGCATCCCTGTGTTTACATCCTGCCTACGCCAGCGGGGCCGAACTCTGGCCTCAGGGAGCCTGAGTTACTATAATTGAAGGATCTGTCTTGTGAAGACTTGGGTTGTTTATTTTCTGTTTGCTGCTGCCAAGAGGACCTCTTATTTCCTTTCCTTGCAGGGGTTTTGACTCTTTAACTTTAACACATTTCCAGCCTTCAAAGCGGGGCTGTTGAAACTGGGAATCCACTCGTTGCAACATGATGTGAAATGGTGTCCTGGGAATGCCATGGGGCTGGCACAGAGGGGGGTGAGCTAGGGAACAGATCTGGGGGAGAAGGGTTAAGAGAGAGAAAATAGAACCAGTAGGAGTTGGGTGAGTTTGTCAGTCCAAAGCAGGTAAAAGCAGAGCATGTGCTGGCTACAATTCCAGGGTGGAGAAGGCTGGGGAAAGCCACTCTTAAACTTCAACCACAGCATTGGGGCTGTTCAGCCTGCAGAAGAGAAGGCTCTAGGGAGACCTTAGAGCAGCCTTCCAGGACCTGAAAGAGGCTACAGGAGAGATGGAGAGGGACTTTTGACAAGGGTTTGGAGTGACAGGATGAAGGGCAATGGCTTTGAGCTGGAAGAAGGGAGATTGAGACTGGAGATTAGGAAAAAATTCATTCCAGTGAGGGTGGTGAGACACTGGAACAGGTTGCCCAGGGAAGTTGTGGCTGTCCCCTCCGTGGAGGTGTTCAAGGCCAGGCTGGATGAGACCTTGAGCAACCTGGGCTGGTGTGAGCTGTCCCTGCCCATGGCAGGGGGCTTGGAACCGGATGATCTTTAAAGTCCCTTCCAACCCAAACCATTATATGAATCTATGATTTTCCAAATTCAATCACAGGCAGTTTGGAAAGTCTTGTTAGGTTACATTCTGCAAACTGAGACCTTAAAATCAGAACTCATTAACTGCAATATTGCATTTTGCCACAAGCATGCTTATTTTCTTTGTGCCAGTGTGAACACTGAATTCACTCCTCCCAGTGCTGACAGATATGTTTCAACCATTCAAGATGTGTGCCTCTGCATTTATGGTACTGTCCCAGAATCATGGAATTGTTTAGGCTGGACAAGACCTTCAAAATCATGCAATCCAACTATTCCCTAACTCTACCAGGTTTGTGCTAAACCTTGTCCCTCAGCACCACATCCCTGGGCTTAATGATCTTAGAGGTCTTTCCCATCAAAACAATTTTATGATTCTATGATTTTATGATCTTTGCCTCTTTGAAACACCTCCAGGGATTTAACCACCTCCCTGGGCACCCTCTTCCAGTCTTTGAGAACCCATTTAGTGAAGGAGTTTCTTCTCATATCCAACCTGAACCTCCCCTGCTACAACTTGAGGCCACTTCCTCTCATCCTAACACTTATTACTAGGGAGAAGAGACCAAGCCCCACCTGGCTCCAAGCTCCTTTCAGGTAGTTGTAGAGAGTGAGGAGGTCTGTGCAGCATGTCAAGGTTGTATTCTTTCACTGATATGCATCTCTGTGAACAATCAGGCTGAAAATGGCTGTGGGTACACCAACCTGGCAGGCTCTCAAGTATCAAACTGGTTTTAGCCTCAGAGGTTGCTGAGATGAGGCTGTCCCTGTGCTCCTTGGGAGAAGTTCTTCTCTCCTGCTGCCAGCTCTTGTCTTGACACCTTCCATCTCCCCCTGTCCTGGGGGGCCTGGGAGCAGTGGGGAGGTTACTCAGCTGCTCTGATGTCATCCGGAGCATGCTATAAAAAATGTGCTGGGTGTGCTGGTGACAAACAGCACCCACCTCTTAATAAGGGGAATGGTGCTGAAGCTGAGGGAGAAGCATGTGGTCAGTCGCTCCTGTAAGGAAAGTGAATCAGAGAAAAGCTGACTGCATTCTTCTGCTCAGATGTGAGCAATGTGAGAGCTGTTCTCAGATCACTAAACCAAATAAGGGATAGAAAGCAGCTCTTGTTCTCTTTCTGATCTTCCCTTCTGGTGCCTCCTTGTGCTCTGGAATTGGCTGCCTGACTCTCTTTTAGATGCCTGAGCTTTGCAGGAAAACTAGAAAGGAATACAAACCTCTAGGAACCCCTCTTCCTCCTTCTTCCAAGTGCCTGTCAGGTATTCATTCAGCACCAAATCTCTAATATTTTCCTGCTGAAATAAAATTGTTTGGGACTGAGAGGAGCAGCTCCAGTATTAGAAGGTGAGGGCTGTAGCTATGTCAACACTGCTAATGAAAAGCAGGCAAAAGTCCACTACTTGGCCACAATGCTGAGGGAGACCTTCTGGCTTGCATCTAAACTAACTGGGAGTATTCCCTCTAACGGAGATTTGATTGGGGAAGAGGAATGCAGGTCAGAGTCCTCAAACAAGCTACCAGCTATGCTGTGCAGGCACACAAAGGTCTGCCTGGTCTCTGGTTTTCTTCCTTGGTACAGCTGTGCTTCAGTTATCACAGGATCAGAGGATGTTAGGGATTGGAAGGGACCTCCAGAGATCATCAAGTCCAACCCCCTTGCCAGAGCAGGACCATAGAGTGCAACACAGGGCACACAGGAACACATCCAGCCAGGGCTGGAAAGTCTCCAGACAAGGAGACTCCACAATCCTTCTGGGGAACCTGCTCCAGGGCCCTGTCACCCTCAGAGTGAAGAAGTTCCTCCTCATGTTGAGGTGGAACCTCCTGTGCTGGAATTGATATCCATTGCCCCTTGTCCTATCCCAGGGTGCAGCTGAGCAGAGCCTGTCCCTGTCCCTCCCTCTTGACCCCCAGCCCTCAGGTATTTATAAACATTTATTGAACCCCCTCTCAGTCTTCTCTTCTCCAGACTAACCAGCCCCAGGGCTCTCAGCCTCTCCTCATAGGGCAGTGCTGCAGTCCCTTCAGCATCTGGTAGCCCTCCCTTGGACTCTCTCCAGCAGATCCCTGTCCCTCTTGAACTGGGAAGCCCAGAACTGGATGCAATATTCCAGGTGTGGCCTCACCAGGGCAGAGTAGGGGGGGGAGGAGAACCTCCCTGGCTCTGCTGGCCACACTCCTCTGAATGCCCCCCAGGATCCCATTTGCCTTCTTGGCCACCAGGGCACATTGCTGACCCATGGAGAACTTGTTGTCCACCAGCACTCCCTGGTCCTTTTCCATGGGGCTGCTCTCAAGTTACCTGTGACACCTGCAGCAACTTCGCATTGCTGAGCTCCAGGGAGAGGCAAACAGGAGACTGTGGCACAGGGCAGGGACCATGAGTGAAAGAGCAGAACAATGTTTTCTCTTACCCCACATCAACTCCTTGCTCTGCATGCACACCCCCAGGTACCTATCTTTCCACACTCATCTTTCTCACACTACTTGAGTCAATGATTCCAAAGTCCTTGTCCTAACTTGTAGTGCTTTGAGGAGCTCTTTCTGAGGGAGGGACATGTCCCAGTTGGAAGAGGAAAGGAGCCTCCTCTGGGTTGTGTACCACAGCAAGGTACCTTGACAGCTTCTTACTTTTGACAACCTCTTTCTCCTGACTCTCCAGAAGACCAGAGCAAGTTGTTTTCTCAGCTTTGGGCAATATTCCCACGAACAAGAGGTGAAGGGAAGTGTCTGCTGACAACAGGGCTCACTCAGCCTTCACCACTTGGAGATCTAAACCCCTCAATATTTTGTCCTGGAAAAGAAGAACAAATACAAGAGAGAAGCTTGCTAGCACATCTATCAGTTTCAGTCCAAGAATTCCAAACATTTGGGGCATGTGAGCTAGAGAGTAAATCAGGCAGTGGCTGTTTCAATCCTAATGGTGAGACATGCAGCAGTGTTTAATCAGCTAAATCCTGGGCTGTGGAACACTTCCATGTATAGCAATGCTGCTAGAACACTGCCTGTCCTGGACAGCAATGGCACTCATTCACCATTGTCTGGTAGCTGCCTCCCTTTTAAAGGGCCTGATCCAAGAACCACTGGAAGTCCATTGGCTTCAGAGTACTTTGGATCTAGCTATAAAGGAGGGGTTTTCAGCCCTCCTTTGCAATGAAGTGCAAACAAAGGAGCACTTTCTGGCTGCTCTTTCTCCTGATCTTGCTGGATATTTGCCTGTTCTTCCCCACCCCGGCAGCTCTGTTTGCTTTTCCCCACCCAAGTCTCTGCATCTCCAGTCTTGTCTCTTCTCAACCCACTCTCCCTGCCAGCTCTGACACCTGATGTAGCCTTTGGTCTGCTCAGGCTGCCACCTCCCAGCTCTCTTCCCTCTCAAAACAATGAAGAAGCACAGAAACACAGAATCATAGAATCAACCAGGCTGGAAAAGACCTCAGAGATCATCAAGTGCAACTTATCACCCAACACCTCCTGACAGCTAAACCATGGCTCCAAGTGCCACATCTAAGCTTTTTTTGAACACCTCCAGGGATGGTGACTCCACCACCTCTCTGGGCAGCACATTTCATGGCCAATCACTTTCTGGGAAGAACTTTCTCCTCACCTTGAGCCTAAACTTCCCCTGGCTGCCATAATTTCCCTTTATAAAAGTGCAAAAGGAGCATTCCCAATGAGCTGGGAACATCTAATGTTATTATCAGAGATCACCAAGATCAGGTTATGGGAATCTCTGTCATGGAAGATGTATAAGGAGGTCAGACAAACATCCATCAGAGACAGTCTTAGTAAGTTAGCTTCATAGCCTGGTAAGCACAGAAGCACAGAATGGTTTGGGTTGGAAGGGACCTTAAAGATCATCCAGTTCCAAGCCCCCTGCCATTGGCAGGGACACTTCACACCAGCCCAGGTTGCTCAAGGCTTCATCCAACCTGGCCTTGAACACTTTCAGGGATGAAGCATCCACAACCTCCCTGGGCAAACTGTTCCAGTGTCTCACCACCCTCACTGGAAAGAATTTCTTCCTAATCTCCAGTCTCTATCTCCCCTCTTCCAGCCCAAAGCCATTCCCCCTCATCCTGTCTCTCCAAACCCTTGTCAAAAGTCTCTCCCCAGCTCTGCTGTAGCCCCCCTCACATACTGGAAGGCTACTCCAAGTTCTCCCTAGAGCCTTCTCTTCTGCAGGCTGAACAGTCCCAACTCCCTCAGTCTGTCCCTTACAGGAGAGGTGCTCCAGCCCTCTGATCATAAGGGTTTAGGTAACACTTTGATAAGCATTCCTAAAACTGCTACCACATTTCCACACTTTTTTTCTTCTTGCCTGTTGTCTTCTGTAAGGCTTCCAGAGAAAAACAGCATGCTGCACATTTCCAGAGCACAAATCCAAGGATCTCTGTCCACTGATATCAACATAAGGCCTCCTGCTCTCTTTACCCAGCTCAGACTTTTATTTGGGCTTGAGTCAAAGACCCAAAACCCAATTTTCCTTTCATTTTGTCCAGTTTAGTTGTTTGCATTGCTCAGATATCTGTTCATGTTTGCCTTTGCCTTCATCAGCTTTGAATTATTGCTCCAGGAAGAGCAGAGGGCTGGATTTTCTTATGGAAGATGTCAGCAAACTTGTTAGACTAAATCCACCAGAGACTGAAGCTAACACCTCACTGCCAGTGAAGTGATGCATGGATGGAGATGTGGCCTATAAGGGGGGCACAGTGCTGTATGTCTAGCCCTGAAAATAAATGAGGTTAATTTTAAGGCTCAATGCAACCAAATATAAATGAGCTAATTCTAAGGCCTGATGCAAAGAAATATAAATGAGCTAATTGAAAGGACTGATGCTAAGAAATGTTGTTGTTGTTTTTTTTTTCCAGTCATTTTTGGTGTAGCAAATTTGCAGTGGCCAGAAATTAAAGGGGAAGGAGGGAATAAAAAAACTCTACATTTATCATTTAAAGATGCAGTGGCCATGCAAAATTCAGCAAAGGCAGTTCCTAAGTGGTTCCATTTTAGCTCCTTGAAATCCAGGATAGTACCAAAATGTTTGGACTCCATGATCTTAAAGTCATTTCCAACCAGTCAGTTCTATGATTCTGTGATGCTGTGAGAGGAATGAACCAGCTGTCTATGGGTGAAACAAGCAGGTGATATTAAAGCCAGAATTTAATGATCAGCTGTGAGGATTTTTCCATTCTTTTTATGATCCACTAAAGGAATCTCTCAGTGCAATTCCAAATCCTCTCCTATAGCCACGGTGAACAGTAGCCCCAGCAGAAAGATTTACAGCTCCAGTTATGCCTCTGCTTTGTTCTTAAGCATGCTATTTACTTCTACCCATTTACTTTATGTGATTCCCCCTCTCATTTGTCATCTGCAGAACTCCATTTGAAAGGCAAACAGGGCTTCAGACATGAAACACAGCTGCATTCCTGAAACATGAGATGAGCAACCTTTCCTTCAGGCAGCCTTTCATTTACAGTAAGGTCTCATGGATGGGCCAGTTTCATTATGGACAATGCCTCTCCCTGTCATTAGCCTGCAGAAAGGTCTAAAACTCTTCAGCATTTAAAGGAGAGCTGCTTCAGGCTCTGTGTTCCCTCCTTCCTTCCTTCCCTCCCTCCCCCACTCCCCATCACCCCTTGTTCTAATTGCCTAATCTAAATTGCTCTGCAAGCTGCACTGATTGTTGGCTTCAAGCTTTGAAGGACCCTTCTGAAGACTTTTTATACAAAGCCCTAACAAGGTCAGAATTGGAAAAATCTCAGCTGCTGGACTTGGATCCCACGAGCTAGTGACCATTTGTAATTAATATTAATGAATGGCAGACGACAGATGTTTATTGCTCAAGTAGAAATGTGCATTGCTTAAACCAGAAGGATTTAGCCCAAATTCAGATGAGCTGACTTGATTTCTTGTACAGATGTGGGTGGTGGGAGGGAATGCCAGTAGATGATCCAGATCCTGCCACCTTTAAGGATGAGCAAGGAAATCATACTCTGCAAAGAAGAATCCTGAGCTCTTGGATTGGAGCATGAGATTTGGTCCTTTGAAACATTAACTGAAGGAAGGAGGACTCTCACAGTATCACAGTACAACAGAGGTGGGAAGGGACCTCAAGATATCATCCAGTCCAACCCCATTCCCAAAGCAGGATCACCCAAGGGAGTCTGCACAGGAACGTATCCAGGTGGGGTTTGGAAAGTCTCCAGAGAAGGAGACTCCACAACCCCCCTGGGCAGCCTGCTCCAGGGCTCTGCCACCCTCACTGGAAAGAAGTTTCTCCTCATGTTGAGGTGAAATCTTCTATGTTCAAGCTTATACCTGTTGTTCCTTGTCTTATCACTGTGCACCACTGAAAAGAGCCTGGCCCCCTCCACTTGACACCTCAGCTATTGATAGACATTGATCAGATCCCCTCTCAGCCTTCCCTTCTGCCCAGGGCTCTCAGTCTCTCTTCATCTCAGTGGCTCTGCTTTGCAGCAGCAGTGAATAAGTAAATCTCAAAGCACTCAACAAAACTAAGGAGCTCTTACCTCCATTTCACAATTGTGGACCACGAGGAAGTCCCAGGAATATTGTATTAAAAAGAAAAAAAAGGGTTGTCACTGAGACAAAGGATGAGGTTCCCAGCCACAGTTTATTTTAAGTTGCTGGATTTTTTTTTTTCTTCAGTCGTCTTCAATCAAACTAAATCTATGATGGATGTATCTCTTGAGTTTAAATTTGCCAGTGAAAGATGCTATATGGAGATGGAAGAGGCTCAGTGAATGCCTTAAGGTTACAGAATCATAGAATGATCCAGGCCTGAAGGCACCTCCAAAGGTCATAGCAGTCAGCAGGGACATCCCCAACTAGATCAGGTTGCTCAGGGCCTCATTATGCCTCACCTTGAATATCTCCAGGGAAGGGGCCTCAGCCACCTCCCCGGGAAACCTGTCCCAGTGTTCCACCACCCTCACAGTGCAGAACTTCCTAATATCCAATCTAAATCTGCCCTGGGTTGGTGGAACCTCTTTTCTAACTGAGAGCAACTCATTCTTCCAGACCACCTCAGTTGTGGCCACAGAGATATGAACAATTTTAAGTAACTTAAGAGTCTCTGGTTGAGGTTGAGGAAGAGTCCACATGTTCTGGACAAAGCATCCTGCTCCTTTTAGTATCTTCCTACAATAGGTGTGGGCCAACTCTTTGCTGTTTTCTTGCCCCTGAGATTTCTACTCTTTCTGAGGATGTTACACCAAACCCTTGCAGGTTTTACTGGCTGCAGAGTTGGTCTCAAGTGTCATAAAAGATTGCTTGTTATAAAAGCTTCTCTGAGGAGTGGCTATCAAAAGCAGGTGGCACTCAGATCTGTAGAACTTCTCCTTTTGACTCATGAAAATGTTCTTGGAGTGGAAAAGTTAGTTACTACAGAGAAACATGGACAGATTTGTTGACTAGTGTACTGCAGGCTGCTTCATCTGGAGACAGAAAGCAGCTGCAAAGAGGGACTGATGCTCCCCACAGGCCCAGTTCTCAGAGAGTAGAGAAGGTCTTGATTTCAATAGATTGGAGTACAGAAAATATAGAATGACAGAATCAGTTTGGTTGGAGAAGAGATTGAAGATCATTGAGTCCAACCATTCTCTAGTTCTACCAAGGCTGCTGCTAAACCATGGCACTCAACCCCACATCTCTGCCTCTGAAACTCCTCCAGGGATGGGCATTCAACCACTTCCCTGGGCAGCCTGTGCCAGGCTTTGAGAACACTTCCAGTGAAGAATTTTCTTCTCCTATCCAACCTGGACTTCCCCTGGTACAACTCGAAGCCATTTCCTCTCATCCTGAATGTTTGCTTGGAGTTCCCTAGAACCTCTTTGCAGTCCTACAATTCAGCCCAGCTGTATGGGCTGTGCACACTCCACAGGCACTCCTGGAAGTGTAAAGCACAAGGCTGTCACCAGTTTGTCAGCACTTCTGGAGCACTCTTCAGACCCCAGCCAATCAAGCAGCAAAATAAACCATGCCCAGGGCAATTTCTGCTGAACTGCCTCTGTGCACTGCTGGTAGGAACTGTGCCAGAAAAGACACCGAGCAGAACTCCCCAGTGGGGTGGCTGAGAAACTGCTTTCCCTAGTTGTGGGTGCCCTCTGAGATGAGAAGTTGCTTCCTCACCTCTCCTCTGACCTTTGGGCCGTGCAAGCTCATTGCTGAGTGCACCCTCAGCAAGTTTGCTGATGACACCAAGCTGTGTGGTGCAGCAGACAGGCTGGAGGGAAGGGATCCATCCAGAGGGAGCTGGACAGGCTGGAGAGGTGAGCACAAGCCAACCTCATGAGGTTCAGCAAGACCAAGTGCAAGGTCCTGCAGCTGGGTCGAGGCAATCCCAAGCACAAATCCAGGCTGGGCAGGGACTGGCTGGAGAGCAGCCCTGAGGAGAGGGACTTGGGGGTGCTGGGGGATGAGAAGCTCAACAGGAGCTGTCAGTGTGCACTTGCAGCCCAGAGAGCCAAGCAGAGCCTGGGCTGCATCAGGAGAAGTGTGGCCAGCAGGTCAAGGGAGGTGATTCTCCCCCTCTGCTCAGCTCTGGTGAGACCCCACCTGGAGTACTGCATCCAGTTCTGGAGCCTCTGTTCCAAGAGGGATCTGGACATGCTGGAAGGTGTCCAGAGAGGGCCACCAGGATGAGCAGGGGGCTGGAGCTGCTCTGCTATGAGGACAGACTGAGAGAGTTGGGGCTGTTCAGTCTGGAGAAGAGAAGGCTCTGAGGTGACCTTCTTGTGGCCTTCCAGGATCTGAAGTGGGGACTTTTTAGCGTGTCAGGTAGTGACAGGACTAGGGGGAATGGAACAAAGCTGGAAGTGGGGAGATTCAGATTGGATGTGAGGAAGAAGTTCTTCCCCATGAGAGTGGTGAGAGCCTGGAATGGATTGCCCAGGGAGGTGGTGAAAGCCTCATCCCTGAAGGTTTTGAAGGCCAGGCTGGATGTGGCTGTGAGCAACCTGCTGTGTTGTGAGGTGTCCCTGCCCATGGCAGGTGGGTTGGAACTGGATGATCCTTGTGGTCCCTTCCAACCCTGGCTGATTCTATGATTCCATGATTCTATTCCATATCTGGTCTAAATGGCATGGTGGTCAGTTCAGGAAGCACACTAAGTGAAGTGGACTCCAGTGAGGCACTGTCACAGGCCAACCCAATTCTTCACATTCCACTTGAAGCTACTCATAAAGCCTTCTGCTCACTCCAGTGTGCAAAGCCTGTGTTACTGCAAACAGCTCGAAATGCACAGTTCATTCCCAGAGGGATTAAAAAGAGAATAAACCTATCACATTCTTGGGGAAAACTAAAGAAAAAAAAAGCAAAAAGAGGGCAAGACAGCTTGGATAAAAATTTTCATGGACAATTTCTAACTGTGATTCATTTTAACTTGAAGACTTATGGCCAATGTTCAAATATTTGCATTCAAGCTTTTTTTCTCCCTGCCTGTCCTCCATGACCCCTACTTAGAAATACTTTTTTTTTCCCTTTTTCTTTTCTTTTACTTTTTTTTTTTTATGTTTTATAGAGCTGAATTTTCCAAAGGACTGGAAAATACCAGATTGTCAAAGTCATCACAGTTCCCAGAAAGTTGCCTCAGAAGAAAGCAGACAGATTTTGAAACAACTTTGCCTTTCCCTTAGGTTTCTGTGTAGTATCCTGCCAGCTTGCCCACTCAGCTGGCCTTTGCTATCCCACCTAGCAGGCTGACAAGGACACAAGATCACAGAATCACTGGGGTTGCAAAAGACTTTTAAGGTCAAGTCCAACCATTCTATTTCCACATCTTGCAAGATCAAAACCTGAGAAGCTTTTGATAGCTCCCTGAGCTTCCTAGGGCTAGGCTCGGAAATACTCTGGCATAAAAATTCCCTGAGCATTTTTCAGAGGCACCCCAAGAGTCTTGGGGATCTCAATCTCCTTCTCCATGAGCTGGTTTCTACCTGGTGAGCTGCCAGGTATCATAGAATCATAGAATGGTCCAGGCTGCAAGAGACCTCTAGAAGTCATCCAGTCCAACCTCCCTGCAGTCAGCAGGGACATTCCCAATGTGAATGCCTCTGAATACTACAGGCTTAAGGTTATAGAATCACAGAAAGGTCCAGGCCCAAAGTGACCTCCAAATGTCATAGCAGTCAGCAGGGACATCCTCAACTAGCTCAGGTTGCCCAGAGCACTGTCAAGCCTCACCTTGAATATCTCCAGGGAAGGAGCCTCAACCACCTCCCTGGGCAACCTGTTCCAGTGTTCCACCACCCTCATGGTGCAGAACTTGTTCCTAACACCCAAATCTAAATCTGCTCTGCTCTAGTTTGAAGCCATTTCCCCTTGTCCTGTCACTGCAGGCCTTTGCAAACAGTCTCTCTCCATCCTTCCTGGAGTCCCTTTCAGGTCCTGGCAGGCTGCTATTAGGTCTCCCTGGAGCCTCCTCTTCTCCAGGCTGAACACCCCCAGCTCCCTCAGCCTGTCCTCATAGCAGAGGTGCTCCAACCCCCGATCATTTTTGTGACCTTCTCTGGACCTTCTCCATCAGGTCTATGTCCTTCCTATATTGAGGGCTCCAGACCTTCACAGGTGAGGTCTCAGCAGAGCAAAGTGGCAGAAACACTTCTCTGCATCTACTGGCAGTGCTGCTTTGGATGCAGCCCAGGATGTGATTTGCCTTCTGGACTGCAAGCTCACACTGCCTGCCTTTTCTCACCTCCTCTCAGTTGGTGAGAAAAACTCTTCAGAAACACATGGAGGTGGCCAAAGTGAAATGTTTTGTCAACCTTTTTGAAAGGGGACCTTTGGTGTCATAGAATCACAGAATTGTCAGGGTTGGAAGGGACCTCAAGGATCATCCAGTTCCAACCCCCCTGCCATGGCCAGGGACACCTCACACTACAGCAGGTTGCTCAGAGCCACCTCCAGCCTGGCTGCAAAAACCTCCAGGGATGAGGCTTCCACCTGGGCAACCTGTTCCAGTGTCTCACCATCCTCATGGGGAAGAATTTCTTCCTAACATCCAATCTGAATCTACCCATTTTTAGTTTTCCCCCAGTCCTATCACTCTCTGACACCCTCAAAAGTCCCTCCCCAGCTTTCTTGTAACCCCCTTCAGATGCTGGAAGGCCACAAGAAGGTCTCCCCAGAGCCTTCTCTTCTCCAGACTGCACAACCCCAACTCTCTCAGTCTGTGGAATTTAGAAACCTGACCTGCCATTGAAATCACCATGGCAGTGTCTTGGCACTAGGTGGAGAGGGGAGGATGGATGCTTCGGCAAGCTGACCCAGCACACACACTGCAGACATGAAGCAGAAAGAAATTGTCATTTTGTTTCAACACTTGGCTGTGAAAAGGATCCTTAAAAGCAAACTCTGCCTTCATTTGCACCAGGGCCCAACTTTGGTGACCTGGGTGCATTTGGGGAAGCAGCCCAGGGGGCAGGGTGAGCCTCCAGCCAGAGCAGCCTGGCTCTGGGTGATGGCTTTGCTGAGTGCATCCATCAGGAGCTGCCATCTCCCTGGCTGTCAGCTGCTGCCAACCTGCTGCTGAGCCATCCACTGGCCCAGGTGACCTGTGGGACACTCAAGGGCTCCTGTCTACCTGTCAGCACAGGTGTCACCCCAGGAGGGAAGGCAAACAAATTGCCCCTAGAGTGGAAGGGACAAGTGACCTGTGCAGAGCGGGACCAGAGGGGCCTCCTGCTGGCTCCTCATCCTCCTTTGCCTTCCTGGGGGAAATTAAGGATGGGGCTCCACGGGGAGCATACAGCTGCACCCATACCAGCAAATGAAACCATGGAAGATGTCCACATTCCCTGGGCAAGAACTGAGTTGTACTCAGCTCTGGTGAGGCCACACATAGAGTATTGTGTCCAGTTTTGGGCACCTCGATACAGGAGAGATGTGGAGGTGCTGGAGCCAGGGCAGAGGAGGGCAAGGAAGCTGTGAAGGGCCTGGAGAAGAGCAACTGAAGGAACTAGGGAAGGTTAGTTTGGAAAAGAGGAGGCTGAGGGGAGACCTCATTGCTGTCTACAACTCCCTGAAAGGAGGCTGTGGAGAAGCTGCTGCTGGTCTCTTCTCACAGGTAATTAGTGATAGAACAAGAGGGAATGGCCTCAAGCTGCCACTGGGTAGGTTTAGACTGGACATTAGGAAACATTTCTTTCCCAGCAAGAGTGGTCAGGCATTGGAATGAGCTGCCCAGGAAGGTGCCTGAGTCCCCAAGCCTGGATGTGCTTAAAGGTGTTTTGGATGTGGTGCTTGGGGCTATGGTTTAGGGGTGACCCTTGTAGAGTAGGGTTGTGGGTTGGACTTGGTGATCCTGAGGGGCTTTTCCAACCTGAATGCTTCTGTGATTCTGTGTGATGAGTTGGCCCAAGTGTTGGAGTCAGCTCTCACAAACATGTCAGCACACACAAATGGCAGCACTCACGCTCCCCAACACTAAAAGGACATGGATCTGTTGGACAGGGTCCAGAGGAGGGCCACAAAGATGATCAGAGGGCTGGAACACCTCTGCTATGGGGACAGGCTGAGAGGTTTGGGGCTGTTCAGCCTTGAGAAGGCTCTGGGGAGACCTTACAGCAGCCTTCCAGTATCTGAAGGGGGCTACAGGAGAGCTGGAGAGGGATTTTTGCAAGGACTTGTGGTGATAGGATGAGGGGCAATGGTTTCAAACTAGAGCAGGGTAGATTCAGATTGGATGTTAGGAAGAAGTTCTTCCCCATGAGGGTGGTGAGAGCCTGGCAGAGGTTGCCCAGGGAGGTGGTGGAAGCCTCATCCCTGGAGGTTTTTGCAGCCAGGCTGGATGTGGCTGTGAGCAACCTGCTGTGGTGTGAGGTGTCCCTGCCCATGGCAGGGGGGTTGGAACTGGGTGATCCTTGAGGTCCCTTCCAACTCAAACCATTCTGAGTCTATGATTCTATGAAATGATTTTATAACTCTATGTTCTATGATTCTATGAAATGCCCTCTGGGATCCATACTTAGCAGTAGAGCCCAAATCCAAGCTTTGGTTACCTGAGGGAAAGGCATTTTTATGGATGCATGCAAACATACAAGTACCTTCTTAAGTGGCAGGTTACATTAATGCCATTGGTTTAAGTAAAGACAAGGAAAAAACTTCTCTTGCTTGTCCTTCCCTTCAGAGTACAATCTTGAGTGCTCCAGCAGCAAATTTCTTTGGGTGTTTTCTCTTTTTTTTTTTTTTCCTATTGTACTAGAAAGAGTTCCTATGGCTGCTGAGGCACGAGCATCTGTCTCTTATCATGTGTAACTTTTCTTGATTATTTCTAGAGAGGCAGACTAAACATGCAGCTCTGACATAAGGCAGCATCACACTTTGATTTCTGCTTTGCTCAGAAGCCTGCACCAGCTGAACTAAGTCTCTACAGAAGACTGCATTTATGACCTCAGCCTGGGGGCTAAGGGGAGGGCTTGGAGGATTAGTGAAAGGAAAACCAGCTATTAGAGATTGCTGCCAGCATCCTGACACTCTTTGACAACAGGGTCAGGGGGCTTGGTACCCATCACTGCTATTGCATCTGATTCCTTTAGTCTTAAATGATGCTTATAAGGTGGATTTGGACACTCATCTGCCCCTTTGCCACTTTTAGGAGAGCTGGAGAAATCAAATCCCAGTCAGGAGCCACCTTTAAAAACAAGGTCAGAGTGAAAAAATGGTTTTCCCAGGGAGAAAACCCCACTGCCCTCAACACCAGCATGGTGTGGGGGTCACTTCACAAGCTAAGCAGTGCAGAGTGGGTTTCTGCTTTGCTAAACAGCCACCACATGCCTTTGGAAGCTGTGCTCAAGAGTCAGTAAGCTATGGGTTCTTAGAAGATGGAAGCTGCTGCGTAACTATAAAATTGCTGTTGTTAGTGGAGCTTCAGTCCTGATGAAAACAAGGCTGCTAACAAATCCCCTCAGGCCCAGCAGACAAGTGCAAAAGAAACAACTCCCCACGGGCTCTGAGAAGTTCCAGCTCCACAAACAGCAAACAGGACTCATTGCACAAATCCTCCTGCTCTGCCTGCTTCTTTGCCTGCCCTGCAGTCAGGTTATTCCTGTGCTTTCAGGCACTGGTGATGTCTTTACTGTGGCACAGGAAAGGCAGATCCAATCCATTTCTGTTGTAAAGAAGCCAGGGGAATGATTAGAGGCCTGGCAGCCCTGCCATGTGAGGAGAGGCTGAGACAGCTGGTAGGGTGTTCAGCCTGGAGAGAAGGCTGAGGGGAGAGCTTATTGTTACAGAGCAGTCCATAAAGGGTGGCTACCAGGAGGATGGAGACAAGGAGTCCCATGGAAAAGACAAGGGGGGATGGGGACAAGTTACTGCTGGGGAGGTTCCCATAGGACTGCAGAAGCAAATGTTTCCCCATGAGCACAGACAGACACTGGAATCATCTCCCAAGGGAAGCAGTGGATTCCTCTACACTGCTCAGTTTGATGACTCATCCTGCCAGGCTGCTGGGCCAGCTCATTTCAGCTCCACTATCACCTAGAAAGGTTGGACCAGATGATCTCTGGGGTCCCTTCCAGCCTGGCATTATGTGATTCATTCCAAGAGAGTTAAGCCAGGGACTTTCCATCAGCCTTGCTTCTGAGCTCATGCAGGCAGCAGTGTCATTGCCCAAGCAGCCCACAGAGGAAAGGATCCCTTCCGACTTCCTAGACACATCATGGGACACAACTTGCTCTTCACCTGCTGCAGCAGATGAGCCTGACATCACCTGTCGTGGCATAGCTCATCTGCTCAGCCTCCTGGTTTTTCCCTCTCCCTGACTTATGCAAATGGGTGTTCCACAGCCCTGGTCTAGTCCTGTATCTGGGTACAGCATTTCTGTTCCCCTTACATGCCTGCCTCAGCACTGGCCTCTTCTTGCAGGGACAGGCAAGCACACACAGCATAAATGAGTCTTTTGTTCAAGGGAACACAAGCTAGTAGTCAAGATCCCATTTCCAGAGGCAAATGAAGCTCAAGGATCCTAAGTCTCACTGAAAGACTTCTGTAGGTCTCAGGTTCCAAGGTCTACATCTGGAGAAATGTTTCTGGTTTGAAGAGGAGGCAGAGCATGGAAGTGTAAGTTGGCTACTAAGTCAGAATCACAGAACCATCCAGCTGTCTAGTCTGGAAGAGACCTCTGAGATCATCAAGTCCAACCACACACCCAGAGCTCACATTCCCACTACTAGAAGGAGCTGTAGTAAGTGGGTTTAAGGTCTGGGGCATGCTCTTCTTGCTGCTATCTTTGCTCAGTACATGTCACAGAATTACACAATCACAGAATGGTAGGGGATAGAAGGGGCCTCTGTAGACCCCACTGCCAGAGTGGGGTCACCTAGAAAAGGTTGCACAGGAGTGCATCCAGGTGGGTTTGGAGAGTCTCCAGAGAAGGAGACACCACAATCTCTCTGGGCAGCCTGTCCCAGTGCTCCACCACCCTCGTTGTGCAGAAATTCCTCCTCCTGTTTAGGTGGAACTTCCTATGTTCAAGCTTGAGCCTGTTACTTCTTGTCCTGTCACTGGGCACCACTGGAAAAAGCCTGGTCCCACCCTCCTGACACCCACCCTTGAAGTATTGATCAGCATTGGAGAGATCCCCCCTCAAGTCTTCTCTTCTCCAGAGCTGTTCCAGAGAAATCTATACAGATGTTGAGATCCAGGTCACACCATGAGGAAAGGGTGACAGACTTTTGGTCTCAGAGGACTGAAAAAAAAGCCCCTGAGAAGGGGTGTGGACAGGTGGGAAGGAGGGTGACACAGAGTGGTGGCACTTAGCCCTCAAGTTTTTTCCCCATAGCCCATGGGCTGTGGAGGCATTGGGACACTGGTAGTGGAGCACCAATGCTGACATCACTCCATAGGATCAGAGGATCAGAGGATGTTAGGGGTTGGAAGGGACCTTCAAAGACCATCCAGTCCAACCCCCCCTGAACCCTGAGGACCATAGAATCCATCACAGGTCACAGGAACACATCCAGACGGGGCTGGAAAGTCTCCAGAGAAGGAGACTCCACAACCTCTCTGGGCAGCCTGTTCCAGGGCTCTGTGACCCTCACAATGAAGAAGTTCCTCCTCATGTTGAGGTGGAACCTCCTGTGCTGGAGATGATATCCATTGCCCCTTGTCCTATCCCAGGGTGCAACTGAGCAGAGCCTGTCCCCTCCCTCTTGCCCCCCAGCCCTCAGATATTTATGTTTATTAGATCCCCTCTCAGCCTTCTCTCCAGACTAACCAGCCCCAGGGCTCTCAGCCTCTCCTCCCCAGGCAGTGCTGCAGTCCCTTCAGCATCCTGGTAGCTCTCCATTGAACTCTCTCCAGCAGATCCCTGTCTCTCTTGACCTGGGGAGCCCGGCACTGGATGCAATATTCCAGGTGAGGTCTCACAAGGTTAGAGTAGAGGGAGAGGAGAACCTCCCTGGCCCTGCTGGCCACACTCCTCTGAATGCCCCCCAGGATCCCATTGGCCCTCTTGGCCACCAGGGCACATTGCTGACCCTTGGAGAACTTGTTCACCAGCACTCCCTGCTCCAGTAGCCAGGCAAGTGCTGAGGGGTCAGCTGAGGCTGTGAGGGGTGTGAAAGAATATTGTGGCACATCCCTGCTGTGGCTTGTGGCCTTTTATTATAGCTCTGCAGCTTATTACAGTGTAGTGAGGAGGATTCTGTGGTCAGTGGTGATATTCCCAGTAGATGTGCCAGGATCCTTCCAGACAGGAGCCTATTACTTCGGTGCCTGCAGCCCCAACAGGCACAGCTCAGTGACTTCTCTTGCCTCTTCTGCTCTCCCAGGGTAAATTTCTTCGTGAGAGTGATCTCTCCAAAAGAAATACAATTATCCCAAATGCCTGACTCCAGACTCATATCCCTCTGGGCTTTCCCTGAGACCTACCCTGTGACACCCACCCAGCACGCTGAAGCAGTTTGCACAGTCAGATTTTGCCTTGCTGTGGTGCTTTGGGCTTTTGGTGCCCATGGAAGGGAGAAATTAACAAATGTGGTGCTTTGAGTCCCCTCCAGTAATTACAGCTGGGTGTAATACGGTGGGACTAAGTGACAATGCCTGAAGCAGATGAGATCTGTAACCTGCAGGAGCTAATCCAGGTGATTTTTTTTGTCAGTAAGCAAAGCTCTATCAGATGATGTTTTAAATATTGAGATCTCCCAAGTCATGACCAACTCTTCCTCTCTCTACTCCATAAAATATGGCTATAGGTCTAGTGGAAACACCACATATGATGCAATAATCATAGAAGAGTCAAGGTTGGAAGAGACCTTTGGGTCCAAGTCCAACCACTTATTCAGAGCTCACAACCCACCACCACTGCTGGGCCACTGCCATTAACCCATGGCCCTCAGCACCACATCCATGTGGCTTTTAAACTCCTCCAGGGATGGAGACTCCACCACCTCCTTGGGCAGCCTGTGCCAGTGCCTGACAACCCTTTCTAAAAACAATTTTTTCCTCATATCCAACCTGAACCTTCCCTGGCACAACTTCAGACCATTTCTTCTTGTCCTGTTACTTGTTGCATGGGAGAAGAGATGAACCCCACCTCAATCCCACCTTTCAGGGAGTTGTAGAGGCTGATGAGACACCTCTCAGCCTTTTCTGAAGACTGAACAAGCCCAGTTCCCTCAGCCATTCTTCATTAGATTTGTGTTAGAACCATAGAATCAGTCAGGGTTGGAAGGGACCTCAAGGCTCAGCCAGTTCCAACCCCCCTGCCATGGGCAGGGACACCTCACACTACAGCAGGTTGCTCACAGCCACATCCAGCCTGGCTGCAAAAAACTTCAGGAATGAGGCTTCCACCACCTCCTTGGGCAACCTGTGCCAGTCTCTCACCACCCTCATGGGGAAGAATTTCTTCCTAACATCCAATCTGAGTCTCCCCATTTCTAGTTTTGTTCCATTCCCCCCAGTCCTATCACTGCCTGACACCCTAAAAAGTCCCTCCCCAGCTTTCTTGGAGCCCCCTTCAGATACTGGAAGGCCACAAGAAGGTCACCTCAGAGCCTTCTGTTCTCCAGACTGCACAACCCCAACTCTCTCAGTCTGTCCTCATAGCAAAGCAGCTTCAGCCCTCTGCTCATCCTCATGGCCCTTTATGGACACCTTCCAGCACCTCCAGAACCTTTTTGTACTAGAGGCTCCAGAACTGGACACAGTGCTCCAGGTGGGGCCTCACCAGAGAGGAGCAGAGGAGGAGAATCACCTCCCTCACCCTGCTGGCTGTGCTTCTCTTCAAGGTTTCAAGGCGCTTCACCAGCTTCGTTGCTCTTGCAGTGCAATGACCTCTCTGGAACACCCCTGGCTTGCACACTGCAGGATGTATTCAGCCATGGATTGCATAAATACAGAGACAGGGATTTCTGTGACCAGGGACTATAAATCAGATGAAGAAGAACTCAGCACCTTTCAGCTGATTTGACATCTAATTATATTGTTGTCTGGATTAATGTCACGGCTGCAGTTAATTTGGACCACTTCCTTTCTCCAAATTATAGCATAGATTTTCTTCACTCTATCAAGTTGCTATTATTAGAAATAGTAAAGTAGCCCCTGTCTGCAAGAAAATCCACTTGGGCACTGCCTACAAACTCCATTTTCCAGTACAGTTGGCTTGTAGGAAGTTTCATTTCTGGAAGAGAAGTTATTTTAATGCCAAATTATTCCTTCACAGGACTATTAGAAGCTCAAGAATCCACATCTTATATGACTAAAGCATTCCTCTCAGTCTCTTCCACTGTTTTGGGTTTTGAGGTGGGGATTTTGGTTTGGGATTTTTGGGGGGTTTTGGGGTGGGTTTAGGGTTTTTTTTGTTTGTTTTGGGTTTGTGTTTTGGTTTGGTTTGGTTTTGGTTGGTTGTTTTTGTTTGGGGTTTTTTGGGGGTTTGTTGTTTTCATAGTTTTGGCTTTTTCATCTTTATTTCTTTCTTCCTTTCTTTATTTCTTCATTCATTTCTTCCTTCCTTTATTTCTTCCTTTCTTTCTTTATTTCTTCCTTTCTTTATTCCTTCCTTTCTTTCTTCCTTTCTTTATTCCTTCCTTTCTTTCTTCCTTTCTTCCTTCCTTCCTTTCTTTCTCTTTCTTTCTCTTTCTTTCTCTTTCTTTTTCTTTCTTTTTCTTTCTCTTTCTTTCTTTTTTTCTTTCTTTCTTTCTTGCTTTCTTTTTCTTTCTTTCTCTTTCTTTCTCTTTCTTTCTTTTTTCTTATTTTCTTTCTTCCTTTCTTATTTTCTTTCTTCCTTTCTTCTTTTTCTTCCTTTCTTCCTTTCTTCCTTTCTTCCTTTCTTCCTTTCTTTCTTCCTTTATTTTCTTCCTTTCTTCACTTCTTCCTTTCTTTTCTTCCTTTCTTCCTTTCTTCCTTTCTTTCTTCCTTTCTTCCTTTCTTTTCTTCCTTTCTTCCTTTCTTCCTTTCTTTCTTCCTTTATTTTCTTCCTTTCTTCGGTTCTTCCTTTCTTTTCTTCCTTTCTTCATTTCTTTTCTTCCTTTCTTCCTTTCTTCCTTTCTTTTCTTCCTTTCTTCCTTTCTTCTTTTCTTCCTTTCTTCCTTTCTTCCTTTCTTTTCTTCCTTTCTTCCTTTCTTTCTTCCTTTATTTTCTTCCTTTCTTTGCTTCTTCCTTTCTTTTCTTCCTTTCTTCCTTTCTTCCTTTATTTTCTTCCTTTCTTCCTTTCTTCTCTTCTTCCTTTCTTTTCTTCCTTTCTTCCTTTCTTCCTTTATTTTCTTCCTTTCTTCCTTTCTTCCTTTCTTCCTTTCTTTCTTCCTTTCTTTTCTTCCTTTCTTCCTTTCTTTTCTTCCTTTCTTCCTTTCTTCCTTTCTTCCTTTCTTCCTTTCTTCTTTTCTTCCTTTCTTCCTTTCTTTCATTCTAAAGTTTTTAGCGAATCCACAAGAAGATATTCAACTAGAGCAGAGTAGATTTAGATTGAATGTCAGGAACAAGCTCTTTACCATGAGGGTGGTGGAACACTGCAACAGGTTGCCCAGGGAGGTGGTTGAGGCTCCATCCCTGGAGATATTCAAGGTGAGGCTCAACAGGGCTCTGGACAACCTGAGCTGGTTGAGGATGTTCCTGCTGACTGCAGAGGGGGTTGGACTGGATGACGTTTGAAGGTCCCTTCCAACCCAGACCATTTTATGATTCCATGATTCTATGATCAATGTTAGCAGCATTAGGGCATCAATATAAGAGGAATTTTCTTCTCTTTCTATCCTCTTCCTGGCTGAAAAAGAAAAAGAGAGAAGGAAACCCCTTGCTTTTTCTTCTTCTTCCCTTTCAAAGTAGTTCTGAGAGGAGCTTGTAAACCTAGCAGTCCCATGTCATGTTTTTTTTGCACTTTTTGTTTCACTGATGGCTAAATGCCTCTGGCATGCAGCTCCGTGTACTGTTATGTGCTTCAGCAAGTAGCAGGAAGGAGAAAATAATATTCAGGACAAGGGAAGGGAAGAAGAAAGAAGTCATAGAAGCACAGAACTGTTTGGGTTGGAAGGGACCTTGAAGATCATCCAGTTCCAATCTCCCTGCCATGGGCAGGGACACCTCCCACTAGACCAAGTTGCTTAAAGCCTCACCCAGCCTGGTCTTAAAAGCTCCCAGGGATAAGGTATCCACAGCTTTTCTAGGCAACCTGTTCCATTGTCTCACCACCCTCATAATAAAGAACTTCTTCTTAATGTCCAATCTAAATCTCCCCTGCTCTACTTTCAAACCATTTCCCTTTGTCCTATCACCACAGGCACTTATAAATAGTTCCTCTCCAGCATAAAATCTCCTACTAAAACAGTGGTGTAAGGAGCAACACAAGCAGCCTGGACAAAGATGACCCTCCTGTGCTTCATGGCACTGCCAGAACAGCAAGGTCTAGAGGGCAGATCCTGGCACAAACAGCAACAGCATGGAGCTGATGGCATTAAACCACGCAGAAAGTGACACAGAGGGCTCCAGCCCAGTTATCCTCAGAGCAGAAGAGAGTTAGGGCTGAGTTTTAAGCATTTTCCAGAGATCAGGTTTGCTTGCCCTTTATAATGATTACAACAGAAACAGTAAAGCCATGCCTAGGTAAGTCTCTAGCCAGGCAGAGCTACTGTAGTCTATGACCTCAAATATATGTAAATGTATAGATAGAATCACAGAATCACAGAATCATAGAATTGTTTCCATTGCAAAACATCTCTAACATCACTGAGTCCAACCATCAACCCAACCATTAAACCATGTCCTAAAGTGCCATGGCCACAGGTTTCTTGAACCCCTCCAGGGATGGGGACTTCACCACCTCCCTGGGCAGCCTGTTCCAATCCTTGACCACTCTTGCAGCAAAGAAGTTTTTCCTAATCTCCAACCTAACCCTCCCCTGGCACAATTTCAGGCCATCCCCTCTTATTCTGTCAGCTGATGCTAGAGAGAAGAGTCCAACCCCCACCTGGCCTCACCCTCCTTTCAGGGAGCTGTAGAGAACAATGAGGTCTCCCCTCAGCCTCCTCTTTTCCATACATCTTGATCCAGGCCTGAACCCATTCAATCCATAACATGGCCACTAAATGCTGTCCCAACACACTTTCAAGACTTGTGGCTAGGAAGTGACAGCTGAAGGATTTTGGCTAATCACCAAGTGAACAATGTCAAACACTGAATGTTTGGACAGTGTCCATTCAACTAACATTTCATCTGGGGCCAGCTGGATTTGCAAACCACTGGGAATGAAATTCCATACTGTCATTTATCCATTAGTAAGAGACAGTGTTGCAGCTGGGTAAAATGCTGGCTCACTCCCGCCTGGAGCTCTCCTAGTGCTGGTAGCTCTCCTTGAACCTCACAAGCCCATTCTGCAGGTCTCCCTTGCCCACCTCTGTACATCTTAGATGGCATCAGCAAACTCAGAGAGGGATTCTGCAGGTATCTAGGTATGTATCAGGGTAATCTCTGACCGGTTATCTAAAATTTGAGGTGCCATTTTGCATTTAAAGCTCCCCTGCTTTATTGTTGTTCAGAAACAGATGAGGCTGGCAGATGTTTGTCCCTGCTTGACTTGATGTGTATCTAAACCTTCTCTTGCTCTCTGATCGCAGGCAACGATGGCAAAGGATGAAGAAGCTGCAAAGTAATCCCACAGAGATACACAACAAGACAAGGATTCTAAGGATCTTAGTCTTACCCCTTGCTTTCTACCTTCTCTTCACCTCCTTTGAAGCTCTCTCCCTTATCTCTCCCTCCCCTCCTTGGATGGTCATCCATTCTCATCTACTCCAACCTCCCTGCCATGGGCAGGGACACCTCTCAACTAGGCTTGGCTGCTCAAGGCCTCATCCAACCTGGCCTTGAACACCCCTAGGAGGAGGAATCCACAGCCTCTCTGGGCAACCTATTCCAGAGTCTTACCACCCTCATACTGAAGAACTTCCTCCCAAGATTCAGTCTAGCCCTGCTCTCCCTCACCTTCAAACCATTTCCCCCCTGTCCTGTTTCTAGACACCCTCATGAAAAGTCCCTTTGCAGCATTCCTGTAGGATCCCTCCAGGTATTGGAAGGCAGCTCTAAGGTCCCCCTGGAGTCTTCTCTTCCCAATGTATGCTCTGGGTAAATTCAGACCAGTCAATACTCCCTGGCCTCAGCAATGGGTGTCCTCAAACCAATTGTGCTTTGATGGAGTACATGGAGCTATGCCCCTGGCTGTGGGAGAAGGGCTTTGAGTCTGTGAGACATTTATAGAACTCCTCAGGGAGTTCTCAGCTCTTTGCTCAGAGTCAAACTGGTTGGAGGTGCTGGTCCAGTGACTGAACTGAGTCGTTTGATGAAGGGTTGGACCTCTCTAAGCACCAGCACAGGAGGTGCTAAGCTAGGGCTGGTTGTACAGGGAAGCCAAAAATCGCCCATGCTCTGAGAAACATCTTCTAACCTGCCACCATTTTCACTGCAGGGAAAAAAACCAAGGAGGAGAAAAGGAAAAACTCCAATAAGGAGGAAAACAAGGAGACGCGACAGGAAGGCAAAGGGCGAGCAGCCCGGAGGCAAAACCAAGAGCAGAGGGAAAGCAACAACAAAACGCAGGCGAAGAAAAGGAAAGCCCCAAACAAAGAGGAGAACCTGGCACCCATTGACACTCCACACTAACAGCCCTCCATCGTTGTTGGAAGTCTTATGATGCTGCTATCTCCTACCAGATCGCCCTGACAGGTGCTCCAACCCTTCAGGCCATCACAACGGACAAGGCTACCAGTTCTGATTCAACTTTAAACAACATTCCAAGTACTTCCTATATTCTCCAAGCAACTGTAGTTTTATCCAAGAGATTGATGTGAGCCAAGAGGAAAACCAACAGAAGTAAAAGAGGAAATCAAGGACAAGGAAAGAGAAATCTAAAAAAAAAAAAAATAAAATTTAACAAATGGGATACTTTTCAAACTCTTCTATTATATGCTTCCATGCATCTGTAAAAGGTAATTAAGACTTTTTGTTTGTTTGTTTTTTGTATATATTAATAATAGGGTATAAAATATAGCAATATAATAATGAGTGACATTCAGATGAAACAAGGTTCTGTTGCTTTGTAAAATATTTTTCAAGGTATTGTTTGAAGGCTGAGGCAAGAGATATGTCTAAATCCAAGACACAAATCGTAGCCCTTCATATATTGTACATAAATATTAAGAGAAAGGAGAAGGGGAAAAAAAAAAAAAAACACAACAAAAAACACCCAAAAGCCACATTTCTGAAGATGCCAGTAGGAACCCAAGGGGTTTGTAGCCTCTGGTGGAACAGGATGAGGTGGCTCCATGGTTCCCTGATCCATGCTCCACATGTGGGTGAGGAGGAAAGGACGCAGCAAGGGTGAGCAGGGGAGAGGAGGCAGCAAGGTTTCAGCAGCCAAGGAAGAAGGAGCAGAAGCATCTGCAGCCTTGAAGACTGAATCCCTGAGGAAGAAGGCAAGGGAGCACAGCTGGAACAGTGCTTTTATCTGTGGGACAACGCAATGTTTCCTGGTCTAAACAGTGATGCCCTGTGTGCTGGTTTCTGCTTTTTATACCTATGTGTAACTTAAAGTCTACATTTCAAACCCTTCTGGTGAATGACAAATCGTATTTGTAGGAGACAAAGTTGAGTTAATAAAAACCAGAAAAGTAGATCATGGCACTGTGTGTTTTTCACAGGGATGCCCATTGCTGCTGGGGGTTAAGCGGGGAGAGAATTGTGACAGAGCTTCACAGACAGAAAAGGGCACAACTTACATCCACTCAGTGCAGGAGTATTCACAATGTCAATGCAGAGGATGTGCAAACTTTTCTCCAACTTTACTTAAATTCTTGTTTAAGTTCTTAAAATCACAGAATCAGAAACATAGACTGGCTTGAGTTGGAAGGGACCTTAAAAATCATCTAGTTCCAACCTCCACACCATGGGCAGGGACACCTCCCATGTTGCTCAAAGCCTCATCCAGCCTGGGTTTAAACACTTCCAGGGATGAGGTGTTCACAACTTCTCTGGGCAAGCTGTTCCAGTGTCTCACCACCCTCATAGTAAAGAACTTCTTTCTAATGTCCAATCCAATGCTCTAGCTTCAAGCCAGAGACTCTTGTCCCAATACTACAAGTCCTTATAAAAAATTCTTCCCCATCTTTCTTGTAGCCCCCTTCAGGTAGTGGAAGGCTGCTCTAAGGTCCCCCCAGAGCCTTCTCTTCTCCAGGCTGAGCAGATTCAAGTCACCCAGCCTGAGCTCACAGGAAAGATGCTCCAGCCTTCTGATCATCATTCTGGTTGGGAAAAAAATATAGAAGTCCAACTGTCAACCCAACACCACCATGGCCATTGAACCATGTCCCAGAGTGCCATATCTACACAGGTTTTGAACACCTCCAGGGACAGTGACTCCACCACCTTCCTGGGCAGCCTGTTCCTATGCCTGACCACACTTTCAGTGAAGACATTTTTCCTGAAATCCAATCTAAACCTCCCCTGGCCGTTCTTTCTCATTCTATCATTAGTTGCTTGGGAGAAGGCTTCCCTCTGACACAGCAGAGATGAAAATTTCCCCTGCTCAGGTGACCAATCAAATCCCTTGGCATCCTCCTGGCTATGTTAGTGCCTTGAGTGACTGACCCACCAGTGAAGGCCTATACACTGCCTCTCTGCTCAGAAACGGACTTAACCTTTCCAGAAGTGTGCTGAGGAACCAACATGCTTCACAACATGTATTTCCCTGCCATGCTTTCCTGCAGGGCAGTTGTAAGAGGCAACACCCTGCCCAGTGTGATGCATAGCCTGGAAAACATGGCAGGGAAGCCTTCCCAGCCAGTCCCTCTCCCTGTTCACTGTTTCTCTTTCTTACAGAGAGTTTGGTCTTCAAAAAGACTGCCCAGCCCTGCAGCCTGTCTCAGGCTGAGCAAGTCTGAGCAAGTCTGAGCAACAGGCTTCAGTGAGTTTTGCAGAAGGATTTTGCAGGATAAGCTTCCTACATTTTGCTTTGTCAGACTTTTGTCTCTTAATCATAGAATCATGGGACTGTTGAGCTTGGAAGAGACCTTTGGGGTCATCAAGTCCAACCACTCACCCAGAGCTCACAACCCCACCATGGCTGCTAAGCCACTGCCACTAACCCATGTCCCTCAGCACCACATCCATGTGGCTTTTAAACTCCACCAGGGATGGTGACTCCACCACCTCCCTGGGCAGCCTGTCCCAGTGCCTGACAACCCTTTCTGGGAAGAAATTTTTTCCTAATCATAGAATTGTCAGGGTTGGAAGGGACCTCAAGGTTTATCCAGTCCCAACCCCCCTGCCATGGGCAGGGACACCTCACACTACAGCAGGTTGCTCACAGCCACATCCAGCCTGGCTGCAAAAACCTCCAGGGATGAGGCTTCCACCACCTCCCTGGGCAACCTGTGCCAGTCTCTCACCACTCTCACGGTGTAAAACTTCTTCCTGGAAACATGCAATCTGAATATATCCATTTCTAGTTTTGTTCCATTCCCCCCAGCCCTATCACTCCCTGACAGCCTAAAAAGTCCCTCCCCAGCTTTCTTGTAGCCCCCTTCAGATACTGGAAGGCCACAAGATGGTCTCCTTGGAGCTTTCTCTTCTCCAGACTGAACAGCCCCAACTATCCAACCTGAACCTCCTCTGGCACAGCTTGGGGCTATTTCCTCTTGTCCTGTCACTTGAGTGTGAGAAAAGACCAATCCCCACCTGCCTCCAACCTCCTGTGATGTAGTTGTAGATGTCATGACTGCATGGTGAGATAGTCAGCCTAAGAACTTGGGTGTTTAAGGCTCCCACAGCTTGCCTCCAGCTTCCAGGAGAAGCAGTCAAATCTTTCTGTAGGCAGGCTCTGATTGTATGCATAGAGTAAAGTTTTGGTGGGGAGAAGACCTAAAAGCCAAAGGCTGAGTGTTCCAGATGTGAGCCTCCTACACTTATAACACTCGTCACAGAAGTGATGATGTCTGAATGAGCAAGAGAGGGAAAGCAGGGTGTGAGAGGTGAGAGGCACCTAGCAGTGGGAAACTGGAGAGGGGATGGTTATCTACTTTCTTTTTTTTTTTCTGAGACCTTTTTCTACTCGCCAGCCCCTCCCTGCTGTTCATTAGATGGGACATAGGTAGGACAACTAACTCAGTTCTGCTGAGAACAAGGTCAGATGGTTTGGATGTCTTATGTGCAGGTGTGCATGAAGTGGAGTCAGGAATGGAAGGACTGCTAGAGACTGGAGTTTGAATCAGAATCCTTTAAAAAGAGAGGACATCATTGTAGTCTGAAACATCTTGGAGGCCTGAGGGGGGAGTATTCCCACATCTTGGTCCCTTGTAGTCACCTCTGAAAAGAGTCACAGAATCAGAGAATCAGAGAATCACAGAAACACAGAATCACAGAATCATAGAATCTTAGAATCACAGAATTATAGAATCAGAGAATCACAGAATCACAGAATCATAGAATCATAGAATTACAGAATCAGAGAATCAGAGAATCAGAGAATCATAGAATCACAGAATCATAGAATTATAGAATCACAGAATCAGAGAATCACAGAAACACAGAATCATAGAATCATAGAATCATAGAATCATAGAATTATAGAATCAGAGAATCAGAGAATCACAGAATCAGAGAACCAGAGAATCACAGAAACACAGAATCACAGAATCATAGAATCACAGAATTATAGAATCAGAGAATCACAGAATCACAGAATCAAAGAATCATAGAATCACAGAATTATAGAATCAGAGAATCAGAGAATCACAGAATCAAAGAATCATAGAATCACAGAATTATAGAATCAGAGAATCAGAGAATCACAGAATCATAGAATCATAGAATTATAGAATCAGAGAATCAGAGAATCAGAGAATCACAGAATCATAGAATCACAGAATCATAGAATTATAGAATCAGAGAATCAGAGAATCACAGAAACACAGAATCATAGAATCATAGAATCATAGAATCATAGAATTATAGAATCAGAGAATCAGAGAATCACAGAATCAGAGAACCAGAGAATCACAGAAACACAGAATCACAGAATCATAGAATCACAGAATTATAGAATCAGAGAATCACAGAATCACAGAATCATAGAATCTTAGAATCACAGAATCACAGAAACACAGAATCATAGAATCACAGAAACACAGAATTATAGAACCATAGAAACACAGCATTATAGAATAATTTCAGTTGGAAAAGACCTCCAAGATCATCAAGTCCAACCATCAGCACACCACCACCATGGCCATTAAACCATGTCCTTGAGTGCATGAGTCCCAAGCCAGCTCAAGCCTGGCTTCTTGGGCTCCAGGTTTGTCCCATTTCCAGATGTTTGCTTTATATCCTGTTATTTCTGTGTCATTCTCCTCACCATGAATGCTCAGCTCACTGCCTAGTGGGATTTGTAATAAATGAAAAGTCTTC
Source organism: Indicator indicator (assembly GCF_027791375.1). Classification (NCBI taxonomy): domain Eukaryota; kingdom Metazoa; phylum Chordata; class Aves; order Piciformes; family Indicatoridae; genus Indicator; species Indicator indicator. The sequence goes on along the minus strand of NC_072036.1, from coordinate 3,385,723 downwards.
CTGAAAGTTAATTAAGCTGTTTACATTATTGCTAATGAATAGCAAGGGCTGAGTCATTTGTTCTCCATCCTGAAAAATCCTCTTTTGCTGATAGCTCTCCAGATCATATAACCACAGAATAGGCAAACCTCATGAAGGTCAATAAGGACAAATGCAAGGTCCTACATCTGGGGAGGAATAACAACAGGCACCAGGACAGGTTAGAGGCTGTCCTGCTGGAAAGCAGCTCCATAGAGAGAAACCTTGGAGTGCTGGTGGGCAGCAAGTTCTGCATGGAACAGCAATGTGCTCTGGTGGCCAAGAGAGCCAATGGGATCCTGGGATGGATCAAGAAGGATGTGTCCACCAGGGCTAGGGAAGTTCTTCTGCCTCTCTACACTGCCCTGCTGAGACCACAGCTGCAATACTGTGTCCAGTTTGGGCTCCCCAGTTCAAGAGAGACAGAGACCTGCTGGAGAGAGTCCAAGGGAGAGCCATGAGGATGATTTGGGGACTTGAGCATCTCCCTGTGAAGAGAGACTGAGAGCCCTGGGGCTGTTTAGTCTGGAGAAGAGAAGGCTGAGAGGGATCTGATCAATGTCTATCAATATCTGAGGGGTGGGTGTCAAGCGGAGGGGGCCAGGCTCTTGTGGGTGGTTCACAGTGATAAGCCAAGGAACAATGGAGACAAACTTGAACAGAGAAGATTTCACCTCAACAGGAGAAGAAACTTCTTTCCAGTGAGGGTGACAGAGCCCTGGAACAGGCTGCCCAGGGGGTTGTGGAGTCTCCTTCTCTGGAGACTTTCCAAACCCCACCTGGATACATTCCTGTGCAGACTCCCTTGGGTAATCCTGCTTTGGGAATGGGGTTGGACTGGATGATCTCTGGAGGTCCCTTCCAGCCTCTGAGTTCTGTGATCCTGTGATACTTGGTGCCTCTGAGAGATGATTTTCAAGAAGCTCCAGATGTTCATCTGCAGGCAGTGAAATTGCCATGGCTGTTTGTCACTTGTGATACTGTGATACTGTAATTGTTTTGGTGGGAAAAGACCACTAAGATCAAGTCCAACCTTCAACCTAAGACCACCATGGCCATTAAACTGTGTCCCAAAGAGACATGTCCACATGCTCAATACAAGCACATATTCTACTCTTTATGAGTCCTTTTACCTTCCTGATGTTATCTGAGCTCCAGTAGAGCCTCAGTGTAATTAGCATCTCTCATCTCTGGTTTCTTTTCACATCCTTTCTCCTATGACCTTACAAGTGCTGTGTGTGCATCACTGCAGTCTGGACACACAGTGCTTGCTGCTTAGAGGGAATGAGAAAAGAGAACCAAGAATCCTCATAGTAGTGGAAAAATCTTGCTTCAGAGATCAATTTCTTGGTTTCATTTGGTTTGCCTTTATATATATATATATATATATGTATATATATATATATAAGGGAAAAAAGTCAACATAAGACAATTATCTGAAGGGCGCTACAAGAAAGCTGGGGAGGGACTTTTGAGGGTGTCAGGGAGTGATAGGGCTGGGGAGAATGGAACAAAACTAGAAGTGGGGAGATTCAGATTGGATGTTAGGAAGAAATTCTTCCCCATGAGGATGGTGAGACACTGGCACAGGTTGCCCAGGGAGGTGGTGGAAGCCTCATCCCTGGAGGTTTTTGCAGCCAGGCTGGATGTGGCTGTGAGCAACCTGCTGTAGTGTGAGGTGTCCCTGGCCATGGAACTGGCTGATCCTTGAGGTCCCTTCCAACCCTGACAATTCTATGATTCTATGAATTTCTTGAGGACACACACCCTGAGACTTACACTTTCAAAATTAATCCCAGGGGAAAGAAAAGACCCATAATTAAAAGTGAATATTTGAAAGTCAGTTGGGTACCTTAAGCTGGGATTCTGGAACACCACTGGGGGCCCATCTCAAGACAAGATCTTAAGAAAGAATCTTTTAGAAAGACTTAGAAGTTGCATTCAGCTGAGGCACACTTGCTCAGTGATAAGCAGGAATTCTTTGCAATTTTCTCATGGGTCCTGGAGAATCCTAGGAGCAGTTTCATAAGCTCAGGAAATGCAGGCCTACTGCACTTTAGGGACTGACAGTGGGTGGTGGAAAAGCACAATGTCCACATTGTACCTAGGCTGTAATTAAGGAGGTATCAACTGTTTTTCAATATTAGGAAGCTTTGTCTTCTGACTGCAAGACTAAATAAGTCATGGCTCAGGAATGCTGGATAGTCATAATTTCAGGCCAATAAATCATCCTCAGAGTGTTTTGCAACCAGCTTTTACTGAAATGTTGTTACTTCATCAAAAATGACATCAGCAGCACTGTGCAGTGTGTTATTTATTACCACGAGTGGGAGCTGCAGAAGCAGCCTCATCCTCCTTCAGCTACCTCTGCCCCCCACCAGGGGAGAGCAATAACTGCCATGCTTTGAAGAAGAGCTGGCAGGATCATAAGGAATTGCAGCATTAATTTGGCAAATGGACATGCTTTGCTTCCCACCAGGCACCAGGCCAGGCAAAGTATCCAGAGAAAGTGGCACTGACAGCACCGAGGATTTTCTTAAACAGCTTGTCATAGATTTCATAGAATGGTTTGGGTTGGAAGGGACCTCAAAGATCATCTACTTTTAAAATCCTGCCATGGGCAGGGACACCTTCCACCAGCCCAGGTTGCTCACAGCCTCATCCAGCCTGGTTTTAAACACTTTCAGGGATGAGATATCCACAGCCTCCCTGGGCAGCCTGTTCCAGTGTCTCACCACCCTCACTAGTCAAGAATTTCTTCCTCATCTCCAGTCTCAATCTCCTCTCTTCCAGCTCAAAGCCATTGCCCCTCGTCCTGTCACTCCCAGCCCTTGTCAGAAGTCCCTCTCTAGCTTTCTTTTAGCCACTCTTTGAGTACTGAAGATTAAGAGTACATTTCGTGTGTGGGTTTAAGTTAATGTAAGTCCTGCAGGTTTTAAACTCAGGGCCAAATTTAAAATAAACCCAAAAGCTCATCTTATAGTTTTTCTGAGCTTTTTGATTTTGAAGATCCCAGATATTTTCTCTTGTTCTTTCTTCTTTTTCTTTTAATTTTTCTTCTTTTTTTTTTTTTGTTTTCCTTTTTACTATTTTTTCCTTTTTTCTTTTCTTCTTTCTTTTTCTTTTTTCTTTTCTTCCCTTTTTCCTCTACCTTTTATTTTCCTTTTTATTTTTGCTTTTCCTTTTTATTTTTCTTCTTTTCCTTTTCCTTTTTCTTTTTCTTTTTCTTTTCCTTTTTCTTTTCCTTTTTCTTTTTCTTTTCCTTTTTTCCTTTTTTCTTTTTCTTTTTCTTTTTCTTTTTCTTTTTCTTTTTTCTTTTTCTTTTTCTTTTTCTTTTTCTTTTTCTTTTTCTTTTTCTTTTTCTTTTTCTTTTTCTTTTTCTTTTTCTTTTTCTTTTTCTTTTTCTTTTTCTTTTTCTTTTTCTTTTTCTTTTCTTTTTCTTTTTCTTTTTTTTCTTTTCTTTTTCTTTTTCTTTTTCTTTTTCTTTTTCTTTTTCTTTTTCTTTTTCTTTTTCTTTTTCTTTTCTTTTTCTTTCTTTTCTTTTTCTTTTTCTTTTTCTTTTCCTTTTTCTTTTTCTTTTCTTTTTCTTTTTCTTTTTCTTTTTCTTTTTCTTTTTCTTTTTCTTTTCTTTTTCTTTTTCTTTTTCTTTTTCTTTTTCTTTTTCTTTTTCTTTTTCTTTTTCTTTTTCTTTTTCTTTTTCTTTTTCTTTTTCTTTTTCTTTTTCTTTTTCTTTTTCTTTTTCTTTTTCCCTCATTCTGGCACTACAGCCCCTTGCAAAAAGTCCCTCCCCACCTCTCCTGTAGCTCCCTTCAGGTACTGGAAGGCTGCTCTAAGGTCTCCCTGGAGCCTTCTCTTCTCCAGGCTGAACAGCCCCAACTCTCAAAGCCTATCCCCACAGGGGGGATTCTCCAGTCTTGCTTCTTCAGTGCAGTGCTGCAGACCTGTCCTCAAGGCATCTTTGCATGTCACTTCCTGAGGAAGCAACAACAGTGACTTACAGCTGCATGGACAGCTGTCAGCACAAGCATGTGGCCCCTTGCACAGGCTCTGCTGAAGCCAAGTTGAAGCTCACACAGTCTCTGGTCAGCTAAGCACAAGGACAAGCCTCTCAGAAGGCTGCAGCCAAAGGCTGAGAAGGTTCCTATGGGTTTCTGTGAAGCAATAAGATGAAATTCAAAGTGGAGAATGCAGAGAAATCAAGGCAGGAATATACAAATTCACAGAGTGGTAAGAAAAGGCCTCTTAGGCAGCAGGAGTGACCCACAGCTGAATTAAAATTGTGTAATGGTGTCAGAAAGAAAGCAAACATACTGGGACACACACAGAGGAATCCAGGGGAAGGTGTCCCTGCCCATGGCAAGAGGGTTGGAACTAGGTGATCTTCAAGGTCTCTTCCAACTCAAACCCTTCTATGATTCTATCACACAGCCTGCAATGTACACAAATTCTTCAGGATCATAAAGTCCCACCATTAGCCCTACTCTACCAAGTCCACCACTAAGCCATATCCCCAAGCACCGTATCTTGAACACCCCCAGGGACACTGACCCAAGCACCTCCCAGGCAGCCTGTTCCAAAACATTGTGATATGGAAGCCAAAGAAACATAGGCAAAGAGAGAGACCTCTACTCCAAACACCAAGATTCAGAAGAGTGACATTTCACTGGCCCAGTAGACAGGTTCACTGCTGAATGTCCCAGTTTGGAACAGAGATTGGCCCAGAGCAGCATTTCTACCCTGCAGCTGTCCCAGTTCAGGTCATGCACACTAAAGCAATAAGGATGACATAGCCAAGATGCAAAGGAACAACTATTTAAAACTGCCCTCTTTCAAGATCTCTTGGGTGGCCTCAACACCTGAGCAGTGGACACTTTAGGACAAGAGGAAATGGCTCCAAGTTGCACCAGGGAGGGTTAGATTGGAGATTAGGAAAAAACTCTTTGCTGCAAGAGTGGTCTGGGATTGGAACAGGCTGCCAAGGGAGGTGGTGGAGTCCCCATCCCTGGAGGAGTTCAACAAACCTGTGGCCATGGGGACCTGGTTCAATGGCCATGGTGGTGTTGGGCTGACAGCTGGACTCAGTGACCTTAGAGGTCTTTTCCAACCTTAGTGATTCTGTTTTGTGATGCTATATGCTCACTGGCAGAACAGGGGGGCAGGCAGAAAGCAGCATGGCTGGAGAACCAACCTGGGTAGAAGGAAGGAGCAGGTTTGAGGAAGGCAGAAGGAAGGAGCAGGTTTGAGGAAGGCAGAAGGAAGGAGCAGGTTTGAGGAAGGTAGAAGGAAGGAGCAGGTTTGAGGAAGGCAGAAGGAAGGAGCAGGTTTGAGGAAGGAGAAGAAGGACAGGTTGAGGAAGGTAGAAGGAAGGACAGGTTTGAGGAAGGTAGAAGGAAGGAGCAGGTTTGAGGAAGGCAGAAGGAAGGAGCAGGTTTGAGGAAGGCAGAAGGAAGGAGCAGGTTTGAGGAAGGTAGAAGGAAGGAGCAGGTTTGAGGAAGGGAGAAGGAAGGAGCAGGTTTGAGGAGAAGGAAGGCAGTTGAGGAAGGCGAAGGAGACAGGTTTGAGGAAGGTAGAATGAAGGAGCAGGTTTGAGGAAGGCAGAAGGAAGGAACAGGTTTGAGGAAGGCAGAAGGAAGGAGCAGGTTTGAGGAAGGCAGAAGAAAGGAGCAGGTTTGAAGAAGGTAGAAGGAAGGAGCAGGTTTGAGGAAGGCAGAAGGAAGGAGCAGGTTTGAGGAAGGCAGAAGGAAGGAGCAGGTTTGAGGAAGGCAGAAGGAAGGAGCAGGTTTGAGGAAGGCAGAAGGAAGGAACAGGTTTGAGGAAGGCAGAAGGAAGGAGCAGGTTTGAGGAAGGTAGAAGGAAGGAGCAGGTTTGAGGAAGGCAGAAGGAAGGAGCAGGTTTGAAGAAGGTAGAAGGAAGGAGCAGGTTTGAGGAAGGCAGAAGGAAGGAACAGGTTTGAGGAAGGTAGAAGGAAGGAGCAGGTTTGAGGAAGGCAGAATGAAGGAGCAGGTTTGAGGAAGGTAGAAGGAAGGAGCAGGTTTGAGGAAGGCAGAATGAAGGAGCAGGTTTGAAGAAGGTAGAAGGAAGGAGCAGGTTTGAGGAAGGCAGAAGGAAGGAACAGGTTTGAGGAAGGCAGAAGGAAGGAGCAGGTTTGAGGAAGGCAGAAGGAAGGAACAGGTTTGAGGAAGGTAGAATGAAGGAGCAGGTTTGAGGAAGGCAGAAGGAAGGAACAGGTTTGAGGAAGGCAGAAGGAAGGAGCAGGTTTGAGGAAGGTAGAAGGAAGGAGCAGGTTTGAGGAAGGCAGAAGGAAGGAGCAGGTTTGAGGAAGGCAGAAGGAAGGAGCAGGTTTGAGGAAGGCAGAAGGAAGGAGCAGGTTTGAGGAAGGCAGAAGGAAGGAGCAGGTTTGAGGAAGGCAGAAGGAAGGAGCAGGTTTGAGGAAGGCAGTGGTTACAGGAACCACTTCCAAGGCACCACAAGGAGGCAAAGAAGAGCCTAGTTACTGGTTTCAGGGCTGTGCTGTTCACAGCTCACTGTGAAGACTGCTGGCAGTGAGCTGTGCTGGTCTGAGGAAGGAGCTGAGGGATGGATGTGTTTATGCACTTGAGCAATCACTGACTTTTCACAGCACTCTGAAAAGATTACAACTCCTCTAGCACAACAAACTTCCTGGCAATGCACCCTCTGCCAAAAGCCATTTCCTTGCATCATAGCTGAAGGCTGGGGATCACAGGAGAGAGCCAGTGTCCCAGATCAATACTTATCAGCTCTGGGGCTGGAGGAAGTATTGAGAAAGAATGAAGCCCTGTGAATAACAGATGGGATAGAAATTCTGGTGGTGACTCTAGGCCAGTAAAATACATTTTTACCTAGAGCTCCTTTGCTACTTGCTCTGGAACAGGTTTTTTGTTACTTGCTCTGGATCAGTTTTTTTGCTGCTTGCTCTGGATCATGTTTTTGCTGCTTGCTCTGGATCATGTTTTTTGCTGCTTGCTCTGGATCATGTTTTTTGCTGCTTGCTCTGGATCGTGTATTTGCTATTTGCTCTGGATCATGTTTTTTGTAACTTGCTCTGGATGATGGATTTTTGCTACTTGCTCTGGACCATGATTTTTGCTACTTGCTCTGGATCACATTTTTTGCCCTCAAAGTTTCTATTAAAAAAGCAAAAAAAAAAAAACAAAACCCAAAAAAAAACCTCCACAGTTATCTTGCTTTTGTTTTGGTCCTAGCCAGGCAGGGTATTCCAGGCTCCTTGCTCAATCAGTTTCAGATTTAAACCTGCAGATAGGAGATTTAAATAGAGTGAGTCATGTTAATGTGGTTCTCTGTATTTTCTGACTCTCTGCAGTTCTGTGTCTCAACGTTTGAAGTGATTTTTGCACCCTCAGCCCTGATGTAGTAAATTCCTTAGTTCCAGTGTTCTCACTCATTTATTAGGAGCTCTGAGCAAGCTGATCCAGTTGGGGATGTCCCTGTTTGCTGCAGGGGGGTTGGACTTGGTGACTTCTGGAGGTCCCTTTCAACCCAGTGCTTTCTATGAATCTATGTCTCTATGCTTCTGTGATTCTGTTTGCTATAGAAGCTTAGAATCATAGAATCAGTCAGGGTTGGAAGGGACCACAAGGATCATCTAGTTCCAACCCCCCTGCCATGGGCAGGGACACCTCACACTACATCAGGCTGGCCAGAGCCTCATCCAGCCTGGCTGCAAACACCTCCAGGGATGGGGCCTCAACCACCTCCCTGGACAACCCATTCCAGGCTCTCACCACTCTCTTAGGTGGTACTGAAGATCTACCAAAGGTCTTCTTACTAAGTGACAGAGTGTGTCACTGTGTCCAGATGACCTGAACCATGTCTTCCTTTTTAAATTCAACTGTGAATCAATAACAGAGATGAAACATAACATTTAGGAAGATCATGGATTTAACACCTGATGGTGGTCCACGGAACAGCAATGTGTCCTTGTGACCACGAAGGCCTGGGGTGCACTGGGGAAGCGTGGCTAGCAAGGGAGGTTGTCCTCCAAGTCTGCTTTGCCCTAGTGAGACCACATCTGGAATATGGTGTTCAGTTCTGGGCTCCCCAGTTCAAAAGGGACAGAGATATACTGAAGAGAGTCCAATGGAGGCTACAAGGATGCTGAAGGGACTGCAACACCTGTGTGATGAGGAAAGGCTGAGAGCCCTGGGGCTGTTTAGCCTGGAGAGGAGAAGGCTGAGAGGGGAACTGATCAATGGTTACAAACATGTGAAGAGTGGGGGGCAAGATAAAGGGGCCAGGCTCTTTGCAGTGGTACCCTGTCAACAAGGAACAAGGGGCAATGGACACAAGCTGGAACACAGCAAGTTCCACCTTAACATGAGGAAAACCTTCACTGTGAGGGTGATGGAGAACTGGAGCAGAAGGGTTGTGGAGTCTCCTTCTATGGAGACTTTCAAAACCTGCCTGGGTCTGTTCCTGTGTTACCTGCCCTGGCTGACCCTGCTTTGGCAGGGAAATTGGACTGGATAATCTCCAGAGGTCCCTTCCAACCCCTACCATTCCATGATTCTATGATAATAATAAGGATGTGGACACACACATACAGACAGACACCCCTTGGAAGCTCTCCTCTGTCTTTATTCTGTTTCCCATGACTCTATTTAGATACAGCGGCCAAGACAAGGACTCCCAGCTGCACCCAAAGTGAAACACAACCCTGAAGAAGGGCATGAGAAGTGATTGCAGCTTATTAGTTAAAAAAGACAAAACAAAAAAACCCAACAATTCTGTGACCACTGTTTACCAGTCCTGTAGAGTTTTCTGGTTTCCAGTAGCTAACAGAGAGGACGTCATCTCCCAGGGTAGAACAAGTCACCTCCCAGGGTAGACTAAGTCACCTCCCAGGATAGAATAAGTCACTTCCCAGGACAGAATAAGTCACCTCCCAGGGTAGACTAAGTCACCTCCCAGGGTAGAATAAGTCACTTCCCAGGACAGAATAAGTCACCTCCCAGGGTAGAATAAGTCACTTCCCTGGGTAGACTAAGTCACTTCCAGGGTATTTGAAGTACTTCCCAACTAGACCTGGTCCTTTTTTTTTTTTCATCACCAATGTCCTGCTTGGCAGGTGGGCAATGAGAGAAGCACCACAGTGACTCAGCTGTGGCCCAAGGGGGGATGCCTCCAGAGCTGACAGAAAGTCAGGCAAAACAATTCTTACGTGGGAAAAATGTGAACCACCGCTCCAGGGGTTGCTAATTGGGGATCTGAGGGCTCAGAGGGGCCCTGACACTATCATTTTCTTCATTCTTGTGTTGGGGCCTCATGATAATGGCTTAATTATGGTTTTAATTTTGGAAATGCAAGTGATTGTTCCTCAATGCACAGGCCAGGCAGAGAATGCTTGCTTTGTTGCAAGTTTGGCAGGACACAAAGCTTCTTGTTTATAACAGCAGCTGAATAATTTATTTGCATGCAGGGGACAGTTTGCTCCACTGGATAGCCTTTAGCCTTCCCCTCCCTGCTGTTTAGCAGGGCCAGGGTATTACAACTGCAATTACATTGCAATAAGCCTTCAATTATCAGGCAACCCAATTGAATCAAACAAGGGCAGGGCTCATACACAGCTGCAATTACCTGGGAGGTTATGGCTACTGGCAGTTAACAATGCTGCCTTTTACTGCAGCATGAGAAACAGCATCTCCTCGTCTAAATATGCTCAAGTATCAGCAAGAATTCCATTGTTAAGGAATATGATGGTAATTATTCTAGTATGGGGTTATTCCACCATCCCACCCATAGAGAAGGGGGAAAATGAAGACTCTGCTGTTCCTTGTACAGTTGTGCAGTCCCCTCACTGCCATCCTGCAGCAGAAATGTTTATGGGAAGGGAAGGGAAAGGAAGGGAAGGGAAGGGAAGGGAAGGGAAGGGAAGGGAAGGGAAGGGAAGGGAAGGGAAGGGAAGGGAAGGGAAGGATACAGATATGGTGCTGCTGCAGCTAAGTTTTGTCATCCTGTGAAATTCACAGAAGTGATGTGCGCTCAGACAGAACAATTAGGACTCCCAGAGCTGACAGGATGAGCAGGAAATGGCTGAAGTTGAAGCATTAAGCACACAGAAGGAAAGGGTATTGCACTCTGGGTTGCAGAAAATGCATCCCTTCTCTTGAGATTAGGAGTCATTTATCTTCTGCTGGAGCACCTCTTCTGATAGCTGCTGCTAGCAGGGCAGCCAGGACATGCCATTTCCAAACTAGTTGGTCAGCATACTCACCCAGGATGCAGCTTTGTCCCTCTTTCCCCCTTGGAGAAGACCTCTACACAGAGGCTAATTGAACTTCCATGTTTTCAACCCCTTCATTGTTCCCTTGAGGCTATAACTAAATTCTTCATATGTGCCCTGGGCCAGTCCAAGAGCCTGGGGAAGAGGAGGCTCAGGGGAGACTTCATTGCTCTCAACAACTACCTGAAGGGAGGTTGTAGCCAGGTGGGGGTTGGTCTCTTCACCCAGGCAACCAGCAGTAGAAGGAGAGGACACAGTCTCAAGCTGCACCAGGGGAGGTTGGGGCTGGATGATAGGAAGAAATTCTTCACAGAAAGAGAGATTGCCCCTTGGAATGTGCTGCCCAGGGAGGTGGTGGGGTCACCATCCCTGCGGGTGTTTAAAATAAGACTGGATGAGGCACTTAGTGCCATGGTTTAGTTGATTAGATGCTGTTGGGTCATAGGTTGGACTTGATGATCTCAAAGGTCTTTTCCAGCATGGTTATTTCTGTGATTCTGTGATTACAAGGCAGCAGGCAGTTAAATCCACACAGATACATAGAATTACTTGAGTAGGAAGGGACCTTAAAGATCATCTAATTCAAACCCCCCTGCCATGGACAGGGACACCTCCCAGCAGACCAGGGCAGTCTGTTCTGCTGGATCTAATGCAACTTGATGCCAAAGTTGTGTGTGAGCAACGGCCTGGGGGCTGTGTGGGTCGTCAGAAAGTGTGGGTAAGCAGAATTAGCAACTTTAGACTTTGTTCTTTTTAACATTCAAATGGTTATTTTGCAAGCTACACTGAATGTTCCTTTATCAGTGCTTACAGATGCTATTTGCCTTCACTGAACCTGTTGCTTAAACGCTAAGATACAAGAGGCAGTGCAGTAGTGCTGCTTAATGCATGCCTCAAGTCACCAGTGAGTTCCTGTCCCCTAAGAAATGCATCTTTCTGCTCTGTGCTGTCACCATGGCTGAGAACACTTTATACATGAGATGCAAAAGCAAGTGACACTGTGCTGTACCCATCTGCACCATCACAGAATCACAGAATGGGTTGCCATGGGCAGGGAAGGGCAACAAAGCTGGGGCAGGGTCTGGAGAACAGGGCTGCTGAGGAGCAGCTGAGGGAGCTGCATTTTGAAGACTTTGCCAATTTTCCAAGCATTTCAATACAGAGTTCCTCTTTTTTTTCCAGCTATAACCCTGAGCTGCAGGCAGCACTTGTGTGCAGCTGCCCAGAAAACAGGAGCACAGAACCACTCTGCAAGTTCTGCCACTGACTGCAATAGGACCAGGGCTTTGGTGCAACAAGAAGTAGTTTTAGCTGCCAGGAATAGCCTTGTGTGCATTTTTTCCCCAAGTCAAGAGTGTGGGCAGTGCAATAGCTGGACCATAAGAGAGAGCAGTACCTATACTCCAAGAACAAAAAGATTAAGAGCTCTGCTTCCCTACAGTTACCATATACCACCTAGTGATACAAAAGGAAATTGCAATTTCTAATTTATTATTATTTAAATGAAAGATGGAGCTGGTAACAATGTATTCTTGATAGTTTGCTTTCCTTCCACTAAAATAAAACTTAGTCCTGAGTCCAGTAGCTGTGGTTAACAGCTTTGCCACCAAGAAACTTGAGACTCTAGCTAGTATTCAAGATTTTATTTCCCAAGGTATATGATTATACAAGAATTTCAGCTTCAGGAAAGCTGAAGTCTGCTTTACAGACTCAGAGAATGGTTTGGGTTAGAATAGACCTTAAAGGTGACCTAGTTCCAACCCCCTGCCATGGGTAGGGACACCTCCCACCAGCACAGCTTGCTCAAGGTCTCATCCAACCTGGCCTTGAACACCTCCAGGGAGGAGACATCCACAGCCTCCCTGGGCAACCTGTGCCAGTGTCTCACCACCCTCACTAGAAAGAATTTCTTCCTAGCTCCAGTCTCAATCTCCTCTCTTCCAGCTCAAAGCCATTGCCCCTCGTCCTGTCACTCCCAGCCCTTGTCAGAAGTCCCTCTCTAGCTTTCTTTTAGCCACTCTTTGAGTACTGAAGATTAAGAGTACATTTCATGTGTAGGTTTAAGTTAGTGTAAGTCCTGCAGATTTTAAACTCAGGGCCAAATTTAAAATAAACCCAAAAGCTCATCTTACAGTTTTTGTGAGCTTTTTGATTTTGAAGATCCCAGATATTTTCTCTTGTACTTTCTTCTTTTTCTTTCAATTTTTCTTTTTTTTTTTTGTTTTCCTTTTTACTATTTTTTCCTTTTTTCTTTTCTTCTTTCATTTTCTTATTTTCTTCCCTTTTTCCTCTACCTTTTATTTTCCTTTTTCTTTTTTCTTTTCCTTTTCCTTTTTCTTCTTTTCCTTTTTCTTTTTCTCTTTTTCTTTTTCTTTGTCTTTGTCTTTTTATTTTTCTTTTTTTCTTTTTCTTTTTCTTTTCCTTTTTCTTTTCCTTTTTCTTTTCCTTTTCCTTTCTTTTTTTCTTTTTCTTTTTCTTTCTTTTCTTATTTTTTCTTATTCTTTTTCTTTTTCTCTCTACTTTTGGGGTTTCTTTTTTCTTTTTCTTTTTTCTTTTCCTTTCCCTTTTCTTCTTCCTTTTCCTTTTTCCATTTTTCTTTTTCTTTTCCTCTTCCTTTTCCTTTTTGCCTTTTTGTTTTTCTTTTTCTTTCCTTTTTTTTATCTTTTTCTTTTTCTTTTCCTTTTCTTTTTTCTTTTTTCTTTTTCATTTTTTCTTTGTATTTTTATTTTTTTTTCTCTTCTTATTTTTACTTCATTTAATGGAAGGTTAATACTCCTTGTTGATGGAGAGGAAGTGAAATAGAAAGAGATTCCAGCAGTCTTGAGACTAAGGCACAAGATTCACTATTGGGAAAAGAATGTTTTAATCATGGAAACTCTCTGCCTGGAAAGCTAAAAGATTTAAACACACTGCATTATATGGCAATAATTCTTTCGTAGTGTTTTTTTCTTCTTGTCTGCATCACCATATGGATGCCTTTGATTCAAGAGCAGCATACTCTGTGATATGCTTCTGACAGCTGGGATAATAGAAAAAGTCAATGTTGAATTATTGGCAAAAGAAAATTTTACCTTGCCTGCCAACTGGGGCAATAAAATAAATTTGTTTTGTATGCTGTGTGGAATTTTTTTACTGCCACTAAATGAAAGCAAAACAATCAGACTCTCTCCCTGGGAGTTCACAGACAGAATGGGTCCAGATCCAGCAAAAGGAACAGATTGAGAGAACTGAGAAAGAGACCTCACCCTCACCTCCTCTTCTCCCATGTCCCCTCCTCAGCATCATTCGATGCTATGTTTTTAAAGCAAAATGGGATTGTTCTCATGACTAACAAGCACAGCCCTTCCAAAACTGTTAAATAATAACATTTTTTGGCAGAAGTTGCCACATGCATAGATTACATAAGCAAAAGACTATTATATGAGGTATAGCTGCATTTTCATAGCCGCTTCAGGCCTTAATGAACACTTTTGTGTGTTCTGATTCTGCAGATAGTGACTGGGAATCAGTTTAGTCACAGTGCAGCAGGGTTGTCAGTGCTGACTGCTGAAACACACACACTTTCCAGCTAGTCAAAATGAAAAACTCAAGATGAAGCTTTGGACTCCTGTCAATCAACTTGTCTTTTGTATATGACTGAAACAACTGCAAATGCATCTCAAGAGAGTGGCAGCAAAGGTTACTTTGGTTCCCTGATATCATTTGGGGCACTGCACTTGCAGTCTTTGCCTGGCTGTTGAGCCAAGACTACTATGGCCAGAGAATTAGGTAGGAACTGTGGTAAAGGTGTTGCATTAATTAAACAGCCTCCTCTGGCTGTCAGCATGGAAGAGCCAAGAGTACATCTCCACTTGGAGGGCACACAGTCACCTTTACACCTCCTCTGTTGGGCACAGAGGGTTTGCTGAAGGTGCAGGAGTATGGAAAGGGGCATCCACACCACACACCATCCATTCCTTTACTGCTAGAGTAACCTGCTGTAGTCCTGAGCTTCACCATACTGACTCCCCAAATTGCTTTGAGATGAGATAAACTGACTCAAAATCACAGCAGAAGGAAAATAGCTTTCTCTCCCCTCTCCTTAACCGTGCCAAGTGCAGCAAGGATTGAGCTCTTGGTGAGTGCAAGGCATTGGCATGTCTGCAAAGGGTTTATACAGTATCACACACATCTGAAGAGGCAGGGAAAAAAAGCTTTAGAAATAGAAACACTGAAATATGGATCAACAGCTCTCTGTTGGCAAAGCATCAGCAAAATCTTAATGGTGGCACTGCAGACAACAGGGGAAGTGGTGTCTTTTAAGGACTGGTCTGGTGGATCTTTACTTTTCAATCCACTGTTTTCATTAATAATTCAGTGGCAAGCATCAGACATGAATTCCAGACTGATGATACTGTAGACAACAGTAAAAACAAACAAGGAGAAACAGAAGCCAGCAGAGGTAGAAAAGATATAAATGAGATGGTTTCAATTATAACATGACAAGTAGGAACTAATACATATGAAAGAAGCCATCAGTAAAATAGATTGGATGCATTCATGACAAAACCAGATGCATAAAAAAAAGAAAGGATATGTGAAAAATTCCCATTCTGACTGCAACAAGAGCTGGTAATGAGGACTGATAGTAGTGTAGGCAACATTCTGGAAGGTATAATCTTACTAGAACTTCAGCAGATATTCCAATCTATTCAACTGGATACCTAGAGCAGGGTAGATTTAGGTTAGACATAAGGAGGAAGTTCTTACAGGGAGAGTGATGGAACTCTGGCACAGGTTGCCCAGAGATGTGGGTGAGGCCCCATTCCTGGAGACATTCAAGGTCAGGCTTGATGGGACCTTGAGCAACCTGGTCTAGTTAAAGATGTCCCTGAACACTGTTTGGGGTTTGGACAAGATGACTTTCCAGGGTCCCTTTCAACCCAACACAGTCTATGACCCTGTGATACACCTGTGGGCTCATGACTGCTTTAGTCCAGCAAGGGGCAATGCATTTAACCCTTTGGTTTCTAGCTTTGGAACTCCCAGATGAACACCCTTTACCTGCCATGCTTGCTCTGTAACTCATGGAGTGTAAACTAAAACCTCCCCTTCACCAGTGCACCTTCTGCAGCTGCAGTGAGCAGTCACAAACCTACCCAAAGAGAGTCACAGGCTGCCTTTTTCATAGGAACAATTCCCATAGTGCTGCTTCTCTTAGGAAGCTGCATGCATTGAGAGCAGCTTTGCTTGAACTCTTTGGATCCCCTAGGAGCCCAGGCCTCTTTCCTGTTTAAGGTCAGATTCTAACTGAAACCAACAGGAATTCAGCCTCAACAGCTTCCACAGGATCAAGGTCTGGTTCAGTAAAGGATTAAGCCTATTGTTGCTGAGCATACACTGCCAGTAAGGGCTCTTTCCTTTTCTCTAATCTCTATTCTTTGACTCAGCCTCACACAGACCTCTTTAAATAGCAGCACAGGTTGCCAAGTAAATGTTTGTCCTTGGATGCAATCCTGTCCCTTTTATTAAAACCGGTGCTAATTCTGGGCAGGCTTTTCTAGACCTTTAGAAACATGCAGTGGTTTAACCAAATCCACCTGGTTTAGGATCCCTGATTACATTTAGAACTCAGTGGGGTTAGATCAAGTTTGATCTTTTCTGTTCTCTGAGGCTTGTGGTTTCTGGGTGTTGAAATGTCAAAGAAGAGTGGCCAGAAATACCTTGAGGTCTACCAAGCCCTTGGACAGACAGTTTGTACCTTTAGTCACCTTGAAACGTTTAGTTTTTCCACCTGTGTGCAGTGAGTACCTGGATACAGCCTCTCTGCCCCCAGCTAAATGAGGATCATCCCAGTTTAAATGATGTGTGGATTGTTTCCCACCTTGGTTTATTCAAGAATTAACACAGCAGACTTTGCAATTGTTTCTGACAGAGGCAGGCAACAAATGTCTTCTTCCTGCAACCCATCTCAAAGGGAGCAGCTCAGCCTTGGGACAGTCAGGCCTCCTGTTTTTACAGCTGGGTCATGCCCAGGTCCATCTCCACCTCTTGGAGACCACCAAAGCATCCAGACCTGCACCAGACACCCAAACATGTCTGGGCAGCACACACTGGCACAAGTCACTGGCACAAGTCACTGGCCTAGTTAAGTTGGAGCACTGACTTTGCCCAACTGCCAAGTGCTGAAATTTCCAAGCAAATGAGCTGCAGAAAGTGCTCCTGGAAAGGCCACAACCCTTCATGTTCCCTGCTGGATCTGCTCCCTGGCTCCAGCAGTGTGGGGACAGACACAGCTGCCATCTGCCTTCAAGTCAATCAAGCATCATGGAGCTGTGCTACCTCATTTGTCCCTGCCATTTGTCCCCTCCCATTTGTCCCCAGCCTGGGTCACTGATGTCATAAGGCTTGGATGGTGAGCCCCAAGGAAGCATGCCTGGCTACCTTCTGGGCAGAAAGCTCCAGGAAACACAAACAAGGAGTTCCCATCACATCCAGACCTTTGTTCCTTGGAGTGGTATGTTAAAATCATCGAATCCTAGAATTGTCAGGGTTGGAAGGGACCTCAAGGATCATCCAGTTCCAACTCCCCTGCCATGGGCAGGGACACCTCACACTACAGCAGGTTGCTCACAGCCACATCCAGCCTGGCTGCAAAAACCTCCAGGGATGAGGCTTCCACCACCTCCCTGGGCAACCTGTGCCAGTGTCTCACCACCCTCATGATGAAACACCTCTTCCTAACATCCAGTCTGAACCTACCCACTTCTAGTTTTGCTCCATTCCCCCCAGTCCTATCACTCCCTGACACCCTAAAAAGTCCCTCCCCAGCTTTCTTGGAGCCCCCTTCAGATACTGGAAGGCCACAAGAAGGTCTCCTCAGAGCCTTCTCTTCTCCAGAGTGCACAACCCCAACTCTCTCAGTCTCCTCACAGCAGAGCAGCTCCAGCCCTCTGCTCATCCTTGTGGCCTTCTCTGGACACCTTCCAGCACCTCCAGATCCCTATTGTAATAGAGGCTCCAGAACTGGACACAGTACTCCAGGTGGGGTCTCAGCAGGGTGGATTAGAGAGGGAAAATCACCTCCCTTGACCTTGGCTGTGCTTCTCTTGCTGCAGCCCAGGAGAAGCATAGCCAGCAGGTCAAGGAGGTGATTGAACACCTCCATCCCTGGAGCATTCAAGAAACATGTGGCTGTGGCACCTGGGGACATGGTTTACTGGCCATAGTGGTGTTGGGTTGCTGGTTGGAGTTGATGATCTTAGAGGGCTTTTCCAAACAAAATGATTCTATGATTCTTTGATTTTCTGTTTTCTCTTTCTTTCTGCTTCCAGAGACTGATCCAACCTGACAGCCAGAGCTTAACTGTTCCCTCACTGCCTTAGCTGCAGCTTTTGAACCTTCTCAAGCTGAGAGAGGTAGCCTGGCAGACCTGCTGGCTGTGCTTCTCCTGCTGCAGCCCAGGATGTGATTGGTTTTCCAGGCTGCAAGTGCACAGGGACGGTGGAAGCATCTCTGCAATAGTATATTTAAGACAGGGTACAAAATATCTGTGCAACAGCAAACACAGCTGGAGAGAGGAGTGAGAATATGTGAGGGAGTCTCCTCTGGAGTCATGGAGGTTACTGGTGGAGCAGTCCATGGAGAACCTCGTGATGGAGCAAGTGGATGGCCAAAGAAGGCTGTGGCCCTGTGGGAAGCCTGTGCTGGAGCAGGCTTCTGGCGGACATGGAGATTCATGGAGGACAGAGGAACTCATGCTGGAGCAGGTTTACTGGCAGGAGTCATGGTCCTGTGGGGGACCCACACTGGAGCAATCAGTTCCTGAAGGACTACATCACATGGAAAGGACCCTTGCTGGAGCAGTCTGTGAAGAACTGCTGCCCATGGGAAAGACTCACGTTTGAGAAGTTTGTGGAGAACTGTCTCCTGTGGGAGTTACCTCATGATGCAGCAGGGGAAGACTGTGAGGATGAAGAAACAGCAGAGACAACATGTGATAAAATGACCAAAACCCCTATTTCCCTGTCCCCCTGGCTGGGAGCAGGCACAGAACTCTGTGCCCTGGAGCCTTTATTACAAGAAGGTTATGGAGGTGCTGGAACATGTCCAGAGAAGGCCACAAGGATGAGCAGAGGGCTGGAGCTCCTCTCCCATTAGGACAGGCTGAGAGAGTTGGGGCTGTTCAGTTTGGAGAAGGCTCTGAGGAGACCTTCTTGTGGCCTTTCAGTATCTGAAAGGGGCTCCAAGAAAGCTGGGGAGGGACTTTTGAGGCAAATGGAGCAAAACTATAAATGGGTAGATTCAGTTTGGTTGTTAGGAAGAAGTTTTTCCCCATGAGGGTGGTGAGACACTGGCACAGGTTTCCCAGGGAGGTGGTGGAAGCCTCATCCCTGGAGGTTTTTGCAGCCAGGCTGGATGTGGCTGTGAGCAACCTGCTGTAGTGTGAGGTGTCCCTGCCCATGGCAGGAACTGGCTGATCCTTGCGGTCCCTTCCAACCCTGACAATTCATAGGATCGTAAGATCAGAGGATGTTAGGGTTGGAAGGGACCTTTGAAGATCATTGAGTTCAACCCCCCTGCCAGAGCAGGACCATAGAACCCAGCACAGGTCACACAGGAACACATCCAGATGGGGCTTGAAAGTCTCCAGAGAAGGAGACTCCACAATCTCTCTGGGCAGCCTGTTCCAGTGCTCTGTGACCCTCAGAGTGAAGAAGTCCCTCCTCATGCTCAGGTGGAACCTCCTGTGCTGGAGTTTATATCCATTGCCCCTTGTCCTAGCACAGGGTGCAACTGAGAGAATCCTATGATTCTATGAAATCAGGAGCAGAGCTGAGCCTGGGAAGAAGGGAGAGGTGGAGGGAAGGTGCTTTAAGATTTAGTTTTTATTTCTCATTACCCTACTCTGATTTGATTGGTGATAAATTAAATTAATTCCCTCAAGTCTGTTTTGCCCGTGACAGTGACCTGTGACTGATCTCTCCTTGTCCTTCTCTCAACCTGCAAGTCTTCTTGTTCCAGTCTCTCTTCCCTGTGCAGCTGAGGAGGGGAGAGATGGAAGGGGAGGGAAGGGGTAATGGAAGGGAAAAGGAGGAAAGGGGGAAAGGGAAGGGAAGGGAAAGGGAGGAAAAGGGAAGAGGGAAAGGGAGGAAAGGGGGAGTGTGTCGGTGTGAGCTGAAATTCCCCCCCCACCGACAAGAGGAAGAGGAAGGGGAAGGGGAAAAGGGAAAGGGGAAAGGGGAAAGGGGGAAAGGGGAAAGGGGAAAGGGAAAGGGAAAGCCGCCCGGCCCGGTGCCGGCCCCATCACCATGGCAGCAGCACGAAGGGGGCGGGGCAAGGCGGTGTCGCGCACTGGCGTCAGACGCGCGCGCGGCCCCACCCTGGCGGTGAGCTCCCCCTCACCTCGTCCCGCCCCCTCCGCAGCGTCACGGCGCCGCGTTTGTCCCGCGCGTGACGTCAGCTCGTCCCCGCTGTCCCGGCGGCGGGGCCGGAGGAGGCGGCAGGTGACGGCTGCGGCTAGAGCGGCTAGGGCCGGGCTGGCGGGTGAGTGTTTGGCACCGCGGCGAGCAGGAAGAGGCAGCTACCACCAGCATCATCGCAGCCACCACCGACCCCCTTCCGCGGCCGCCCGGGTCTGAGACCGGCACCGCCACTTCCCTTCCTTCCCCCTTCCGCTGCCGGCTGAGGGGAGCGGGCGGCGGAGCTACGCCGGTTGCTGAGGCCTCGCCGCACGGGTGGGCACCCTGAACAAAAGGCCGGCGATCAGCGCGGTGCGGGCCTTACCGAGGCGCCCCAGCGCGGAGCCGTGCCCCGTATTGTTTTGGTGAGGGGAAGGAGGGAGCGGAGCGAGGCGGGGGGGAAGTCACCGGCAGCCGCCCCGCCCGCCGGGTCACATGACGGCTGTGGGGGCCGCGGCGGCGCTGGGCGCTGCCCGCCGCCCCTGTGCCCCGCTGGGGAGGCTCGTCCCCGCCCCGCGGCCCTCAGCGCTCAGGGGATCCAGGTCCGATGTCTGCTCGGCGAGCGGCTCTCAGCTCTCGGGGCAGCCGGGACCGGCCTCCACACGGCCCTCGCCTCGCCACCCCCGGCAGCAGAGAACCTGCCGGCGCTTCTTGTAGGCCCTCGCCAAGCCCCCTCTGCCGAGCCCTCTCTCTGCCCGGCTGGAGCTGGCTCGGTGCTGCGTGCCGGGTCGGGGGCCAGATTTGCAGGTTTGATTTTGTTGGGCGGTAAAATAGGTCAGGAGCATTATCCGCGGCGGCGTCACGCGTGGCAGAATCCCCTGGCCAAACCAGCGCCCCGCTTCCATTCCGGGAGCGATGTGAAGCACTGTCTGCACTGCCAAATGTCACCGCCGGTTTGCTTCGGTTACCGGTGTGGGGCTGTGTGAAGGTAGAGTGGAAGTCGTGCAAGCAGCCCTAAGAGCACAGCACAAAGCGTGTAAAAAGAGGTAACTGCTGTTTGTAATGCTGTTTCATTGTGCTTTGTCGTCTCGGCTCAAGCGTTGGGATTGCATCCCTTTGGAATGTTTAAAACGGGACATGAAGATAGATCTGCCTTTTGGTGCAGTGCATGTTGCCACCACTGGAAAGATTGTACAAAAGGTGTAGTGTAGTGGCTACGAGGTTTTAATACAAGTGGAAATAGTTAAAATTAAGTTCTGCTCAGGAGAACTGGTCTGGGGAGGAGACTCAGAGGGAACCGGGGTTTTTTAGTCTAGAGAAGAAGGAGGCTGAGGGGAGATCTCATTACTTTCAACAACTCCCTGAAAGGAGGTTGCAGTGAGGTGGGGCTTGGTCTCCTCTCCTTGGTAACAAGGGATAGGATGAGAGGAAATGGCCTTAAGTTGCACCAGGAGAGGTTTAGGTTTAATATTAGAAGAAACTTCATCACAGAAAGGTTTCTCAAAAGACTGGAACAGGCTGCCCGGGGAGCTGTTTGAATCCCCGTCCCTGGAGGTGTTTCAGAGAGGCAGAGATGTGGTGCTGAGGGCCATGGTTTAGCACCAGCCTTGGTAGAGTTAGAGAGTGGTTGGACTCAATGATCTTAAAGGTTTTTTTCAGCCAAAATGACTCTAAAATTCTATGAAATAAAAGTGTGAGGCTTTAAATGTTAGTGTAACTTTTCAGAGCTAAGAACTAAAACCAGCAGAGGTTTTGTTACTGTTGCATAAACAATGTATACTTACACTTTTGCATTGAGCAAATATGATGAAGAGCAGGGAGCAGAGCGTTAAAAACGTTGTGCTTTTGTCAGGTTTGTGATGCTTAACAATACAGTCCTGTTTTGTTTGTTAGCTGCTGCCTCTGGACAGCGGGCTACTTAAGTAATTCCTAAAGCACCTCTCAAAAATGCACTACCAAAAATGACAGTTTGTGATACTAATGACAACACAGTGAAGCCTGAATACTGATTTGACCATTTTGAGTAAGTCTTAAATATTGAATGCTTGCAAGAACTTGCTTTATAACCTGGTGTGGTTAGTACTGTAATTTCTTTACAAGTGAATCAAAATACCAATTGTTTAAATTGCTCTGGTGCAGAATCTGTACTGAGTGAGAGGAGTTCTGTTCCTGTTTCCTTCCAAATAAAGTGCATTGGTTTGGATGTAATTGAGTTGTTTATTTACAGAGCTTGAAGTGCAGTATTTTTAAAGGCTGTTGAGCAGTGGACTCGTGGAACTGGTGGTGGAAAAGGCTTTTTGTTGAAATAGATTTCTTGTTTTTCTGTCCTCTCTGCACATTAACTAAGTCTCCATATATGTTCTTCTACTTAGTTTTTCTTAAGGATTGGTAATTTGAACCAGGTTCTGCTTCATTTTCCTCATGCAATGTCATGTCACTTGAGTGAGAAGCTAACATCTTGGTGTGTTAAATGAGTTGAAATGCTCAAAACACAAATTCAGTGCTGCAGTTGTAGTGTAGGAGAACAACCTCATTTTGAATAACCATGGAGCAGTTCAGTACCAAAATGGGTGACTGTTCTGTGCTTGCCTATTTTTCCTCTGTTTCAGTTCCAAATCTACCCCAAATATAAAGGTTATTTTCTTGTGTAATAGCAAAAGATCAGGATTTACAGCCTGCTTGAAGTATCATCACAGTCAGCAATTCTTGAATAATGTTGGGTTTGTGGCAACTTCTAGGGAAGGGCAGAACCCTGGGGTTCTCTTTCCTCTCCTTTCCCCCCAACAGTTGAGTTCTGAGTTAGGGACTTTGATAGAAATGCCCAACTCTTTAATTATAGGAGAGTATTTGCTCTTTTGAAATAATGCTGTAGGTGCTGAGCTTTCAGCCTGTGACAGGGGGAAAGGATGAATCGTGATAGCTGTTTGAAAGTAATCTGTACAGAGCTGCAGAATTTGAGAGGTAGAACTCCAATGTGGGTGTTGATCTCTTCTCCCTAGTAATAAGTGATAGAATGAGAAGAAGAAGTCTCAAGCTGCACCAAGGGAGGTTAGGTTTAATGTTAGAAGAAACTTCTTCCCTGAAAGATTTCTCAAAGACTGGAACAGGCTGCCCAGGGAGGTGGTTGAATCCCCATCCCTGGAGGAGTTTCAAAGAGGCAGAGATATGGTGCTGAGGGACATGGTTTAGCACCAGCCATGGCAGAGTTAGAGAATGGTTGCACTCGATGACCTGAAAGGTCTTTTCCAAGGAAAACCATTCTGTGATTCCAATAATAATCTCTGGGTGATATTAAAAGCAAGCTGGTTCATGCTTGCTTTTAAAAAACTAATTTTTGCTTGCAGACATTTATTATGACTGTAGGTAACACTTCATGGACATTTAGGAGTGGGCTTCTTAAATATGTACATTGCTGGCATTTTATTTCCTTTTAATTGTTGCTGGTTTTTTTCCAAAGAAACAGAAAAGTGTAAAAAAAATGTCTTGGGTCTCATAGTTTGGTGAGAATCCAATGGACACAGTTGACTGAACAAACAAAAAAAATTATTTAACTCCATCCTGATCTAGCAAAAGCTTGACATTTTTCTTAAGTAGAACCTGGAATCATGTTTTTGGAGAACATCCTGGTAGGAAGTCTACCACATGAACATCTTAATGTTGGGTGGAAGAAACAGATGTGATTTCTCCCAGCAAGCATTCTGAGAGACTTTCTAGGGGACAAACAGAGCAGTTAAATGCTGACTGAGCCTCAGTTTGTGAGGGGATGTTCCCCACTGTCAGTTCATGCTCCTGAGCATTGGAGTTGTCCTGCTGCTGCTGCATCTTGACTGAGTTTCAAAGGATGCAGAAGGAAGGGATGCTTGCAGGCTGCTGCAGATAGCTTAACTATGCATTCTACCTGCTTTTCTAGCACAGAAAAGTAATTGCTGGCTACAGAACACAGCTCTTACCCACTTGACTTTACAGGAGGAGTCATCATCCAAAAAAGGGTGGGGGGGTGTAGTAACCACAAGTGCCTTTTGTCCTGCTCAGTAAAAGTTCCAAGCCTGGCTTATTAAATAACAATGTCAGGAAATGCAGAGGTTAGCTGAAGTCAGTTTGTGAACTGCTTCTTTTTAAGGGCTTTGCAGAAATTAGAAAGTTGCCTCACCATCATCATCCTATAATTATGCTCTTTGTGGATTGTTGTAGCTATAATTACATACCTTGAATATGTGCATGCATTTTGATGTCCTAAAACATCTGCCAGAACTGACCCAACCTTTTTCTCCCATCTCTACATGACAGTCAAGTGTATTATCATAGAATCACAGAACAGTCTGGGTTGGAAAAGAACTCCAAAGGTCATCTAGTCCAAGCTCCTCTGCAGTCAGCAGGGGCATCCTTAACTAGATCAGGTTGCCCAGAGCCCTGTCAAGCCTTACTTTGAGTATCTTCAGGGATGGGGCTTCAACTACCTCCCTGGGCAACCTCTAGATCTGTAGTGTTGTACATTGATGTTATGAGTGTGCTGCCTTTAGTAGTGGATTGCTAGAGGTAGTAGATAAAAGGCTTCAAGTGAGAGCTGCAGAAGTAACAAAACGCCAGTTCCTAAGATGAAGGTTGGAACACCACACCCACAGCATCAAGCTTGTTGCAACTGTCTCTTTGATCATAGCACACATAGTATCTTGTCTTGAGTGGATCAGTGGAGCCAAAAATTTAATGTGATTCCAGCTGGTGGCTTCAGATTGATGTGTGAAGAAGGGGGAAGCTGCCAGGAGGATGAGGGCAGAAAAGGTGTGGATAGGCTTGTTAATGTCTGCCTTTTTCCTTGGGAGCTCTTGCTAAAAATAGCTGCATGGGATGGTACATGGAGCTCAGCTACAAAGAAAATAGCCTGCTTGAGCAATGTGTCTTACTGAAGTCATCTGCACATTGC
Organism: Indicator indicator; assembly: GCF_027791375.1. Lineage (NCBI taxonomy): Eukaryota > Metazoa > Chordata > Aves > Piciformes > Indicatoridae > Indicator > Indicator indicator. The sequence continues at coordinate 3,361,143 of NC_072036.1, read as the reverse complement.
ACTCTGATGTTGTTCAGCAGCAGTGTTGGGTGATTTGATGAAGGGCTCCAGCACAGAATATGTAATGCTAAAGGCTCCAGGGCCTTTCAGGGGCTTACCACTCCTTGACTGGGCTTGACTCTGTCCATGTCTGCTCTGCGCTCTCTTTGTACTGAAGTGGTTCTTTCCTTCAGCAAATTAAAATACAGAATTGTTTCAAGTGGAAAAGACCTCTAAGATCAGAGTCCAACCATCAAGCCAATGCCATCAAACCATGTCCTGAAGTGCCATGTCCACTCTGTTTCTTGAACAGCTTCAGAGATAGTGACTCTATCACCTCCTGGGCAAGACTATTCCAATGTCTGACCACTCTTGCAGTAATTTTTCCTAATCTCCAACCCAAACCTCCCCTGTCACAATTTCAGGCAGTTTCCTCTCTTTCTACCATTTGATACTAGGGAGAAGACACCAATCCTCACCTGCCTCCCAACCTCTTTTCAGGGAGTTGTAGAGCAATGTGGTCTCCTTTCAGCCTCCTCCAGGCTAAACAACCCCAGTTCCCTCAGCTGCTCCTCACCAGACAGGCTCTCCAGACCCTTCCCTGTCTTTGTTGCCTTTCTCTGGACATGCTTCAGCAACTCAGTGGCCTCCTTGGAGTGAGGGGCACTACAAGACAAAACATTCTCAAGCCTGCTTTGTACCATTCCTGTGTAATGTTCTGCAGCAGGTGGAAACTGTAGTTCAAAATGCTTAAGAATCATAAGATCATAGAATCATTTTGGTTGGAAAAGACGTTTAAGATCATTGAGTCCAACCACTCTCTAATTCTTACCAAGTCTGGTGTTAAACCATGTCCCTCAGCACCACATCTCTGCCTCTTTGAACCTCCTCCAGGGTGTCATCTTGAGTGCTACAGCCCATAAGGAAGGTAGAAGTCTATGGCTGATGAGTGTTTTTACAGAGGATTCCCAAATACTTTCTCTAACCAAGGATGGCTCTTTTTGGTCAAGACCTTCCTATTAAGAATATGAGAATGCAACAGTGAAATCTTGCTGGCCCCTCAACCCACTTTGAGTTGCAGATTCCTGTTTGTTAGACATTTCTGGGTTCCAGTGATGATTATGTATCTGTGAAATGACTTAGCTCAGACCCTGGTTGGTGACATCTGCTAAGTGTATTGTGACTGACATTACCTGCTGGGCTGCAGAGGGGCATGTGGAGGTATGAAGGCTGAGCTGCATCCTTGCTATCTCTGTAAAAGAGGCCATGCATTTATTTCATCAATGCTCCTCAGAGCCCACCCACACTTTATAAAGAAAGAAAGGAAGATCCTAATTAATCCTTTGTTTGTTTGTTTACCCTCACTATCAAATCTAGGTCATAGAGTTTGTTTCTGAGCTGCTATGAGGACATACATATGTAGGTTAGTAAAGAGATTCATTCATGAGATGAATGCATGTGGTCTCTGAAAAAGAGGACACAGATGCAAGGCTCTGAGCTGCAGAGTGCTTGAGTGCTCAAAGCCAGGTTGGATGAGGCCTTCAGCAACCTGGTGTAGTAGGAGCTGTCCCTGCCCATGGCAGGGGGTTTGCAACTAGATGATCTTGAAGTTCCCTTCCAACCCAGACTATTCCATGACTCTATGAAATATGGAGAGGACCTCAGGGAAATCAGTTCTTTGCATGCACTGTTTTCTCCTCCATGATCTGATAGGAGTCTGTATTAAGAGGCAAGATAGAAGCCTAGATAGTCCCTTGGAACTGTATGAGATGAATATTTTATGCAGAGGGTTAGGAAGCATTGTGACTTTTTAAACTCTCTGACTATAAGGAGTCATTTATTAAAGGTTAAATTTGCATAAACATAACATGCTCTTGACTTTGGGCTTGTTTCTCCTCTTCTATACAGGATTCCTTTATGGAAATGAGCCATTAACTCCTTTTAGTTTAAGGTAATTGCCTTTTGTAATACTTCAGACAAAGATCAACCTGGTCTAGGGGAAGGTGTCCCTGCCCATGGCAGGGGGGGTTGGGACTAGATGATCTTCGAAGTCCCTTCCAACCCAAACCACTCTATGATAAAGTCAGACATCGAAAACTGTGGGCCATGATTGATTATTGCAAAAAAAACCCCAAACCAGAATCTGAGGTTCTTGAACAGAAAACAGCCTGCATCAGGTAAAGCACAGTCATTGCTTTGCTGTAGCAGGACCAAGGCATTGCAAGGTGTTTTTGCTGGTACCTCTGTGCAGCACTGTGATGGTGGTGTCATTTGTTTCCCATCAGTGTGCAGGGAAGCTGAAACGCTGCAGAGTGCTGTTGAGCAAGACAAGTGAGGAATGAGCCAGCCCTGGGAAAGAGGACCTGCCATCCTAGCTGCAGACATCTGAAGAGAGCACCTTCCAGTCTTGTGGCATGCTTCAGTAGGCATTATTCAGAGGAGGTAAGAGTTTGATGAAGTTCTAGCCTCACTCTTCAATCATGTAATATTTCCACCTCCAGAAGTTACTTAAGGGAACCCAGCCCTCCAAAAAAACCCAGAGCTTTGCTGTTTGATAACAGTTATACTGTGAAGCCCTTTTTGATAACAGTTATAATGTCAAGCCTTTCTTGATTAAACCTTGTTATAAAATACTACCTCTAATTTCAGGACAAATAGTCTGTGGTCCATTTAGTTTCCTTCTTGACACCATGAAGTTGTAAGGAAAGTGCTTCCACAGCCATAACACAGCAGATTTAGCACTCCCTAGATGTTTTCCTTCCTTTCTGAAGGATTAGCTCTTCAATAAAAATCCATGTGTACATTCTCATACCAGCTTATAACCAGTCTCAGTGACTTAGATTTGATACCTGAAAAGATAAACAAAAAACTATTAATTAGGATCTTCCTTTAAAACCAAAAATTGAGACAGCATCATTTGTGTTGGTAGGAATCTTCAAGTGCATATTTGTCCTGCATTCTGAGCACATGCAACTGCAGTTGTGCTTATCTTTGAAGAGTTTGATGTTGCTGGGTAGCACTTGCTTAGAGATAAGGGTTTGTTCCTCCAGCTATATTCATTTTTACACAGAAATTTTCCTCCAAGTCATTAAAAATCACACAGGAATTTAAACACGAGGCATTTACTCCTTTCTTTTCACATCCTGTCTAGTAAGGAATCAAAGAGCTCTTTGAATAAATGTGTGACCTATTGATGCCCAGGTCAAACCTTAGTATTTTTCTGCTTTCACTCTGCTTGCAGTATGGTATCAGAGTTTGATTTGCCAAACTGCATTGCATTTTTAATCCCAGCTCTGCATTTTAATCCCTTCCAAAATCTTAGCTACGATAGGCAACTTGGATAAAAGTTACTTATCTGCAGGTTGCTTTAATCTTTGACTCTGAAAAGGGGAACTTGACGGAGTGTATTCAGGGACAAGCAGCCCTTTGTAAAATTGGAGCATGAAAGTAAAAATCTCTGCTGCTGTCAGCCTGTTTGCACAGTAGTATCTCATTGTGAGGGCACTTGAAAATTCAGATCCTTTCCCTCAGCTGTGGGTAGTGCAAACTGATCAATACATGAATTTCCTGTATTCTCAAACCTCAATAGCTTCTCTTCCCCCCTTTTTCTGATAAGCTTCTTGTTATTAACCTCTAGTTTTGGTGTAAAATTCTGCTGCTAGCTGTGCACTGTGCAGTGAAAAGACAAAAGTTTCCACGAGGTAGGCAGTGCTGTGGCTGTGTCTGGCATGCTGCTTTAAGAGCTACTGTGCAGGTTTGTCTTCAGTCACAGAGAAAGGAATTCAGATGTGAAACAAACATAGGTGGGCACAGTTGTGTGCTGCTTCAGTGTGTTGGGCTTGTGTCTGGCAGGGGTTTGTTAGCATAGCGGGGAGCTACATGGGTGGCTCCTGCAAGAAGCTTCTAGAAACATCCCCAACTCCCAAGTTGGACCCACCTCTGGGGACAAGGCTGAACCAGTCAGCAATGGTGGGAGTGTCTCAGTGATAACATACTGAAGAGAGTTAAAACCTGCTGGGCAACTTCTTTTGTCTTGGAGAGGAGGGGGATGTGAGAGAAACCACTCTGTGGACATCAAGGTCAGTGAGGAAGGTGGGGGGAGGTGATATGGCAGAGATTTCCTCCCCAGGAATGGCAGGCTAAGGCCTGGCAGCCCATGGAGGTTCATGGTGGAGCACCTGCCCACCTGCAGCCTGTGGAGGACCCAGAGCAGGTGGATGTGCCTGGAGAAGGCCATGGCTCCAAGGGAAGCCCACCCTGGACCAGTTTGTCACTGGGTAGGCTACACCCTGTGGAAGGGACCCACACTTGGGTGGGGGAAGAGTGTGAGGAGAGGAGGAAGAAGGAGCAGAGACAAGTGACAAACTTGACTGAAACCCCCATCCACATCTGCCTGCACCCATGGTGAGGAGGAGTTGGAGAACTGGGGAGCAGAGCTGAGCCCATGAAGAAGGGAGGGGTGAGAGGAAGGTGTTTTTAAGGTCTAGTTGTACCTCTCATTATTGTAGTCTGACTTGATTAAATTGTTGTTGGTTTAAATTAAATTGAGCCTTTTTCTCTAAGTCATGTCTGTCTTCTGGCCATGACCAAAAGACCTGGGTCCTTTGCCTCAACCCTTCAGCTTTTTGCCTCAACCCTTCCCATCCCACCAGAGGGCAGGGGGTGGAATGAGTGAGTGGCTGTGTGGTGTTTGATTGCCAGCTGGGTTGGCCTGAACTGTGACAGGAAAAAAGTATTTGAGCTGTAGAGCTTTCAAAAGAATCATTTGATAAAAAAATGGATTAAAAAGGCATTGGTCTTTGGAGAGGAAGTTAACAGTGATGGAAGGGAACAGACAGCATACAGAAATATACATCTTTAACTAAACAGCACTTACTACATGATTGTAAAGAGAAATACAGAGACTGAAGCATTAAATCTTTTTGAGTTTAATCCCAGCACGTCTTGATAAGATGTTTAAAGCAGCAGAGGCTTTGACAGCAACACCAGGCTTGTTCTCCTGAGGTGACACTTTCTGCTAGAAATATCTGTGACACTAGAACAGGCTGTTCAGAGAGGTTGTAGTATCTCCATCCTTGTAGGTTTCATAGAATTGTTTTAGTTGGAAAAGCTAAGATCATTGAGTCCAACCATCAACCCAACACCACCATGGCCATTAAACAATTCCCCAAGTGCCATGGCCACACATTTCTTGAACACCTCCAGGGATGGGGACTCCACCATCTCCCTGGGCAGCCTGTTCCAATCCCTGACCACTCCTGCAGCAAAGAAATTTTTCCTCATCTCCAACCTAACCCTCCCCTGGCACAATTTCAGGCCAGTGCCTCTTGTTCTCTCACCTGAGACTAGGGAGAAGAGACCAACCCCACCTCACTGCAACCTCCTTTCATGGAGCTGTAGAGAGCAAAATAACTGAGCTAGACAAAGCCAGGGCTGATCTGATGGAGTGTTGGTGGTAGTGCCCTGGAGCAGGTGACTGGGCTGCATGACATCTAAAGGTCCCTTTTGGCCCACAAGCCTGTGATGGTTTTGCAGGAGCTGTTCCTAGCTGCTTGTACAACAAAGCCTAGTTCCACTGAAAGGCTGTTTCACTGACTGTCAGCATCAGAGTTCCTTGGGGATATAAATGAAAAAAAAAGGCACTTTTTTTAGGCCCCATCCCTCAAAACTGCTCCTTCACCCTCATTTGAGATCTGCTGTTAGGCTTTGCTTGCTAACAAAAAAGAGCATAAAAGGAAAATTACCATGAAGCAGACTGTGAGAGATTGCTGTGGCAAAAATGCAGTTGAGAGGGCATCTGCATATTTAGGGTCGAATTTTTCAGCAGCTGAAATCTTGCACAATGCCCAAGTGACACAGTTTTGTATTTCCTGCTTTCTTACTCTTGGTTATGAACCCCCTTAATGACAGAAATAAAATATAGCCAGAGAAGACTGAGGCAATGACTTCTCAAACCATGGTTGTATGTCTTCTGTGATACTCCTGCTGCTGAGCTGCAGTGGTTCCTTCTGAGATGCACTCAGCTCTACCAGGGAGTTCACTTGGTGTGTAAGAAAAAAGCAGCCAGGGTATCTTTTGAAAAAGCCTCCTCAGCTTTCAAATCTGCTTCTTTCTGCAGCCTTGTGGCTGTTCCTGAGCTCAGTTTGAGGGATGGGGTGCCATGGGGTATGGGGACTCGAACACTTCAGCCAGGTGCTGCTGCCAGGCATAATTTCTGCTGTGGAACTGTTCAGGCAATCCCTCCAGCAGATGATCGCCAGTGGTGCGAAGAGAGATTGTTCTGAATTCAGTGTTTGCAGCTAGATCACCTCTCAAGGAGAAAACCATAGCTGCTTTAAATTTCCTGAGGAGGCTCCAAAGGGACTGGCTGGCAGAGGGTTCATTAATCAGCACTGCTTCAGAGAAAGAACAGAGAAGATGCCAAAATTTGTTTTCTAACTTGGCCTGATAATGTGCTGAAAAATAAACTGATACAGATTGGTGATTAGCAAAAGCAATTCTCCAAGCAGTTGATTTACTTTATCCATCCCTATGGGGACAGGCTGAAGAGAGTTGAGGTTATTCAGCCTGGAGAAGGCTACAGGGAGACCTTAGAGCAGCCTTCCAGTACCCGAAGAGGGCTACAGGAAAGCTGGGGAGGGACTTTTTACAGGGGCTTGTAGTGACAGGATGAGAGCCAATGGCTTTGAGCTAGAAGAGGGGAGATTGAGACTGGAGATTAAAAAGAAATTCTTTAGAGTGGGGGTGGTGAGACACTGGCACAGGTTGCCCAGGGAGGCTGTGGCTGCCTCCTCCCTGGAGGTGTTTAAGGCCAGGTTGGATGAGGCCTTGAGCAACCTGGGCTGGTGGGAGGTGTCCTGCCCCCAGCGGGGTTGGAACTAGGTTATCTTTAAGGTCCCTTCCAACCCAACCCATCTTTGGTTGTATGAATCTCAGGAAACGTTGTTAAGGTCTCTGTTTCCTTGCGTTGAGCTTCCAAGATGGTAACTTCAAGGAAAGTAGCTCCTTCTCTGGACCTTGGGGTCAGAGGTGCTGTTAGGTGGCAGCTGAGCTTGACACAACAAACTGATGTCGGTCTGTCTGCCCTGCAGGATGGCTGGCTGTGGAGAAATCGATCACTCCATCAACATGCTCCCCAGCAACAGGAAGGCAAACGAGCCGTGTGCTGGCGCAGCGCCCTCCCTGGCCGTGCCCGAGTGCGCCATCTGCCTGCAGACCTGTGTGCACCCAGTCAGCCTGCCCTGCCGGCACGTCTTCTGCTACCTGTGCGTGAAGGGAGCCTCCTGGCTGGGCAAGCGCTGTGCCCTCTGCAGGCAGGAGATCCCGGAGGACTTTCTGGACAAGCCAACCCTGCTGTCCCCAGAGGAACTCAAAGCGGCCAGCAGAGGCAACGGCGAATACGCTTGGTACTACGAAGGGAGAAACGGTTGGTGGCAGTACGATGAACGTACCAGCAGGGAGCTGGAGGATGCCTTTTCCAAGGGCAAAAAGAGCACCGAGATGCTCATTGCTGGGTTTTTGTACGTGGCAGACCTGGAGAACATGGTGCAGTACCGGAGGAACGAGCACGGCCGCCGGCGGAAAATCAAAAGGGACATCATAGACATACCAAAGAAGGGGGTGGCTGGGCTGAGGCTGGACTGTGACACTGTCAACCTGGCACGAGAGAGCTCTGCTGACGGTGCAGACAGCACGGCCGCGCCGGGGGCCGCGGCTCTGCAGCCCCTGGCAGCCATCTCTGCCCGGCCTCTGCCGTCGCTGGGCGGGCAGCTGATGAGTCCTTCCACCCCATCGCCGGACGCCAGCGATTCCCTGGAGAACTCTTTTGCCCACTTGCAAATCAATGGAGACAGTATGGCTGAAAGGAGTCACAGGGGAGAGGGAGAAGAAGACCACGAATCCTCATCTTCTGGTAGGGTGCCAGCCCCTGACACCTCCGTGGAGGAGACCGAATCAGATGCTAGCAGTGATAGCGAGGATGTGTCTGCCCCGCTCCAGCAGCGCCTGCCCCTGGGGCAGCAGAGACACTCGAGTGCAAGCCAGCCAGGAGCGGATAGACCAGGGGCAGGGGGCGGGGTTGTGAGCACCAGTGTGAGGTCTAGAAGGCCGGATGGACAGTGCACAGTCACTGAGGTGTAAATCCAGAGCCATCCCAGCCCCCGTCCTCTCCCTCTAAATTCTCTGTCCACGCTGGCATTGCACTTGAACCTAGCAGTGTGTCTGGTGGGAGGGTGGGGTGAAGGGGAGAAACAGATTTGGCCTCTTTAACTTAAGTCTCTTAACCTGTCTCAGCTGGAAGACTCTTAACTGTAGGGAACTGGGTTGTCCTGTTAGTGGTTTGAAAGCTGCTTAGCAATGCTCAGTTTCCTTGGCAGTGTCTTGTGTTTCTTTTGTAGCATTTTCCCCCCTCCAGGATACTCAGTCCCCTTTTGGCCAATGTATATCTACTGTACAACTTGAATTGTCTTCATTACCTGACTGTTGCATTAAGTGTCTTAACTGCTTTCTGCATGGATTGATGTCTGAAAAGAAGACTAAAGCAGTGTGGGAGAAGGCAAGATGTTGGGTGTGAGCAGGATGCTTAATTTAATGTGAGAAAAATAGATGTGAGTTTGGAGTTAAAAATGTGTTTTTACTAGACAAGAGCAATCATTTACCTTCCTTCAGTGGAAATGTCAAACAAACAAACAAACAAGCTGTTAACTTCTGTTGCAAATTCTTCCCTAGACACTCTTCATGGCATTTTTCACTGGCTTTGCCATCTAGTCCTTGTAGTTTTGTTTTTTGAGGTCCTTCTTGATCTGTCTCGTTTTTGTTACGGAATTTATAATTTAATAAAACTACATTTTATCAGGAACAACCTCAGCTGTGGCTCCACTTTAATTCAGCTGTACTGGAGGGACTTTAAGGAAAACTTAGCATAAGCCAGCAGGGCAAGAGAGGGGATTCTGCCCCTTTATTCTGCTCTTGTGAAACCCCACCCTCCAATACTGTGTCCAGTTCTGGTGTCCCCAGCATAGGAAGGACACAGAGCTGTTGGAGCGAGTCCAGAGGAGGGCCACAAAGATGAGCCAGGGGTTGGAGCACCTCTGCTGTAAGGACAGGCTGAGGAAGCTGGGGGTGTTCAGCCAGGAGAGCAGAAGGCTCCAGGGGGACCTTAGAGCTGCATGAAGGAAACCTGCAGGAAGCCTGCAGAGGGATTTTTCATGAGGGTGTCTAGAGATGGAAGGGGGAATGAAGTTGAGGGAGAGCAGGGTTAGACTGGAGCTGAGGAAGAAGTTCAGTACAAGGATAGTGAGACTCTGGAACAGGTTGTCCAGGGAGGGTGTGGAAGCCTTCTCCTTGGAGCTGTTCAAAGTTAGGCTGGATGAGGCCTTGAGCAACTAAGTAGTTGAGAGGTGTCCCTGCCCATGGCAGGAGGGTTGGGGCAGATGATCACTGAGGTTCTCTTCTAACCTAAGCCGTTCTGTGATTCCATGAAAACAGCTTCCTGTGCTTACCAAAAGGCAGGACTGTCTTAGAGGGGTAGTTCTAGAAGTTGTTTCCCTGACAGTCTCTCAAACACAGCACTGCTGGAGTGTGTTTTTGTGCTGCAAAATCATCAGGAGTAGGCTGAACACATCCTCAGGTGGCACTCACCAGGCTGTGCTCTCATCTGAAGAGCTGATCAACTCACCTCACTGTTCTTCTGGGCAGAAGAATCCTGCAGCCTGATTTTTACAGCAGAAATGTTGAAATAAAAGAGCATAAATTATGTGGAAGTTCTCTTTAATATTTTCATCAATGCTCTGAGTGAAAGTAAGTCTGCAGATGACACCAAGCTGGGAGGGAGTATTGATCTGCTGGAGCGTAGGCAGGCTCTGCAGAGGGCCCTGGCCATGCTGGATCCATGGGATGAGGACAATTGTATGAGGTTTAACAAGGCCAAGTGCTGGGTTCTGCACTTGGGTCACAACAACCCCATGAAGGCTCCAGGCTTGGGCCAGAGTGGCTGGGAACTGCCCAGCGTAGAGAGACCTGGGGGTGCTGGTTGACAGCAGCTGAACATGAGTCAATGTGTGTCCAGGTGGCCAAGAAGGCCACCAGCATCCTGGCCTGGATGAGGAATAGTGTGGCTAGCAGGATCAGGGAAGTGAAGGGCAACCAAGCTGGGGAAGGGTCTGGAGAACAGGGCTGGTGAGGAGCAGCTGAGGGAACTGGGGGTGTTTAGTCTGGAGAAGAGGCTCAGAGGAGACCTCCTTCCTCTATTCCCTGAAAGGAGCTTGCAGTGAGGTGGGGGTTGGTCTCTTCTCCCTAGTCACAAGTGGTAAGAAGAAAGGCCTCCAGTTGCCCCAGGGGAGGTTTAGGCTGAGCATTAGAAGAAAAGTCTGCCTTGAAAAGATTCTCAAAGACTGGAACAGGCTCTCCAGGGAGGTGGTTGAATCCAGTCCCTGGAGGTGTTCCAAAGAGGCAGAGATGAGGCACATGGTTTAGCACCAGCCATGGGAGAGTTAGAGAATGGTTGGACTCGGTGATCTTAAAGGTCTTTTCCAACCAGCTCTGTCATTCTGTACTGCTGTTGATCTGTTCCTCACAGCACAGCTAGTGGCAGCACACAAGGGCTGGCTCTGTGCCTGCATTAGCAACAGCACACAGTGACTCTCCTCAAAGTCTGACTTGATGTTCCAAACCCCTTCAGTCAGAACACCTCCATGTGCCCACATTTTACTTCATGGGAGGGAATCAACTGCTGAAGAAAGCAAGAAGCAAGAAGCTTGCCTCACTCTAGACTTAATTCAGGACTTTCAGCCCAAAACAGTCTACAAATCATTTCATCAGTGATTATCCATCCTGGGGGGGGGGGGGGGGGGGGGCTTGACCAAAGAGGAGAGGCAGATCTCTGTTAACACAGCCAAACCACCATGGTGCTGCTTTTGGCTCCTGGCTGGCCGCAGCTGTGAAGCACTGAAATCAGTTGCAGTGAGGCTGGTGAGCAGTCAGCAAGTGGTGACACACTCCTGAGATCAAGCTAGGAGGAAGCAGTAAGTGGCAATTCCCATCTCTGCTTTAAGCCATTACCTGCAGCAGGAGATGTGACCTCTCCCAGCGTTAGTTAAGCCACAGCCACACTGCATGAGGTGGTTTCCTGGAGCTCCCTGCATTAAGTGATTTGCAAGTTGCACACCACACACAGAGAGAGGCCCAGGGGAGCAGAAGGAAATCAGAGTGCTATAAAACCTACAGCATGGCTTCATTTCCACAACTGATAACCACAGACCCACTAACAGCACACCTGGCCTGCAGGGCAGGTAAGTACATTTCTCTCAGCAGCAAAGCTGATCAAATCAACCTAGAGAAGAAAAGGCTCTGGGGAGACCTCAGAGCAGCCTTCCAGTACCTGAAGCAGGGGACTAGAGGAGAGCTGGGGAGGGACATTTTATGGGGGTTTGTTGTGATAGAACAAGGGGCAATGGCTTTGGGCTGGAAGAGGGGAGATTGAGACTGGAGATGAGAAGAAATTCTTTTCAGTGAGGGTGGTGAGACACTGGAACAGGTTGCCCAGGGAAATTGTTAATGCCCTCTCCCTGGAGGCATTCAAGGCCAGGTTAGATGAGGCCTTGAGCAACCTGATGATCCTTGGGGTCTTTTCCAACCGTATTGATTCTGTGATTCTGTGGGCTGGTGGGAGGTGTCCCTGCCCATGGCAGCAGGGCAGATGGAACCTGGGTGATCTTTAAGGTCCTTCCAACCCAAACCATTCTGTGATTAGGACTATCAGATATATTTTGCTGTATGCAAGGATTTTTAATGGTTGGACTCAATGATCATAAAGGTCTTTTCCCACCAAGCTGGTTCAGTGACTCCATCATTCTGAATCTTTCAAACAATTCATTTCTACTCGAGTTAGAAAACCAAAATTAACTGCAGACAAAATCATCTTCAGCCTTGTTGCAGAGGAGTTCTTGTCCTCCTCTCAGCACCCTTACAGGCTGCTTTCACTGCTCTCCCTTCAGTGGGTGGTGAGGACAGTGAGGAAGCTGCTGGGGCTGTCCCTGTGGCTGCAGCAGGGAAGGGCAGGAACGTTGATGCCGATTGAAAAGAACAAGTCCTGAAGTGATTCTGTTCAACGCCTGGGTTAGCGAAAGTTTTGTTTGCAAAAAGCTCCAAGACAGGAACATTTTCCCAGCCTCCAATGTCATTTATGTTTGGGTCTTCTAAGCAGAGCCTCCAGGTTGGCAGGGCCACCCCACAGCGTTCCAAACACCTCCCTCTCTGTCCTGAGGGCAGCCTCCAGTGGCAGCTCTCCGCCTGCCGTCACCACCGCTTTCGCAGCCCGAATCACGCTGGCTGGCCCCTCTGTGAGCTGACTCAGCCAGGCCTGGGCTTCTTCTAAGGCTTTGGTTCCCTCTGAAGAGGACAAGGTCTGCTCTGAGAGCCCAAGGCGCAGAGCTGTCTCGGGGTCCACCGCGTCAGCTCCGCTGAGCAGGCGCAGGGCAGCCTGGGCGCCGACGATGCGCACCAGCCGGGCGCCGCCTCCCCAGCCTGGCACCAGCCCCATGTGCCTGTGGACAAAGCGAATCTCACTCCCAGGGCTCATCAACCTGCACACAAAGAACAAACAGGCAGAGCTCAGGCTGTGCACCCATGGCTGCTGGCAGATCACCAACACACACTGCATAGGGAGTGGAGCAGAAAGGATGGCGAGGAGCAGCTGAGGGAACTGGGGGTGTTGAGTCTGGAGAAGAGGAGGCTGAGGGGAGACCTCATTGCTCTCTACAGCTCCCTGAGAGGAGGATGGAGTGAGGTAGGGGTTGGTTGCTTCTCCCTAGGATCATGTGATGATAGAATGAGAGGAAATGGCCTGAAATTGTGCCAAAGGAGGGTTAGGTTGGAGATTAGGGAACATTTCTTTGCTACGAGAGTGGTCAGGGATTGGCACAGGCTGCCCAGGGTGGAGTCACCATAGAATCATAGAATTGTCAGGGTTGGAAGGGACCACAAGGATCAGCCAGTTCCAAGCCCCCTGCCATGGGCAGGGACACCTCACACTGCATCAGGTTGCTCACAGCCACATCCAGCCTGGCTGCAAAAACCTCCAGGGATGAGGCTTCCACCACCTCCCTGGGCAACCTGTGCCAGTGTCTCACCACCCTCATGATGAAACACCTCTTCCTAACATCCAATCTGAACCTACCCACTTCTAGTTTTGCTCCATTCCCCCCAGTCCTATCACTCCCTGACACCCTAAAAAGTCCCTCCCCAGCTTTCTTGGAGCCCCCTTCAGATACTGGAAGACCACAAGAAGGTCTCCTTAGAGGATTCTCCTTTCCAGAGTGCACAACCCCAACTCTCTCAGTCTCCTCACAGCAGAGCAGCTCCAGCCCTCTGCTCATCCTTGTGGCCTTCTCTGGACACCTTCCAGCACCTCCAGATCCCTATTGTAATAGAGGCTCCAGAACTGGACACAGTACTCCAGGTGGGGTCTCAGCAGGGTGGATTAGAGAGGGAAAATCACCTCCCTTGACCTTGGCTGTGCTTCTCTTGCTGCAGCCCAGGAGAAGCATAGCCAGCAGGTCAAGGAGGTGATTGAACACCTCCATCCCTGGAGCATTCAAGAAACATGTGGCTGTGGCACCTGGGGACATGGTTTAGTGGCCATAGTGGTGTTGGGTTGCTGGTTGGAGTTGATGATCTTAGAGGGCTTTTCCAACCAAAATGATTCTATGATTCCTTGATTTTCTGTTTTCTCTTTCTTTCTGCTTCCAGAGACTGATCCAACCTGACAGCCAGAGCTTAACTGTTCCCTGACTGCCTTAGCTGCAGCTTTTGAACCTTCTCAAGCTGAGAGAGGTAGCCTGGCAGAAGGAAAGGTGCTTGGTGCCCACCCTGATACCTGCAGCTGGCTGTGAAAAGGGTTTGAGAAGGGCACTGCAGATGGAGGGAAGTGGCACTCACTCACAGTGCCTTCCCACATCATGCCAGGTCAGTGTGTGGCAGTTCAGTTGGTTTTCACCCCAAAACATTGCTCAGGAGGATGCATTGTGGTGGTCTTAATATTGACCTGGACAGGAGAGGTTCTGCCAGCAGTCTGCTGCTTGGTTATAGCACAGCTGGGCTGGTGTTTGTTCCATGCTTTAGAAGGTCCATAGGAGTTTGATTTCCAACTGCTCACTACAGCAAGGGATGTCAGGCTGGACGTTCACTTATGGCTCACAAGATACAACAGAGCTGCTTCCTGTTGATGCTCACTGAGTGCAACAGGACTGCTCCTCTCCAGAAGGCAGACTTCCTCTTCCTCTTTTCAAAGACTTCACATCTCTGCAGTTTTTCTATAGCCTGTCACCTCCCCTACTGCAGAACTCACCCTGGGGCTGACAAAGCCATCTCCCTGGAGCAGCTCTGCCCCAGCAGACTCTGCTATCTCCACACAGTGCTCACCCTGACACACATTAGAGCAGTGGCAAAACCCTCTACAAACAGAAACATACAGGAGAGATCATAAAATCATAGAATGGGTTGGAAGAGACCTTAAAGATCATCTAGTTCCAACCTCCCACCATGGGCAGAGGAGGAGCCACTCAACAGCAATCCTCCTTTGCTTTGAAACTAGGTAGAGCCAGATTCACAGAATGGGTTGGGTTGGAAGGGACCTTAAAGATCAGCCAGTTCCAATCTCCCTGCTTTGGGCAGGGACACCTCACACCAGCCCAGGTTGCTCAAGGCCTCATCCAGCCTGGCCTTGAACACCTTCATGGAGGAGGCAGCCATAGCCTCCCTGGGCAACCTGTTCCAGTGTCAGATGCAGAGGAACAGAGCAGTACTTGCTCACTCTTAAGATGATGCTGTGCAGTGTGGTTGCTTGCTGCTGTTCAGAAGACAAGGGATGGAAATGACACTTGTGAAGCAGATTAGCTTCTGCTTCAAGCACTAATTGGCTTTCTGAAGGTAAATCTTGTAACACCAAGAGCTACACGAGTCTGTTCCCTAATGATGAAAACACAGAGGTGAACAGCTTCAAAAAGGGGAAAGAAAACCCAACCCAAACGACAATGCAGCTACTTGTAGGACCTCACAGACCCCAGCTCTGCTATTGTTCATTGTCAGCTTGCTTGGTTGCTTTGTTCTCAAGCAGAGCACCATCAGCATTCATGCCATGCTGCAAAGCACCAGGGCTGAAGAGCTTAGGCTTTATCCCAGCCCCACCACAATGCACAAAGGCAACAGCTGACACACCAGATTGCATGAAAGCCTTTTTGCAGAGACAGAGCAGGGAGGTGATGTGACAAAAGGAAGACAGAGGAGTATTGCAGGGGAGGAAAGGCTTTTAGCTAACATTAGCAAGTGCCTGCCAAACCCAGCAGATCCCAGGGAGCTCAAGTCTCCTCTCCATAAAGAATCACAGAACCACAGAGTCATAGAATGGTAGGGGTTGGAAGGGACGTCTGGAGATCATCAAGTCCGCCCCACTGCCACAGCAGGGTCACCCAGGGCAGGTGACAGAGGAACACATCCAGGCTGGGTTTGAAAGTCTCCAGAGAGGGAGACTCCACAACTTCTCTGGGCAGCCTGTTCCAGGGCTCTGGCACCCTTACAGTAAAGTTTCTCCTCATGTTGAGGTGGAACTTTCTGGCTTCCAGCTTATGCTCACTGTTCCTTGTCCTATTCCTGGGCATCACTAAGAAGAGCCTGGCACCTCCATCTTGGCACCCACTCCTCATAGTTATAGACATTGATCACATCCCCTCCTTCCCTTCTCTTCTCAATCCCAGGGCTCTCAGCCTCTCCTCACCACACATGTTCCAGACCCTTCAGCATCCTCATCGTCTCTGTTAGACGGTCTTTAGTATATCTCTGCCCCTCCTGAACTGAGGAGCCCAGGACTGGACACAACACAGCAGATGTGGTCTCAGCAGGCCAGAGTAGAGGGGGAGAAGAACCTCCCTTGACCTCCTGGCCATGCTCTTAACGCACCCCAGGCTGCCACTGGACTTCTTGGCCACAAGGGCTCATTGCTCTCTTGTGGTCACATCTTACTCCCCACCAGCACTCCCAGGTCCTTCTCTGTGGAGCTGCCTTCCAGAGGACAACCTCTAACCTGTGCCGGTGGGGCCAGAGGAGGCCACAAAGATGATCAGAGGGCTGGAGCACCTCCCCCATGGGGACAAGATGGGAGAGTTGGGGCTGTCCAGCCTGGAGAAGAGAAGACCTTAGAGCAGCTGGCTCAGCTTACACAGCAGTGTGCTGACAGCCAGTGTCCCCTGGGAAAGCAACAGTGAAAACCTTACCAAGGGCTTCATTCCAGCTGTGCTCAGCCATGTGGAGCTCCAAAACCAGAAGTGGTCACACAGAGCCAGGCCTCTGCCTGCAGGAGGTCTCATAAGAGAGGTCAGTAAGACACTGTTGGGTTTGTTGAATCTGAGACTGTCCCAGGCTCCACAGAAAACACTGAGACAAGCAGAAGGAGGGCACAAAGCTGGGGAAGGGTCTGGAGAACAGGGCAGGTGAGGAGCAGCTGAGGGAACTGGGGGTGTGTAGTGTGGGAGAAAAAGAGGCTGAGAGGAGACCTCATCACTCTCTACAGCTCCCTGAAAGGAGGCTGGAGCCAGGTGGGAGTTGGTCTCTTCTTCCTAGTAACAAGTGACAAGATGTGATGAAATGGCCTCAAGCTGCACCAGGGGAGGTTTAGGTTGGATGTTAGGGAAATTTTCTTTACCCAGATGCATTTTAAAAGCTTCTCCCATTATCCCCTGCCCTGGGTGATGCTGCTTTGGCAGGGGGGTTGGACTTGATGATCTCTGGAGGTCCCTTCCTACCCTGCTGTGATTCTGTGATTATGCTTCTGAAAGCCAGGAGGTTAAAAAAAGATTGCCCAACACATTGAACGTGTTGCCAGTGACCTGGATTTTGTTCCCATCTCTGCTTGACTCCAGGTGTCACATAAGGACACAGCTCCTGACTTCCAGGCTTCTCCTTGTAGCTGGCACAAGACTGGCACACCACGGAGGGAGGCAGCACCTGCTTCTCAGCTGTGGGTACAGTGAGAGGGCAGCCAGACCTGCAGGACAGGACTTTTACCTCACAGAATTACAGAATCCTGAGCCCAGTCATTAGCCTAACACTGCATAAACCAGAGGCTGCTGTTTGTCCACCCCCAGCAGATTTTCTGAGTGCCTTTGTCTTGTCAGAATGCTGAGTAGCAATCAAACCCTGAAGTCTAGGAGATGATGAGGATGTTAGGAACAAGTTCTGCACCATGAGGGTGATGAAACACTGGAACAGGTTGCCCAGGGTGGCATTTGAGGCCCCATCCCTGGAGATATTCAAGGTGAGGCTCAACAGGGCTCTGAGCAACCTATCTAGTAGAGGATGTCCCTGCTGACTGCAGGGGGGTTGGACTGGATGACCTCTGGAGGTCGCTTCCAACCCAAACCATTCTGTGATTTCTGTAGGACCCTCACCTCCCTGACTTCTTCCTAAAGGCAAGAAAAGCTTCAAGTTAAGAGCTTCTGACTAAAGTACAAGCTGCAGTTCATGCCTGTGGAGACTTAACCTGGAAACCTAAATACTGGCAGTTAATTACATGCCAAGACTGGGACCTAATAAAGACAACTTTGGATCATAAATCCTACTAGAAGGGCCAGGAATATTTTCACCAGTATTCAGGTGCAGAGTGTCCAGGAGTTTATTTTTAATTAAAGAAACCTCCTTTTAGTCTTGTTCACTATTCCAGCACACAAGCAAGGTGGCTGTTACAGAAACTCACCTGAAAACAACTGCATTAGCTAAGTCTTTTTTTCTTCTTTTTGCAATAAGAATGAATTTTAAAGCAGCCAGGAAGAACATTCTGCAGTCCTACACTAGAACACTTCAGCTAGTCAGGAAAGCTGCTGAAGAGCAATTTCCAGCCCTTACTTTTTAAATTTTTTTTTATTATCAGATGCTGTTAGAATTAGACCCTCAAGACTTAAGACAGTCTCCTCCAAAAAGCAAGTTGGGACTAATTAATCAGTCCTTGCCTACCCAGTCCAGTGTCTCCTTCTTTCATCACTACACCATCACATAATTCCCTACATACTCTGTGAGGGATCAGCCAGACAAAACAGCTAGAGTTGTCTGAAATCATAGAGTCAGAGAATCATAGAACCAGTCAAGGTTGGAAGGGACCACAAGGATCATCCAGTTCCAACCCCCCTGCCATGGGCAGGGACACCTCACACTACATCAGGCTGGCCAGAGCCTCATCCAGCCTGGCCTTAAACACCTCCAGGGATGGGGCCTCAACCACCTCCCTGGACAACCCATTCCAGGCTCTCACCACTCTCATGGGGAAGAACTTCTTCCTCATGCCCAGTCTGAATCTCCCCACTTCCAGCTTTGTTCCATTCCCCCCAGTCCTGTCACTACCTGATAGCCTAAAAAGTCCCTCCCCAGCTTTCTTGTAGCCGCCTTCAAATCCAGCTACCTTACTGCACCCTCAAATCACCAAAAAATCCTCACCCTAATTCTCTAAAAACAAGGGAAGACTTTCAAAGCCTGCCTGGAAGTGCTCCTGTGTGATCCTGCTCTGGCAGGGGGGGGTTGGACTCAATTCTAGAGGTCCCTTCCAACCCCTAGCATTCAGAGATTCTGTGAAG
Organism: Indicator indicator; assembly: GCF_027791375.1. NCBI lineage: Eukaryota > Metazoa > Chordata > Aves > Piciformes > Indicatoridae > Indicator > Indicator indicator. Next base: position 3,342,550 of record NC_072036.1, on the reverse strand, counting down.
ATTCATCCTGAGAAGGGTTAGCCATAACTTATAGAATTATTGAGGTTAGAATAGAACTCTAAGAACATCAAGTCCAACCTTCTACCCAGCAACTCCACAACCACCAGACCATGTCCTAGAGTTAGAATCACAGAATTGTCAGGGTTGGAAGGGACCTCAAGGATCATCCAACTAACCTGCCATGGGCAGGGACACCTCACACTACAGCAGGTTGCTCACAGCCACATCCAGCCTGGCTGCAAAAACACTACCCTAAAAAGTCCCTCCCCAGCTTTCTTGTACTTCAGATACTGGAAGACCACAAGAAGGTCTCCTTAGAGGATTCTCCTCTCCAGACTGAACATCCCCAACTCTCTCAGTCTCCTCATAACAGAGCAGCTCCAGCCCTCTGCTCATCCTCCTGGCCCTTCTCTGGACACCTTCCAGCATGTCCAGATCCCTCTTGGAACAGAGGCTCCAGAACTGGATGCAGTACTCCAGGTGTGGTCTCACCAGAGCTGAGCAGAGGGGGAGAATCCCCTCCCTGGCCCTGCTGGCCACACTTCTCCTGATGCAGCCCAGGCTCTGCTTGGCTCTCTGGGCTGCAAGTGCTCACTGCTGGCTCCTGTTGAGCTTCTCCTCCCCCAGCACCCCCAAGGCCTTTTCTTCAGAGCTGCTCTCCAGCCAGTCCCTGCCCAGCCATCTACTCATTTTTTGGACACCTCCAGGGATGGCCCATTCCAATGCCACTTACTTTTCAGTTAATTGGATTAATTGGATAGGTTCTAAAGGATCAAAAAGCCCCAATTAAACATCTAACCAATAACTCCTTGCTAATTACACTCATTTTGAACTGCAGCAATGCAGTGAGCATCAGCCAGCCACGGCTGTTCCATGCCCACACAGCTTGCTAGCACTAACTCCTCCTGCTCCTCTCTCATGGAGAGCTTCTCATGTTTCTGTCCTAAAGAATAAGGCCATCAGACACTGCAGCAATTGTTGCTTCAGAGTTGGGGCAACATGAAGTGAGGCTTTCAAAGTGAAACTTCTGTAAACCTGATAAACCTAAGAATTTGTCCTCCTTTTTTATATTTTTTTTGGGGAGGTGATAGTCTGGGTAGACTGAGATCATTAAAAAAAAAAAAAAATCACAAAGCTGCTGTTTCTGAAAATCCCCTAGTCACAGATCCTCACTGACAGATGCCTGAATGGTAACCCCTAAGGAGTACAAAAATGAAGACAAAATGGAATGGTAACCACTAAGGAATATAAAAATGAAGAAAATCATGGAATGGCTTGGGTTAGAAGAGACCTCAAAGACTATCCCATGGGCTGGGACACCTTCCACTACAGCAAGCCACTCAAAGCCAAGCCCAACCTGAACTTGAATGCTTCCAGGGAAGGGGCACCCACAACTTCCCTGGACAACCTGTTCCAGTGTCTCACCACTTTCATGGTAAAGAATTTCTCCCTGTAGCTATCTTAACCTACCCTCTCTCCTGCTATGGAATGTAAAAATGAAGGCAAAATGATGGAATCACAGAATGATTTGGATTAGAAGAGACTAAAGATCATCCAGTTCCAACCTGCCATGGGCAGGGACACCTCACACTAGATCAGGTAGCTCAAGGCATCATCCAAGCCGACCCTGAACAATTCCAGGAAGAACATAACCACAACCTCCCTGGGCAACCAGTTCCAGTGTCTCTCCACCCTCACTCTAAAGAATTTCTTCCTTCTGTCAAATCTCAATCTCCCCTCTTCCAGCTTCAGTTAAAATGTTCCATTTCAGTTTAGTTGAGATGGTTTAGGAGAACGAGGGGAGAAAACCTCTCTTGTGCAAGTGCACAAAGCTGCTCTGCAATGCCAGGTCTCACAGAATCATAGGTTTGGCTTGGAAGACTCCTAAGATCATCCAGTCCAACCATCAACCTCACCTCAGCATGGCCATTAAACCATGTCCCAGAGTGCCATGGCCACAGGTTTCTTGAACACCTTCAGGGATGGTGACTCCACCTCCTCCCTGGGCAGCCTGCTCCAATTTCAATAGGGTAGGAGAAGTCTGTGCACACCAGTGACCTTCCCTCTCTGTGAGCTTTAATCTGTGACCTTTACTGCAGGAATGCCATCAAAAGAAGCAGGTCCAGCTACTATTTGAATAAACCCATCAGAAAAATCAGCACCTCTGAAGTAAAAAGAACAAAACAAGACACACACAGAATCCCAGAATGCCAGGATGGAAGGGACCCTGAGGATCATCTGGTCCATACCTTCTTTAATCAGTGATCTTAGTCTTGGGAAGAGAAGACTGAGAGGGGATCTGATCAATGTCTATCAATATCTGAGGGGTGGGTGTCAAGTGGAGGTCCAGGATCTTTTCAGTGGTGCACAGTAATAAGACAAGGAATAACAGGTACAAGGTTAACATAGAAGATTTCAGCTCAACATGAGGAGAAACTTCTTTCCAGTGAGGGTGACAGAGCCCTGGAACAGGCTGCCCAGGGGGGTTGTGGAGTCTCCTTCTCTGGAGAGTTTCCAACCCCACCTGGATGCATTCCTGTGCAGACTGCCCTGAGTGATGCTGCTCTGGCAGGGGGGTTGGACCTGATGATCTCTTGAGGTTGCTTCCAACCTCTCATGTACTGTGATACTTGAGGTTTAAATAAAATAAATGATACCCAAACCCCAAAATTAAAAACACCAACCCTCCTGCTGAGCCTCCCAAGTACAGAGTGTTCCAGGCACAGGCTGAAACTCGGTGTCCCAGGAGTAGGCTCCATGCCAGCCTAAGAAAGCTCACCCCCACTTCTCTCCCAGCTCTTTTCAGATGACACAGGATTTTATTTAGAGTTACTGAATCATTTTGTAACCCTCTCAGTGCATCCATTCCCCACCCCCCCAACAACAACAGCTAAGTATCAAGCTTCACATAAAGCAGCCTAGAAAAACATCTCAGCTCTTCCTAGCACACATTGCCTCCACCACCTGCCTCTGCTGCACACCTTCCAATGCAGCTGGTGGAACTCTAATGATCAGGGTCAAAATCAGATCCCAAAGCAGGCAGCTAATTACAGATATATTTTTCTTGAACATGAGTTACTCTTCTTCTGGGCTGGCTGGGAGCCCCCAGAGAACTCCCTGAGGATGCCTCAATCCCCTTGTCCAGACCTTTGATAAAGATCTTAAAGAGAACTGAGCCCAGCACTGAGCACCACTTGTGGCTGGCCACCAGCTGGAATTAACTCCACTGCTCACCACTCTCTGGGCCTGGCCATCAGCCACATTTTAACCCAAAGTGTCCACCCCTCCATGCCATGAGCAGCCAGCTTCTCCAGCTCCTGGGGTACCAGCTCACTTCTGCCCTGCCCTCACTATCACTCTGCTCCTCTTCCAGTTCCTAGCTCTTAATTTACTTCTCTTGCCCTTGTTCAGTGGGTCCCAGGCACAGGCACACTGCAGACTCTGTTACCACCCCACTGTTTTCAGGGTGGTTTTCATTTTTGGGTCACAGAGCCTGAGTTGGAAAGGACCTCTCCAAAGGTCGTCTAGTCAGAGGGTGACAGGATGTTAGGGGATGGAAGGCACCTCTGCACATCCTTGAGTCCAGCCCCCCGGCCAGAGCAGGATCACATAACCAAATAACCTAATGCAGGTCTCACTGGAATGCAGCCAGATGGTTCTTGAAAGTCTTGAGAGAAGGAAACTCCACAACCTCTCTGGGCAGCCTGCTCCAGTGGTCCATGACCCTTACAGTGAAGAAGTTCTTCCTCATGTTGTAGCCCAACCCCCTCTGCAGTCAGCAGGGACATCCTCATCTAGATCAGGTTGCCCAGAGTCCTACTGAGCCTCACCTTGAATACCTCCAGGGATGGAGCCTCAACCACCTCCCTGGGCAACCTGTGGCAGTGTTCCACCACCCTCATGGTAAAGAGCTTGTTCCTAACATCCAATCTAAATCTGCTCTTCTCCAGTTTGAAGCCATTGTTCCTCTTCCTGTGACCACAGGCCTTTGTAAACAGTTCCTCTGCAGCCTTGTAGCCCCTTTCAGGTCCTGGCAGGCTGCTATTAGGTCCCCCCTGAGCCTTCTCTTCTCCAGGCTGAACACCCCCAGCTCCCTCAGCCTGTCCTCATAGCAGAGCTGCTCCAACCCCCTGATCATTTTCATGGCCCTCCTCTGGACCTGCTCCATCAGGTCCATGTCTTAGCCACAAAGCAGCTTTTAGCTGTTCCATCTAGGCTGCAAAAGTCTCCATGCAGCAGTGAGTTACCCCCAAAATAATGCTCACAGAAAAATTACTCATGCTGGAAATCTCCAATGTTACATGAGTCTTGCCTTCCAAAAAAAGGAGCTACAGCTTCTTGGATTTTGTTCAAGCAAACATTTTCAACAACAGAGCTGCTTTTCAGACCAAAGGAAAAATTTCCATTAGAAAGGATCCAGGCATATTTCATCAGATGATCTGATGAGGAAAAGACCACTTGGAGCTAAAAGGTGCTTTGAGAACTGAAATTTTCAGGCAAACCTGACTGCCAGTGTTCAGAATGGCAGAATGGTGGAGGTTGGAAGGAACCTCTGGAGATCATTGAGTCCAACTCCCCTGCAAAGCAGGAAATTCATCTAGGAATCAAAAAAGGACATTGCAGCTCACTTAAAAATCATTTTAAAAAATAATAAAATCAATACTGTCAATGTGCACACTTTGGGACATCACAGATCCCCATTTTGTCTGGAGAAGGCTGAGGGGAGACCTCATTGCTCTCCACAACTCCCTGAAAGGAAGCTGGAGCCAGAGCTTCTCCCTAGTCTCAGGTGATAGGAGAGGAAGTGGCCTGAAATTGTGCCAGGGGAGGGTTAGGTTGGAGAGGAGGAAAAATTTCTTTGCTGCAAGAGTGGTCAGGGATTGGAAGAGGCTGCCCAGGGAGGTGGTGGAGTCCCCATCCCTGGAGGTGTTCCAGAAACGTGTGGCCATGGCACTTGGGGACATGGCTTGATGGCCATGGTGGGGTTGGGTTGATGGTTGGACTCACTGGTCTTAGAGGGCTTCTCCAACTCAAAGAATTCTATGATTCTATCTTTTAAGAAGATCTCTTCCTCCAGATCTAAGGTAGCATGACCCAAGATGCTTTCACTTTTCATCCCTGCCCTTGTGACAGCAATCAATGTCCATGAAAGCCCTCACTAAACCAACCTCCAATGAGCTGGGCTTAAAACAGGGTAAGGAACAATCAATCAGACATAAGAATTGCCACTGGAAGAATACATCAGTGCTATCTTAAGCCACCTCAGCTATTTTAAGACTGGATTGTTTCAGCAGAGGTGTGCATCATGCTTCCAGAGAAGGTTTCACAAAGCCACATTTGAAAGAAACCATTTCAGAGAAGGTACAAAAGCCATTTTGGTTCAGGTGAATCACTTCAACCATATCACCTTAGTTAATGTAGTACAGACAGAGCTAAAAATACTATTTCAGACCCATACCACACAGGGATTCCTAAAAATTAGAAGTGGATGTGAAAACTGAGAATGCAAACCAATCCAACTAATTCAAATCTGTTCTTAAAATATAAAGTAAAAGAAAATGCAACATTCAAATGGTTTATTCAAGAAAGAAAACAAACCTCTCTCATTTGTGTTCTCAAGCTCCTCTTCACAGAATCTTAGAACGGTTTGGGTTGGAAGGAACCTTAAAGATCACAGGTTGCATGGGACCCTCAAAGGTCACCTTGTCCAACTCCCCTGCAGTCAGCAGGGACACCTCCAACTAGATTAGGTTGCTCTGGGCCACATTAGGTTTGACTTTGAATGTCTCCAGGGATGGGGCCACCACCACATCTTCAGACAACCTGTTCCAGTAATTCACCATCCTCATTGAAAAGAGCTTCCTCCTGATGTCCAACCTGAATCCCCCCTGCTCCAGTTCCAAACCATTGCCCTTCATCCTATCCCCACAGGCCCTTCTGAACAGTCTCTCCCCAGCCTGCCTGTAGGGCTCCTTCAGATATTGAAATGCAGCTCTGAGGTCTCCCCAGAACCTTCTCTTCTCCAGGCTGAACAGCTCCCACTCTCTCAGGCTATGTTGATAGGAGAAGTGCTCCAGCATCATCTTTATGGCCCTTCTTTGGAGCACTGCCTAGTTCCAACCCCCTGCCATGGGCAGGGACACCTCCCACCAGCCCAGGTGGCTCAGGACCTCATCCAGCCTGGCCTTGAACACCTCCAGGGAGGAGACATCCACAGCCTCCTTGGGCAACCTCTTCCAGTGTCTCCCCACCCTCACTCTAAAGAATTTCTCCCTCATCTCCAGTCTCAATCTCCCCTTTTCCACTCAAAGCCATTGCCCCTCAGGCTGTCAAGCCCTTGTCAAAAGTCCCTGCCCACCTAGTGACTCAGGACAGAATCTGTTCCACAAGTATCTACTCCTAGTTCTCAAAGAAAAAAAAAAAAATCATCCAGATTTTGTCCCCCAGTATTATCAAATTGAGGGAGCAATAGGAGCAGAGAGGATGTTTCTCTCTCTTGTTGTTGTTATTAATTAAGTCTCATTTGCTGCTCCTGAATTGCTGTAATTTAGCTGCACTGGATGGGTGTGTTAGCAAGTAATGGAAGATGGAGCCACAGCTGCAGTTATGATGAAAATTATGGCAGCACATCAGAGGGACTGCAGCTGCTCTCAGCTCATGCAAATAAGAGTTACTCCACAATGACTGTAATTACACAGCATGTCAAACAACAGAGCTGGAGTGAAAGGAGAGAGCATGGATTTTAGACAGCCAAAAGACTGCCAAGTCTGTGCTGTTCACAGTCCCTAAATTCCTGGTAAGGGATAGGAGACATGGAAGGACATGGAGCTGATGGAGAGGGTCCAGAGGAGGGCCACCAAATTGGTCAAGGGGCTGGAACACCTCTGCTATGAGGACAGGCTGAGGGAGCTGGGGGTGTTCAGCCTGGAGAAGAGAAGGCTCTGGGGAGACCTTAAAGCTGCCTTCCAGTACCTGAATGGCTATAAGAAGGCTCCAGAGGGACTGTCTGCAAAGGCCACCAGTGACAGGATGAGGGACAATGGTTTGAAATTAGAGGAGGTTTAGATTGGATGTTAGGAAGAAGTTCTGCATCATGAGGGTGCTGGAACACTGCAACAGGTTGTCCAGGGAGGTAGTGGATGTCTCCTCCACAGAGATGTTGAAAGCCAGCCTGGATGAGGCCTTGAGTGACCTGGTCTGCTGGAGGATGTCCCTGCTGACTGCAGGGGAGTTGGACTGGATGACCTTTGGGGGTCACTTCCAACCCAAACCATTCTATGATTCTATGGTGACAGCATTCACTTTCTGTCAGCAGATTCACAGATGCAAAAAGGTCTACAAAGTGTCCCAGGAGCATTCTCCTGCCAGCACTGCAGCTGTCAAACACCAGCACAGTCTGAGCTGGGCTTCCAGTTCATAGAATCATAGAGTTGTCAGGGCTGGAAGGGACCTCAAAGACCATCCAGTTCCAACCCCCCTGCCATAGGCAGGGACACCTCACACTACAGCAGGTTGCTCACAGCCACATCCAGCCTGGCTGCAAAAACCTCCAGGGATGAGGCTTCCACCACCTCCCTGGGCAACCTGTGCCAGTCTCTCACCAGCCTCATGGGGAAGAATTTCTTCCTGACATCCAATCTGAATCTACCCACTTCTAGTTTTGTTCCATTCCCCCCAGTCCTATCACTCCCTGACACCCTAAAAAGTCCCTGCCCAGCTTTAGCCCCCTTCAGATACCGGAAGGCCACAAGAAGGTCTCCTTAGAGGATTCTCCTCTCCAGACTCAACAACCCCAACTCTCTCAGTCTGTTCTCATGGGAGCAGCAGAGCTCCAGCCCTCTGCTCATCTTCATGGCCCTTCTCTGGACACCTTCTAGCACTTCCAGATCCTTCCTATAATAGAGGCTCCAGAAATGGTCCAGGTGGGGTCTCAACAGAGTGGAGTAGAGGGGGAGAAAGCGAAGCATAGCAGCTGCTATGTGGAGAAAGCTTCTTTCTGAAGAGACATCTGTGACCACCAGGATGAGTGAAGTGGTTCTCCCCCTCTCCTCTTGTGAGACCCCACCTGGAGCACTGCATCCAGTTCTGGTGCTCCCAGCACAAGAAGGACATGGAATTGTTGGAGCAGGTCCAGAAGAGGCCACAAAGATGATCAAAAGGTTGGAGCACCTCTTCTGTGAAGACAGGCTGAGAGAGTTGGGGCTGTTCAGCCTGGAGAAGAGAAGGCTCTGGGGAGACCTTAGAGCAGCCTTCCAGCACCTGAAGTGGGTTCCAAGAGAGCTGGGGAGGGACTTTTGACAAGGGCTGGGAGTGACAGCATGAGAGACAATGGCTTTGAGCTGGAAGAGAGGAGATTGAGACTGAAGATGAGGAAGAAATTCTTTCCAGTGAGGGTGGTGAGACACTGGCACAGGTTGCCCAGGGACACTGTGGATGTCTCCTCCCTGGAGGTGTTCAAGGCCAGGTTGGATGAGGCCTTGAGCAACCTGGGCTGGTGGGAGGTGTCCCTGCCCATAGCAGGGAGATTTGAACTGGATGACCTTTAAGGTCCCTTCCAAGCCAAACCATTTGATGAATCCATGAATTCAGGGCCATGACTCCTGGCAGAAATGGTACCTCAAGAGCTTCCCACATCTCATAGGTGCAATCATTAAAATCACTGATCCAGCATAGCAGCTCCTCAAACTGCTGATCTTACCTGAAATCACAGGCTGTAGTAAGCTCTGCTCCTCCTCCAAAAGCTTTTCCTTGGATTAGTGCAACACTGATCAAAGGCAATCTAGACAGGAGAGTTTTGTGAGCAGAATTCATGCTTTTAGTCTTTTTTTTTTCCTTAGAAATGAGAAAAGAATTCAATCAAACCATCTCTAATAGTAAAACTTGAGAAAAAGACTCTGTTCCAATTCATTCCAATAACCACAGCTTGGTGAGTAAGGAGCACAAAAGCAATTCCATTTCCTCTGTAAATGAGTCCCAAAATGAAATAGCAGGAACAGATTTTAAATGGAATCAAAGTAAAGATGATCACAGAATCACAGAGTGTTAAGGGCTGGAAGGGACCTTGAAAGTTCATCCAGTCCAACCCCCCTGCCAGAGCAGGATCACCTAGAGCAGGTCACACAGGAACACATCCAGGTGGAGTTTGAATATCTCCAGAGAGGGAGACTCCACAACCCCACTGGGCAGCCTGGTCCAGGCCTCTGTCACCTTCACAGGGAAAAAAAATCTTTCCTCCTGTTTCCATGGAACTTCCTCTGGCTCAGCTTCCACCACTGCCCCTTGTGCTGGCATTGGGCATCACCCAGCAGAGCCTGGCTCCAGCCTCTGGGCACTCACCCTGCACATCTTTATCACCAGCAATGAGGTCACCTCTCAGGCTCCTCCTCTCCAAGCTACAGAGCCCTCAGCTCCCTCAGGCTCTCATCACAAGGAAGATGTTCCACTGCCTTCATCATTTTTGTGGCTTTACACTGAACTCTTTCAAGCAGTTCCCTGAGGTCCTTCCTGAACTGAGGGGCCCAGAACTGGGGACAATACTCCAGATGTGGCCTCAGCAGGGCAGAGTAAAGGGGGAGGAGAACCTCTCTCAACCTACTAACCACAGCCCTTCTAATGCACCCCAGGCTGCCCTTGGCCTTCTTGGCCACCAGAGCACATTGCTGGCTCATGGTCACCTCCCATCCACCAGGACTCCCAGGGTCCTTTTCCCCTTCACTGCTCTCCAGCAGCTCAGTCCCCAACCTATACATGAGGTTGTTCCTCCTAAGTGCAAGACTTTACACCTGCCCTTGATGAATTTCATTTAGTTTCTCCCTGCCCAACTCTCAGCCTGTGTAAGTCTGGCTGAATGGCAGCACAATTTTCCAGAGCACTGTGCTGCTACAGATCAGAGCTAAGAGAAGTCTGCAAGGAGTGACAGGCCAGTGACACAAGCCTCTACCCTAAGCCAGTACACTACAGAAAGCAGTAGAAAGAGAGACAAAGACCTGAAGGGTTATCCAAAAGCAATGAGATTTAGCATGGCACCTTCAGCAGTTTCCTCAGAGTGAAACCATCTCAGTCATCAACAAAACTTTGTGTTGAGGACAACCCCATCCTTTGAGGACAGCAACAATCTGCTGCCTCTGATGGTGGTGTATTGAATCATGCTCAAGGTAATTCAAAGGGCAGAGGGAAGAGGAGTAGGAGGGAGAGCCACGTTCCCCACTGCCACTGTGAGATGGCTGGCTCACCTCTTACTATGAGGAGACACTTATCTCATTGAGCAGTTTTGAAAGCACATGCAGAAGACACCTTCCAAATCCTGGTCACCTTTGGTTTTACTTTAACAGAAGCACCAACAATGTCAGACAGTCACAGAATTGTTTGGGTTGGAGAAGTCCTCCAAGATCATTGAGTCCAACCATCAACCCAACACCACCATGGCCATCAAGCCATGTCCCCAAGTGCCATGGCCACAGGTTTCTTGAACCTTCCAGGGTTGGTGACTCCACCACCTCCCTGGGCAGCCTGTTCCAATCCCTGACCACTCTGGGAGCAAATAAAGCTGTCCTAATCTCCAACCTAACCCTCCCCTGGCACAATTTCAGGCCATTTCCTCTTGTTCTATCACCTGATACTAGGGAGAAGAGACCAACCCTCACCTGTCTCAGATCTCCTTTTGAGGAGTTGTAGAGCACAGTAAGGTCTCCTCTCAGTCTCCTCTTCCCCAGACTAAACAATCCCAGGCTGCTCCTCACTGGCCCTGCTCTCCAGACCCTTCCCCAGCTTTGCTGCCCTTCCAAAACTTTAACTGATTTTCTTACATCCCAAGTTCACTCACCAGCTGCTGCACTCTTTATACAACTCCCTTTGTACAAGGGAACCCACTGGAAGAGGATTGCACCTCATTATTCCTATGGTCCATGGGGAATCACAAGATATGGGTTCAAGTCCCCCACAGCTACATTCTGATCCATTTGAGGCATCTCCTTCAGGATCACAGTCAGCCTCAGCTCCCTCTGAAGAAGACTGATCCCATGGAATCATAGAATGCCATGGGCAGGGACACCTCCCACCACACCAGGTTACTCCAGGCCCTTCCCCTAGACCAGGGAAACCTTCCCCTAGACCAGGTTGCTCAAGGCCCATCTACAACAGATGTCCCCAGACAGCAGTTCAGTGCTCCTCCTGAACCACAGCTTCAACATAACCTAAGTTAAGAGACTTGAGGGAAGGGCTTAATCCTCAGACATCTTCCTCCTCTCTGCTTTGCCACAGGTTACCCATGGTGGAGTCACCACCCCTGAAAGGAAGCTGGAGCCAGGTTGGGGTTGGTCTCTTCTCCCTAGTCTCAGGTGATAGGAGAGGGAATGGTCTGAAATTGTGCCAGGGGAGGGTTAGGTTGGAGATGAGGAAAAATTTCTTTGCTGCAGGAGTAGTCAGGAATTGGAATAGGCTGCCCAGGGAGGTGGTGGAGTCACCAACACCAGAGGGTTCAAGAAACCTGTGGCCATGGCACTTTGGGACATGGTTTGATGGCCATGGTGGTGTTGGGTTGATGGTTGGATTTGATGACCTTAGAGATCTTTTCTAACTGAAACAATTCTGTGATCAATTTGATTATACAAAGATCGAGTTATACAAATGGATTCTAATTCTGATCCTGAGGGCTCCTTGGAGAACTACTACTCCTAGCAGTAAGTCTCCAATCTCCTGGGCAGTTTTACAGGATAATGTTAACTTCCTAACACTTTCTCTTATAGATTATTTGAAAAAAAAATAGTAATAAAATGAAAAAAAAAATATTTATCTTCAAAGAGCTCTGAGCAGAAAAAAAGGATTCTATCACACATGGATTTAAAAGAAATGTGATTACTTAAGGGAAGCCAAATCTAAAGGAAAAGGAGGGGAAAAATGTTTCTCAGAAGTACCAGATGGTAGAACTGAATGCAGTCCTCTTAACAAGTGGGAAGATTAAATAAATATATTAAACAAATGTTACCTGTGTAGGCTGCAGAAGCTGCTCCTGCTTGGTTTTTAAGAGCTAGCAATTCCCACTGAGTTACACAAGTTAGCCACAGAAATGCTCAGGGGGTTGGAGCAGCTCTGCTAGGAGGCCAGGCTGAGGGAGCTGGGGGTGTTCAGCCTGGAGAAGAGAAGGCTCCAGGGAGATCTAATAGCAGCCTGCCAAGACCTGAAGAGGGCTACAAGAAGGATGCAGAGGGACTGTTTGCAAAGGCCTGCAGGGACAGGACAAGGGACAATGGCTTCAAACTGGAGCAGAGCAGATTTAGATTGGATGCTAGGAATAAGTTCTGCACCATGAAGGTGGTGGAACACTGCAACAGGTTGCCCAGGGAGGTAGTTGAGGCTCCATCCTTGGAGGTATTCAAGGGGAGGCTCAACAGGGCTCTGGGCAACCTGATCTAGTAGAGGATGTCCCTGCTGACTGCAGGGGGGTTGGACTGGATGAGCTTCAGAGGTCCCTTCCAGCCCAGACCATTCTATGATTCAGAAATTGGAAGGCCCAGATTTCCTTAACTCCAGGTATCTCCTGGCCCTCCACATGTAAGTCTATAGAGTTTCTTTGTTTCAGCCTCTGGAAAGCCATAGAATTATGGAATGGTGTGGGTTGGAAGGGGCCTTAAAGACCATCTAGTGCCAACTCCCATGCCATAGGCAGGGACACCTCTCAACTAGACTTGGCTGCTCAAGGCCTCATCCAACCTGCCCTTCCACACCCCCAGGGAGGAGGCATCCACAACCACTCTGGGCAACCTGTTCCAGAGTCCCAACACCCTCATACTGCAGAACTTCTTCCTCAGCTCCAGTCTAACCATACTCTCCCTCAGCTTCAAACCATTCCCCCTTGGCCTGTCTCTAGACACCCTTATGCAAGTCCCTCTGCAGCCTTCCTGCAGGATCCCTTCAGGTAATGGCAGGCAGCTCTAAGGCTCCCCATGAGCCTTCTCTTCTCCAGGCTGAACACCCCCAGCTCCCTCAGCCTGTCTTCACAGCAGAGGTGCTCCAGCCCTTGCATCATCTTTATGGCCCTTAAGCTAATAGTTGCAAAAGGTCTAATTTAAATCCATAAGTACCTAATTAACACATGTGACTACAAGGGCTAGGATTACACATGCATCCTTCAAACTCTGTATTTGACTCCAAACATCTTGTTAAAGAGTTAGCCAAAGCATATTTCAATCCTAATAACTACTCCATAAAGAAAAGTAAATAAAATTTATTACCTCATCAGCCTGGTTAAGGTGTTTTGCATAAACATGCACATATTCATCCCATCCTGCAACAAATAGGAAATGAAAACCTTAAGTGATCCTAAAGGGACACAGATGGAGCAGACAGAAGAATTCATTATATTTACTCTAGTTGGGGTTCTCCTCTCTCCCTCAGCCTTCTCTTCTCCAGAATAAACACTTCCAGTTCCTTCAGCTGTTCCTCACTAGTCCTGTTTCTCCAGACCCTCAATCAGCTTTGTGGCCCTTCTCTGGATCCCCTTCAGCCCCCCTCAATGTCCTTCTTGGAGGGAGGGGCCCAAACCTGAACCCAGCACTCTAGGTGCAGCCTCACCAGTGCCAAGCACAATGGGACAAGCACTGTCAGGTCACCATCTAGCCATGTCCCTCAGCACCACATCTCCACAACATTTTAAACCTCCCCTATGGGGACAGGCTGAGAGAGCTGGGGCTGTTCAGCCTGGAGAAGAGAAGGCTCCAGGGAGACCTTAGAGCAGCCTTCCAGTACCTGAAGGGGGCTCCAGGAGAGGTGGGAAAGGGACTGGTTACAAGGGCTTGTAGCACTAAGACAAGAGGCAATGCTTTGGAGCCAGAGCAGGGTAGATTTGGATCAGACATTAGAAGAAGTTCTTTACTATGAAGGTGGTAGAAGACTGGAACAGGTGGTGTAGGCCCCATCCCTGGAGACATTCAAGGTCAGGTTTGAGGGGGTTCTGAACAATTTGATGTACTTGGAGACATCCCTGCTCACTGCAAGGGGGTTGGACTAGATGACTTTTAAAGGTCCCTTCCAACCCAAACCATTCTATGAATCTATGACAATCACTACACAGGAACCAGTGGACTCAGTTTCATTCTCTTGAAGGTTTGCTTGAAAGCATCAACACATGCTGATTTACAAAGAGGCTGCTGCTTATCACTGCAGCCATCTCCTAAACCCTTGAAGACAGGTAGCAGTATTTCCACTCCAAACTAAAGAACAATCAAACCCTCTGTGCTGCCTGTCTCAACGCTAAGCCCAAAGCCCACACAAGCATCCAAGGTACCAGCTGGCAGACATGGACTTCACAGAGTCACAGACTGGGTTGGGTTGGAAGGGACCTTAATGATCATCCAGTTCCAAGCCCCCTGCCAAGGGTAGAGACACCTCCCACCAGCCCAGGTTGCTCAAGGCTTCATCCAACCTGGCCTTGAACACCTTCAGGGAAGGGACATCCACAACCTCCCTGGGCAACCTGTTCCAGTGCCTCACCACCCTCACTGGGAAGAATTTCTTCCTAATCTCCAGTCTAATCTGCCCTTTTTCTGCTCACAGCCATTGTCTCTCGTCCTGTCACTCCCAGCCTTTGCCAAAAGTCCCTCCCCAGCTCTCCTGGAGCCCTTCAGGTACTGGAAGGCTGCTCTAAGCTCTCCCTGGAGCCTTCTCTTCTCCAGACTGAACCAACTCAGCTCCCACACTACAACCATCAGGATGAAGCTGCAAAAAAAGCTATTCAGAGAAAGTAATTTTTCACTTCATCACAGCAGAGTTCTTGCATTCAAACTGTCTCAGTTCACACCAAAATCCACAATGGTAATTAAGGATTAATGCCAGAACAGACCAGCTTGATAAATGCAGTTATAGCTGAGCATACAAGAAATGTTCTTCATTTTCTGAGGTGGCAGAGTGATTACTGTGGCTCACATGGAAAAAAATGCCTGCACAGAAAACAGCCTGGGAAAAAAAATGTATAGTTACTTTAGTCCTGGCTAACACACCCTTCAAACCTTCCTGATAAGAAAAATGAGGCTACTAGTGAGAGTATTTTATCTGAATAAGAAAGGTGAACACCAGAGCGTAGTGGAATAATCAAATTTTCAGCTCTAATACTGTCCTTAGAGTAGAAGGAAATCTCCCAAGCAGAAAGGGAGCTCAAATACACCATGCACTAGATAGGGAACAAAGGATTAATAGTTTGCAGCAAGGCTAGGAGAGGCAGGGAAGAAGAAAGTCACCTTCATAAAGCAGAAAACTGTAGCACTGCCTCTTTTTGCTGCAAGAGCTTAGAGCCCACTTTCAATCCAGACAGAACAAAATTTCCAGACCATCTCCAATTGCTTGGAACTCCTCCCTGTGCAGCTTACTGATTAATGTCTTTCTGATTAGCCTGGAGAAGAGGAGGCTCAGGGGAGACCTTATTGCTCTCTACAACTACCTGAAGGGAGGTTGTAGCCAGGAGGGGGTTGGGCTCTTCTCCCAGGCAGCCAGAACCAGAACAAGAGGACACAGTCTCAAGCTGTGCCAGGGGAGGTTTAGGCTGGAGGGGAGGAGAAAGTTCTTCCCAGAAAGAGTAATTGGCCATGGGATGTGCTGCCCAGGGAGGTGGTGGAGTCACTGTCCCTGGAGGTGTTCATAAAAAGATTGGATGTGGCACTTGGAGCCAGGGTTTAATTGTCAGGAGGTGTTAGGTGTTGGATAATAGGTTGGACTTGAGGATCTCTGAGGTCTTTTCCAACCTGGTTGATTCTGTGATTTGGTGTTATTACTGGACTAGTCAATTAAATGTTTGGGTGGTTAAATCCTGAAACTTGACCACATGAACACATAAAAAGAACAGCACCAAGATGCCAGTTACTACAGCAGCAACCCAAGGTGTAAGAGCAGCACAGGAAGACCACCCTCCCTCTCCTGCAGCTGACAAAGTCCTGTTTCACACATTGCTATGAAGCACAGACAGAACTGCCCCCACAGACACACACAGCTGGCCCCCCCAGACACATGTGCAGCACATGTGAAAACTGTCAGGACAGGTGTCAAGAGGGAAGAACTGCCATCAGTTCTGACCTCTCCAAGCCCACACTCACACACATGACTCACCTGACTGGACTACAGCACAAGAATTGCATCTGCCCTTCCATTTTATTCAGGTCCAAACCCAGTTTTGACTAAACTGAAAGCTTTTTCTAACAACAGTCAGGTTACTTACCCTTGGTTTTGGCTTTAGAATGTATGAGAAGTGATTACTTGAATCATAGAATGGTTTGGGTTGAAAAGACCTCCAAAGGTCATCCAAGTCCAACCCCCCTGCACTCAGCAGGGACATCCTCCACTAGATCAGGCTGCTCAGAGCCCTGTCAAGCCTCACCTTGAATATCTGCAGGGATGAGGCCTCAAACACCTCCCTGAGCAACCTGTTCCAGTGTTCCACCACACTCATAGTAAAAAACTTCTTCCCAACATCCAACCTAAATCTGCTCTTCTCTAATACTAAGCCATTGCCCCTCATCCTATCGCTGCAGGTCTTTGCAAGCAGTCCCTCTGCAGCCTTCTTGTAGCCCCCTTCAGGTCTCCCCAGAGCCTTCTCTTCTGCTCAGATCTGCTTCTAAAGGTCAAACCAGTGAAGCACAGTTTATGTGATGTGTGAATTCACCAGCCACTGCTCTGAGAGACTGAAATGACATTTGTAAAAGAAAAGGCTGAAGAGCCTAAGTAATGTAGGAGTTGAGAGTTATGAGTCAATTAGCACAACACTTAAGCCATGCCTTAAAGGGGCTGCCAGCAGGGGTTTTATTCACCCATTAAAAAACTCCATTCTGTGACTTGCATGTACAATTGGAACAGAAGCAAACTGCAACATCTCTGGCTGAAAAGGATCTCAGAAAGTTCATTTTTCTCCAAAACCTACTTGCCTGGGGGTTGGATATTGCTTTGACAGCATTCAGATCAGATCCTGAGCAAAAGGTGTTTCCTGCACCATAGATGATAAGGCCTTTGCCATCCTTCCAGTTTTCCAGTTCAGTTACCTTCTCCTGGAGCTCCACCATCATAGTACCTGTCACAAGAGAGTAGAAGCAACATTTTTAACAGGAAATTATCACCACCATCGTATTTTTCACCATCAGAACTAAGTTATCATTGATAAGTGATCACCCTGCAGGAAAGCAGCTCCACAGAGAAGGACCTTGGAGTCCTAGTGGGCAGTAAGTTCTCCATGGGACAGCAATGTGCCCTTGTGGCCAAGAGGGCAAATGATATCCTGGGGGCCACCAAGAGCAGTATGTCCAGCAGCTCTAAGGAGGTTCTCCTCCCCTCTACCCTGCCCTGCTGAGACCACACCTGGAATACTGTATCCAGTTTTGGGCTCCCCAGTTCAAGAGAGACAGAGACCTGCTGGAGAGAATCCAATGGAGGCTACAAGGATGCTGAAGGGACTGGAGCATCCCTCCAGTGAAGAAAGGCTGAGAGACCTGGGGCTGTTTAGTCTGGAGAAGAGAAGGCTGAGAGGGGATCTTATTAATGTCTAGTTAAGAGGTACCCCTGCCCATGGCAGGGGCTTGGAACTAGATGATCTTTAAGATCCCTTCCAACCCAAACCATTCTATGAATCCAGATGTGTCCATCTGGTCATTGTGATGTTCCCACCATCTCACACTGCTCAAAGAACCACCAGAAAACAAAATACAAGCATGTGCAAGGTGGGCTCAAGGTACAACCACCAGTCAATGTTAATGAAAGATTCTTGAAGGTGAAAAAAGTAAATCATGTTGGAGGACAAAGATATTTAGAAGTACCCAGCCAAAAGACATATTTGAAAAAGGAGCAAAGTATCTTCTATCTTTCAAAAGCACAAGGAGAAAGAGGCAAAAAAAAAATACTTCTAAACCATCTTTGATTCTCTCCCTGGTCCCCTTCTGCCTTTACAAAGTATGTCCTTGGCTCCAAAGACATGGATTATGCAGGACCAGCTTTTTATTTCTAGCTTAAACATAACCACAGAATGCTAGGGGTTGGAAGGGACTTCTAGAGATCATTGAATCCAACTCCCCTTGGGTCCACTTAGGGCAGGTCACACAGGAATGCATCTAGGCAGGTCTTGAAGGTGTCCAGAGAAAGTGTCTGATGAACTTCTTCCTAAGATCCAGTCTGAATCTATCCTCCCTCAGCATCAAACCATTCCCCTTTGTCCTATCTCTAGACACTCTTATGAAAAGTCTTTCTCCAGCCTTCCTGTAGGATCCCTTCAGGTATTAGAACATAGCTCTAAAGTCCCCCTGGAGACTTCTCCAGGCTGAACCCTGCCCAGCTTCCTCAGCCTGTCCTCACAGCAGAGGTGCTCCAGCCCTTGGATCATCCTTGTATCATCATCATCATCAGTAGGAATCATCATTATAGAATCACCTGGTTGGAAAAGCCCTTAAGGTCATGGAGTCCAACCATAACCTCACAGCTCCCTGTACACAACTCTTAGACCATGGCCCTGTGCTCCTCATCCCTCCTACATTCTCTTTTTATTTTTCTGCTGCTATAAAGCTGCTGCTGAGGTCCCAGCTCAGCATTTCCAAAGGTGTCTAGGATGTCTCTTGGGTTTCCCTCCACACTTTTTAGCCAGATGTTCCTGGGAGGCTTCTGCAGAACCAGAGATGGATCACTGGGCAGACAACCTTTGACTAACAGCCTCCTCTGGACTCACTCCAACAGCTCCACGTCCTTCTTACGCTGAGCACACCAACAGGTTTGTCCTCTTCACAAACTCAATCTGCTTGGACTAATAACCTGTTTGAATCTTAATTATAATCTGAGAATAACTACTTTAAAATCAACTCCAGAAAATAAAATGATCACCATTATCTAATTCCTGCAGCCTGACTTCCTTCTCTTTTATATTAAGTTCGACTTTAGTCCAGCAAGAGCTGAAACTGCTTCCACCAGGCTTAAACTGCCACCATTAGCATTTTGTTTCCAAAGAGACCATTTCCAACAGGTGGCTATCAGATTCCAATTAAGAAAACTAAAAAAAGCCTAACAGCCTCCACACTGCCCCCTCAGCAATTTGCCAGCACATTTTATTCTGCTTTTGGTTCCCTGAGTTTGATCAAGCTTAGAATAAACAATAATTCCTTTGAGATAAAAAGCTGCTGTGCAAAGTAAATGCCTGGCAAATAGGATTTCTCTCAACAGTTTAATGATGTTTTGCAGCTTTCTAAAGGAAGAGAATGTGTATATATAGATTCACATCTGCCACCAGCCAGAAGCTCTGAGACACAGCAGCAACTGAATTTATTTTTGAGGGGGCTGTCTACAGCTTCTGGCTGATGAAATCATCTAGGCTCTGCTGGGACAGGTTTAGGGGTTGTACATCCCACCCCTCTCAGTGCTTCTCCTGAAGGGTATTAATTGATACACAACAAAAGTGAAAGGTTCAAGTGCTTGCTGCAGTTTACAGCCAGTGATGTTAAAATGAAGAGCTGTATGAACTCCTGTGCCACCCATCCTCTGCAGCAGCCATAGGGTTTGTTTGTACTCTCCCTGATATCATCATTTCCCTCCTCTAAGAGGGGAGATTGAGACTGGAGATTAGGAAGAAATTCTTTAGAGTGAGGGTGGTGAGACACTGTGGTCTCACCAGGGCAGAGTAGAGGGGAAAGAGAACCTCCCTTGACCTACACTCTTAATGCACCTTAGGAGATCATTTGCTTTCTCAGCCACAAGGGCACACTGCTGAAATGCAACCTTAGTCTGATTTGAACATCTCAGACAAGTTGCCCAGGCAGGTTGTGGATGTCTCCTCCCTGGAGATGTTCAAGGCCAGGCTGGATGAGGCCTTGAGCAACCTGGGCTGGTGGGAGGTGTCCCAGCCCATAGCAGGGGGGCTGGAAGTGGATGATCTTGAAGGTCCCTTCCAACCCAAACCATTCTATGATTTTGTGAATATCAAAAGTCTCTAGCAGAGGTGCACAGTAAAAAGTACACTGCAGCTCACTGAAATTGTGACAACATTGGAAAAGGAGTAATCTCATGAACTGCCACAGTAAGATTTCCCACAGCATATTTTTGTGGCTCTCAGACAGCAAAACAGAGCAGTGCTCTTCACAGGGCTCCACACACTCCCCTAAACCAGGACTGCCTGATCCCAGGGCTCATTTACTAAATACCAGTCAGACTCTGCAACGAAGACACAACTCCTCACTTCCTCACAGGTTTTTGTTGCTGCTCTTTGCTACTAGAGCATCTAATTCTTGCTCAACATCTTTGTCGGTGCCATTGAGGGCATTGAGTGCACCCCCAGCAAGTTTGCTGATGACACCAAGCTGTGTGGTGCAGCAGACAGGCTGGAGGGAAGGGATCCATCCAGAGGGACCTGGACAGGCTGGAGAGGTGAGCACAAGCCAACCTCAGGAGGTTCAACAAGACCAAGTGCAAGGTCCTGCAGCTGGGGTGGGGCAATCCCAAGCACAAATCCAGGCTGGGCAGGGACTGGCTGGAAAGCAGCCCTGAGGAGAGGGACTTGGGGGTGCTGGTGGATGAGAAGCTCAACAGGAGCCAGCAGTGAGCACTTGCAGCCCAGAGAGCCAAGCAGAGCCTGGGCTGCATCAAGAGAAGTGTGGCCAGCAGGTCAAGGGAGGGGATTCTCCCCCTCTGCTCAGCTCTGGTGAGACCCCACCTGGAGTACTGCACCCAGTTCTGGAGCCTCTGTTCCAAGAGGGATCTGGACATGCTGGAAGGTGTCCAGAGAGGGCCATGAGGATGGGCAGAGGGCTGGAGCTGCTCTGCTATGAGGACAGACTGAAAGAGTTGTGGCTGTTCAGTCTGGAGAAGAGAAGGCTCTGAGGTGACCTTCTTGTGGCCTTGCAGTATCTGAAGGGGGCTACAAGAAAAAGCAAATGCAATTAGGAGTGGATAATAACATGTGCTGACAGGGAGGCCTTCAGAAAGGCAATCCCTGTGCTAACAGTGTTTAGCTACACCTTCTTACATTAGGTAATGATTTTACACATCAGATTGTAAAAGGGAAACAGAAGCTGCAGACACAGCTAGGTGCATTACCACCATGTTCTATTAGGCTCCCTTCCTCTCAGCTAGCAGTCATTAGTGGGCAGAGCAGATGACATTCTTCATGCAAACAGCTCTACCCTTTGCTAGTGAGCTGTAAACAGATTTGCTGACAGCAAAGGAACAGGGAGAACTGGGCAGGAAAGCACACCAAGAAAAAAGAAAAAAGAAGAAAAAAGGGTGATTCATTAGCAAGAGAACACAAATGTATCCCTTTCACAATCACAGAATGGTTTTGGTTGGAAGGGACCTCAGAGATTATCTACTCCAACTAGACTTGGCTGCTCCAGGCCTCATCCAGCCTGGCCTTGAACACCTCCAGGGAGGGGGCATCCGAAAACCTCCCTGGGCAACCTGTTCCATTCTGTCACCACCCTCATACTGAAGAACTTCCTCCCGAGATTCAGTCTAAACCTCAGCTTCAAAACATTCCTCCTTGTCCTATTGCTAGACACCCTTATGAAAAGTCCCTCTCCAGCCTTCCTGCAGATTCCCTTTAGGTGCTGGAAGGCAGCTCTAAGGTCTCCCCAGAGTCTTCTCTCCTCCAGGCTGAACAGTCCCAGCTCCCTCAGCTTATCCTCACAGCAGAGGTGCTCCAACCCTCTGCCTGTTAATGGCATTCTTACAGTAAATGCTTATGCACAGCTCCTGCTCTGGCAGATGCAGACCCTGAACCTGTGCCACCTATGCTGGAAGGGAATCACATGAACTGGTGTGTTCTAGAAAGTTAAGGAGAGACAGCAAATATACCTGTCCTGGGGATCTAAAGCCTCTCATAATACAAGACTAATAAAACAGGGCACTTGGTTCTGATAGCTAAGCATTGCCCAGCACACCAAACAGATTCCTGAGCTGCTCATGGGATATTTAATTAACCAGTCACTGGTATTGAAGACATAAGGCAAATGAAGAAGAAATGGAAGCCTGTTTGAGGGACTGCAAAAGACCAAATTACAGAAGCTTAAGATATGGCTTCAGATGGCTTCAGATAAAGAACAAAAATAAACTCACACTTTCTGCACAAAGCTGGCATCTTCCTACTGCCCTCAAAATATCCTTTATGGTTCCAGAGCAAAATGAAAGGAGATAGAGCGCAGGAGCAGGACTGTGCTCAGCAGGTTGAGGGAGATGATTCTCCCCCTCTGCTCTGCTCTGCTGTGACCCCACCTGGAGTACTGTGTCCAGTTCTGGAGCCTCTATTACAAGAAGGTGCTGGAAGGTGTCCAGAGAAGGGCCATGAGGATGAGCAGAGGGCTGGAGCTGCTCTGCTATGGAGACATCCTGAGAGATTTGGGGTTGTTCAATCTGGAGAAGAGAAGGCTCTGAGGAGGCCTTCCAGTTTCTGAAGGGGGTTACTACAAGAAAGCTGGGGAGGGACCTTTTAGGGTGTCAGGGAGTGATAGGACTGGGGGTAGTGGAACAAAACTAGAAATGGGTAGATTCAGATTGGATGTTAGGAAGAAATTCTTCCCCATGAGGGTGGTGAGAGACTGGCACAGGTTGCCCAGGGAGGTGGTGGAAACCTCGTCCCTGGAGGTTTTTGCAGCCAGGCTGGAGGTGGCTGTGAGCAACCTGCTGTAGTGTGAGGTGTCCCTGCCCATGGCAGGGGGGTGGAACTGGATGATCCTTGAGGTCCCTTCCAACCCTGACAATTCTGTGCAATATGAGTAACTTAAGGAGAAAAAAAAAACCCAAGGAATCAGAAATCCCATCAAGTAATCAATACCTGTAAAGGCATTCATTAGCCTTGGGTTGTTCAAAGTAAGTATTCCAATGCCATTGTCTTCTTTGGAAAGGTTGATGGATCCACCAGCAAACTGCTGAAGTTTCTTCTTTATTGATCCCTCCTCATAACCATCAGCACTACTGTACAGGCCCAACCTTCTCTGCTGCAGAATCCTTTTCTTTGTAGTCTGAAGTAAGTTCTTCCACAGTGAAATGGCCATTTCTGAAAATAAATGGGGAGGAGAGAAGGGGTAATAAATAAATAAATAAATAAAAATCAAGAAATTTCCTTGGACATGCACCTCAGTCCTCTGACAAAGACGCAGGACAGTAGAAACTAATATAAAGGGGCTGCAACCACAAAATTCTAGAGAAATCACTGCAGAGTGTATTTACAAAATTATGGCCTTGACTCTACTCCCACAAAGCCAACAGAAGCTTCAGGAAGTGATCTTAGTAGCTAAGCCAAAAAAATAACATCTCAGCATCTTTTTGTGTGAAAAATACCCAAAAGTATTTCTATGCAGAACATGAAAGAAACTCAAGAAATTCATGAGGCATCTCAGGTATTCATACATTCATAGAATGGTTTGGGTTGGAAGGGACTTTAAAGACCACCTAGTTCCAACCCTCCTGCCATGAACCTTCCATCAGCCCAGGTTGCTCAAGGCTTCATCCAACCTGGCCTTGAACACCTCCAGGGAAGAGGCATCCACAGCCTCCCTGGGCAACCTGTGCCAGTGTCTCACCACCCTCACTGGAAAGAATTTCTTCCTAATCTCCAGTCTCAATCTCCCCTCTTCTAGCTCAAACCCACTGCCCCCCATCCTGGCATGACAAGCCTTTGTAAAAGAATCACAGAATCATAGAATTGTTGAGGTTGAAAGAGACCTTTGGGATCATCAAGTCCAACCACTCACCCAGAGCTCACTGCCACTAACCCACATCCCTCAGCACCACATCCACACAGCTTTTAAATACCTCCCGGGATGAGGACTCCACTACCTCCCTGGGCAGCCAGTGCCTGAGAACCCTTGCTGGGAAGAAATTTTTTTTCTAATATCCAACCTGAACCTCCCTTGAGGCTGTTTCCTCTTGTCCTGTCACTTGTTGCATGTGAGAAGAGACCAACTCTCACCTCACTCCAACCTCCTTTCAGGGAGTTGCAGAGAGCAGCATTGAGGTCTCCCCTCAGCCTCCTCTTCTCCAGACTAATCAACCCCAAGATTTGTGTTCAAAGCCCTTCACCAGCTTAGCTGCTCGTTTCATCACTCTCATACTACCTACATTTCTCATGTCAAAGAAAAAAAAAACCTAAAAAAAAAATGTACAGAGCCAAACAGATTTAAAATATGGGAATTTTATTACACACACACCCACAAAAAAAGAAAAAAAAAAACAAGCCTGTCATTTTCAGCTTCGTGGTTCCCTGCATGAAGAGCTCTTTAATATTATCACTATGGTAATAAAGAGCATCAGCAAGTGCAGGATTAGAAAACAAATTGGACATCACTGCCTGCTGATCATGATTCATGATTAATGACTCAGGCAAGGTATTAGCATTGAATTATCTGGCTTAAAACCATCTCTTACAGTACTGGGCAGTACTCAGGGATTTCTTTATTTATTTAACTTTTAATCCAAACAAGATTATTTGAACAGCTCAGCCTGAGAAAGCTAACCATTTAGGAAAAGCTGGAGATTTAAGCTGCAGCTCTCTCCAACGAAAAGGAATTTTTTTTTTTACTACTCATCTCCGACAAACAACATCCAAAATTTCAATCAGCAGAGCACTCACAATCCATACCACGAGTCTGGTTGATTTTTTTTTTTTTTTTTACTGACTGTGAAAGCAGGGAAAAAAAAAAGAAGACATTGCAGTAACCTACAAAATGATGTAGAAGAAGCCAAGCCCAGAAAACCAACCAGAGCCTGGGATGCAGGAAGAGCAGTGTGGCCAGCAGGTCAAGGGAGGTGATTCTCCCCCTCTACTCCACTCTGGTGAGACCCCACCTGGAGTACTGTGTCCAGTTCTGGAGCCTCTATTACAAGAGGGCTATGGACATGCTGGAAGGTGTCCAGAGAAGGACCACCAGGATGAGCAGAGGGCTGGAGCTCCTCTGCTATGAGAAGACACTGAGAATTGTGGCTGTTCAGTTTGAAGAGCAGAAGCTCTGAGGTGACCTTCCTGTGGCCTTGCAGTATCTGAAGGGGGTTACAAGAAAGCTGGGGAGGGACTTTTTAGGATCTCAGGTAGTGACAGGACTAGGGGGAATGGAATAAAGCTGGAAGTGGGGAGATTCATACTGGTCATATGGAAGAAGTTCTTCCCCATGAGAGTGGTGAGAGCCTGGAATGGGTTGTCCAGGGAGGTGGTTGAGGCCTCATCCCTGGAGGTGTTTAAGGCCAGGCTGGATGAGGCTCTGGCCAGCCTGATGTAGTGTGAGGTGTCCCTGCCCATGGCAGGGGGCTGGAACTGGATGATCCTTGTGGTGCCTTCCAACCCTGACTGATTCTATGATTCTAAGCCATGTTTATTACAGCAAAATGTTCAGATTGTCAGTTTAATACAATTACATATATTTAGATATAGAATCATAGAATGGTAGGGCTTGGAAGGGACCTCTAGAGATCATTGAGTCTAACCCCCATACCAGAGCAGGATCACCCTGCAGGTCACACAGGAACACATCCAGATGGGGCTTGGAAGTCTCCAGAGAAGGACTCCACAACCTCTCTGGGCAGCCTGCTCAAGGGCTCCAGCACCCTCACAGCAAAGCGGTTTTTCCTCCTGTTAAGGTAGAACTTTCTGAGTTCCTGTTTGTGTCCACTGCCCCTTGACCTATCACAGGACACCAGTGAAAAGAGCCTGGCCCCTTCTTGACACCCACCCTTTAGACATTTACAAACAGATCCCCTCTCAGCCTTCTCTTCTCCAGGCTAAACAGCCCCAGGGCTCTCAGCCTCTCCTCATCAGAGAGATGTTCCAGTCCCTTTACCATCCTTGTAGCCTCTCCTGGACTCTCTCCAGTAGTTCCTTGTCCCTCTTGATCTATGGAGCCCAGAACTGGACACAATACTCCAGATGTGTTCTCACCAGGGCAGAGAAGAGGGAGAAGAGAACCTCCCTCATCTTATACTCTTACTGCACCTCAGGAGCCCATTGGCCTTCTTAGCCACAAGGGCACACTGCTGAAATGCAATCTTAGTCTGATTTGAACATCTCAGACATGCTGCACCCATTAACATCTGCAGCACATGTTTAGGCACAGTGAAAAAAAGCCCAACCTGTCAGGATAGAAATAACAAAGCTGCAGGCAATTAGAGTCTTCCAAATGCTTTAAGTGCTACAGCTTTACTTATCACTGATGAGAAATAAGAGATAAGCCTCTGGTATGGACATCAATAGGAGTTCATTCCACAGTTATTGCACCCCTTACATAAACCAACAGCTGAAATCCCATTTGGCACTGATTGTGTAACTCTGTGGGCTAGCACAGTGTGGGTTAAAATGAGCACCACTTGAGTATCAAAGGAATGACAGCCACCAGGCAGGAGCAATGTATGTGTCTGCATGCAGACACTTCAGACACAACAGATGCATTTCTCTGTAGGCATCAGGCACCTGCCCAAAGCCTCTGGTAACTGCCTGGTTAAAATGCAGCTCTCAAAAATGTTAATAAGAAATAAATTAAAATAAGGATAACACCAGCAGCAGTATTGCCTAATTGTGAAGACTCTTAGGGTGGCTAATAAGCCCCACCTCCTATTTGCCACTGTAATTTACTACCACTTTTGCAACCTCAGTTTTACTCTTAAGATACTCCATACCAAATGGCAGCCTAGAGTCATAGAACCACCTGGCTGGAAAAGCCCTTAAGGTCCTCAAGTCCAACCATAACCTAACATCTGCCTCTGCACACCTGCTAGACCACATCCCTCAGCTCCTCATCCGTATGTCTTTTAAACACCTCTAGATATGGAGACTCCACCATCTCCCTGGACAGCCTGTTCCAGTGTCCAATGACTCCTTTGATGAAGAGATTTTTCCTAATAGCCAACCTAAACTTCCCTTGGTGTAACTTGAGGCCATTTCTTCTCAGTCTATCACTTGCTACTTGGGAGAAGTGGCCAACCTCCTTCCAGTGAGTTGTAGAGAGCAATGAAGTCTCCCCTCAGCCTCCTCTTCTCCAGACTTAACAACCCCAGGTCCTTCAGCTGCTCCTCACAGGCCCTGTTCTCCAGACCCTTCACCAGCTTGGTTGCCCTTCTCTGGACCTGCTCCAGCACCTCACTGCCCCAAAACTGTACCCATTATTCAAGGTATGGCTTCACCAGTGCCCAGCACAGGGGCACAATCACTGCCCTGGTCATGCTGGCCACACTATTACTGACCCAGGCCAGGATGCTGGTGGCTTTCTTGTCCACCTGGGCAGCTCAAGCCCAGCCAACTGTTGACCAGCGCCCCCAGATCCCTCTCTGCCATGCAACTTCCCAGCCACCCTGCCCCAAGCCTGCAGCACTGAATGGGGTTGTTGTGACCCAGGTGCAGGACCCAGCACCTGGCCTGCAGCAGTGATGCCAGTTGCAGTATAAAGACAGCTGCCCAGAGCAATGGTTATGTAGCAATTACCTGGAAAGAAGGAATAACTAAGGCAAACCAGGGAAGTGGGCACTGGGAGCTCAAAGTAGCATCTGAGCTGCAGGCACGAACAAGAAACACTGCACTACACAGCTGGATGTGGCTCTGAGCAACCTGATCTAGTGTGAGGTGTCCCTGCCCACAGCAGGGGGGTTGGAACTGGATGATCCTTGAGGTCCCTTCCAACCCTGACAATTCTATGTTTCTAAATAATCAGCAAGTTAAAAGACACAAGTAGAGACAATTCTGGCTCAAAAGATAGCACCTGAATTATTGACAGAAGTCAGGGAAGAAAGAAAATGGGTAGAAAAAGCTGGAGTGATCTGCTTTTGGTACATCACACAAGGCAGGAAGCAGCAGGTGTGATATGCAGAGACAGACTTGTGAGTCACCTGCAAAAAAAAAAAAAATCAGCTGAATTGCTGGGTTTGGATGAAGGTACCCTGAGATAAAGCACAACAAAGGGATCTAACATACAAAATCCACTGAGAAAAATCAGGGAGGAGAACACATTCAAATGAGCTAACAAAAAGGCACCTAGAAAAGCAATCTG
Organism: Indicator indicator; assembly: GCF_027791375.1. Taxonomy (NCBI): domain Eukaryota; kingdom Metazoa; phylum Chordata; class Aves; order Piciformes; family Indicatoridae; genus Indicator; species Indicator indicator. Next base: position 3,314,585 of record NC_072036.1, on the reverse strand, counting down.
TGACACTGCCAAAGGCATCAACTGCAGCTGATGGGTCAAGAAGCACAGATAATCTCGACTAGACCTCCAGCAGCTGCCATTTCAGTGACAAGCACTGAAGTGCAAAGAAAAAGCATGGAGAAAGGGACTGAAGATGTGAACTGAATTGCAGAATGGTTTGGGTTGGAAAGGACCATCTAGTTCCAAGCTCCCTGCCATGGGCAGGGACACCTTCCACTAGCCCAGGTTGCTCAAGGTATCATTCAGCCTGGCTTTGGACACCTCCAAGGAGGGGACATTAACAACCCCCCTGGGCAACCTGTTCCAGTGTCTCACCACCCTCACTGGAAAGAATTTCTTCCTAACCCCCAGTCTCAATCTCTTCTCTTCCAGCTCAAAGCCATTGTCCCTCATCCTGTCTCTACAGGCCCTTGTCAAAAGTCCCTCCCCAGCTCTCCTGTAGCCCCTTCAGGTACTGGAAGGCTGCTCTAAGGTCTCCCTGGAGCCTTCTCTTCTCCAGGCTTAACAGCCCCAACTCTCTCATCCTCCCCATAGGGGAGGTGCTCCAGCCTTCTAATCATCTTTGTGGCCTCCTCTGGACCTGCTCCAACAGTTCCATGTCCTTCAAGATGATGATGATGATGATATGATTCACTGTTGAATCCTGAGTGTGTCTTACCAGTCACTGTACTCGAGAGCAGTGACCCTAACTGTTGTATGCTTCACTGAGTTCTCCCAGTGACTCAATAATGGAAAGCGAGTGCTAACCCAATACTGAGGGCTGGCAGAAGTGACCCTGCAAGGTGAAAGCAGATGAAAGAGCAGGGAGTGAAGGAGAAACGTAACAAAAGCATGAACATAATCCATCTGTACACACAAAAAAAAGGTAGGTTGAAAATAACTGAAAATCGTTAACACCAACTGACTGGAACCTCAGACAGTGAGCTGGTGGGGAAAAGAAGGAAAAAAGCAAGAAAATAAATCCCAGTGTTAGACTGAGGAGGAATTCAGAAGCACTGAGATCAAAGGGGGCCAGGCTGGATGCAAAGCAAGACAACAGCATGGGTCTCATAATGAAGAGGAGTCCCTGGACCCTGTCTTCAGACAGAAAATAGATGCAGGAGGCAGGTCTGATCTGCAGGGTTCCCCTCCAGCACTGTGTGAACAGGCCACTGCTGCCAGCTGCTTGTCACCACCCTTCCCCTGAAGGCTACAGAGCCTCCATCCACCTCATCCACTTATGCATTCTTCTTTCCTGCAGCGATGCCTGGGTTGGGTTAACTTAAGCACCTCACCTGACAGGTTCTTCCCACTCTAATCATTACCAGCTGAAGCAAGCTGAGGGCAGTCCCCTCTCCAGCTTGCTTTCCCGCACAGCTAGGAGAAAGCAGCAAGCATGCCAGGGGAAAGGCAGCAGAAAACACGCTGACAAAACATGATTCACCAAGAGAGAAACTAAACAAAGCCTGTTAAATTCTGCCTCCCCAAGAAGGAAAAGATACCTCCTCTAGGACATCTAGGCAGGGAACTCCTACCATGTGCAACAGCAGCCTGCCTCCAGCTCATGCTTTTGAGCTGTGGTTCTCAAACTTCCTGAACTCCTCAAATTTTATGTTGCCCCTGTACCTACATGACAACCAAGTTAGGTGGGGTCTTCTCCAGTGAGAAGATAGTTGTAAAGATAATTGAAGAGCTTTGTGACTTCTTTAAAAGCAGGTTTCTAGAATTATCTAGGATTATAAAGGATAGGTTTAAAGTTTGTACATTACTGTTAAAAGGAGAACAAAAATGTTGCCCTCCCACCCTGCTTCTAGCTGTCAGCATTAGAAACATTTAGCTGTCCAGGAGCTAAGAGAACAAGTGAGATGTCCAAATTAATTAACTGAAATGGCCTCAAGCCATGCAAATGTGAAATAAAAATAAACTCTGGGAAAAAAAGAAAAACCCTCTTTGAATATTGTAAGTAAAAACTCCTCTTGTTTGTGGTTCCAGTTGAAGCTGGCTTACCCTTAACATCTCTTTTCTCCTTCCCGTTCTCCTTCCCCTCAATTCTGGGGATAACAAGCTGTGTGTTTTCCAAATTCCTTGCCCTTTGTTAATATTTTTTTCAATGGTCCCTGCAGGCTAAGGTTCAGATGTGAATTGTCTCTGTTACTAATGAATTCTATTTTCTTTCTCAAACACATTTTAATTATTTTGAAGACCTAGTAAAGAAATCAAACAGAAACATACCCAAGCCCAGAAAACAATAATGGCATTCAGGGATGCAAAAGAGCTGACAAAAGAATTCTTTCCATAAATACACATGGCACTACCTAAAAACATTTGATTTTGCTCACATGGTGTGTACAAGATCTTGAGTTTCACAGCAGAGGATGAGAGCAAAACTTCATTATCTTCTGCAAAACAAAAAAAAAGGCATGCAGACCCTTTACTTTTTAATGCTTTGATCTGAAGAGGTTCTCCATGCTCTGTCAGCAAAGGACCAACTCTAACAGTGAGACAAACTATTTTTAGGTTCACATAAAGCCCACCAGGTGTATTTTAGACACTTTTAAAATAAACAGATGTACAACTTCACAGAAATGGGAACAACCACAACCAATTCACTGTTTGCTTTTGAGTCACCAAATCCTAAACCATAAAAAGCATTAAGGATCATAGAATGGTTTGGGCTGGAAAGGACCTTAAAGATCATGGCTCTGGCCAGTCTGATCTAGTGTGAGGTGTCCCTGCCCATGGCAGGGGGGTTGGAACTAGATGATCCTTGTGGTCCCTTCCAACCCTGACTGATTCTATGATTCCATGATCATCCAGTTCCAACATCCCTGCCATGGGCAGGGACACCTCCCACTAGACCAGGCTGAATTCATTCTAGCTGTAACCACAAACACTGATGCTGTCACCATGATTAGTGTGCCCTGAACACTGTAAATTCAGTATTCTGAATTCCACTTAGTACATTACTCTTTACTGTTGCTCTCCTTACCAGCACCACTAGCAGATAATGCTCTTGCTGACAGCAACAGCAAAACTGCATCCTCCCTGGAGGTGCTCAAGCCCAGGTTGGATGAGGCCTTGAGCAGCTTGGACTGGTGGGAGGTGTTCCTGCCCATGGCAGGGGGGTTGGAACCGGATGATCTTTAAGGTCCCTTCCAACCTGAACCGTTCTACGATCCAGATGTCAGAACCAGCCCTGCAGTTCAATTCTTAGGGGTGTTACCTCCTGCTCCCCTGCAATGCAACTAGGGACTAGCAGAAGCACACCAGGACAGTGTGACACCTGGTCCTTGGCTTTACACCCTGATTTCGGGCAGTAAAGGCATCCTGCATGGGATCACTCCGGGAAGAATGCACGAACTACAGGGGAAGGGACAGGAGGAAATTCCTTTCCCAGCAGAGGTTTCTTGCTGTTCACCTTGTGCAATGCCCAGATCCTGACAAGAGCACTGTAGCACTTGGTCCTACCTAGGCTAGAGGGTCTGCCATTGCCTATTAAAAAAAGAACATATTATTTTAAATCAGTCGGCAAGAAAGGGCTCCATAGGGCTGGCAGGGAGCAGTAACCAACTGAACCCGGAATAAGACTCAAGGTCTCTGGGCTGGGGCTGAGCCAGCAATGGGAGCTCGCAGCGCAGAACGTTTCCAGGCTCAAGCACCGCCGTCTGCTCCGGCACGGCCTCGCCTTAGCCCCAGGCCCCCGGCAGCGCCCGGGCCGCGCCGTGCATCCCTCCCCACTCCGCTGCAGCAGCTGCCTCCGAGCCCGGGCCCGCTGCTCGGCCCGAAGCGCCGACTAGAGCCCATGCCCGCTCTTAGCCACCGAAAGCCGCAGGGCTCGGCAGCAGCCCCGAGCTGTCTCCGCAGCCCCGGCCCTCGCCGTCCCGGCAGCTGCTGAACGCCGCGGTCCCCAGGCTTGGCGAGGAGGGAATGGGAGGCCGGCGGCCGGGAACTAACCTGGCCCCGCTGCTCCCCTTCCCGGCGCCGGTCGGTGCTTCGGGGAAAGCGGCCCCGCCGGGAACCGGCGCCGCGCCAGGACGGGCCGGGGTGCAGGGCCCTGCTACGCGCCGGGAGGAGGCCCAGGCCTCCGCGCTGGGTCTGCTGCTGCCCACCCGCGGGAAGCAGCACTGTGCTAGCCAGGCCCCCGGGCGAAGCGGGGGTGCTCAGCTGAGCCCCTGCGACCTGGGGCAGGTTTGTCCACCTGTGAGTGCTGGTGGACAAGGACTTCATCACAGAATCATAGAATCAGGGTTGGAAGGGACCACAAGGATCATCCAGTTCCAGCCCCCTGCCATGGGCAGGGACACCTCACACTACAGCAGGCTGGCCAGAGCCTCATCCAGCCTGGCCTTAAACACCTCCAGGGATGGGGCCCCAACCACCTCCCTAGACAACCCCATTCCAGGCTCTCACCACTCGCATGGGGAAGAACTTCTTCCTGTCATCCAGCCTGAATCTCCCCACTTCCAGCTTTGTTCCATTCCCCCCCAGTCCTGTCACTACCTGACACCCTAAAAAGTCCTTCCCCAGCTTTCTTGGAGCCATCTTCAGATACTGGAAGGCCACAGGAAGGTCACCTCAGAGCCTTCTCCTCTCCAGACTGAACAGCCCCAACTCTCTCAGGCTGTCCTCATAGCAGAGCAGCTCCAGCCCTCTGCTCATCCTGGTGGCCCTTCTCTGGACACCTTCCAGCATGTCCAGATCCCTCTTGTAATAGGAGCTCCAGAACTGGATGCAGTACTCCAGGTGGGGGCCTGTGGGCCTCCAGGTGGGCCCTTGTGGCCCAGAAGGCTAATGGTTTCCCGGGGTGCATTAAGAAGAACGGTGCCAGTAAGGCCAAAGGAGGTCCTCTTCTAACCCTGCTCTGCCCCGATGAGGCCTCACCTGGAGCATTGTGTCCAGTTCTGGGCTGCCCAGTTCAAGAGAGACAGGGAGCTCCTGAAGGGAGTCCAACAGAGAAGCCTCAAAGATGCTGAGGGGACTGGAACACTTACCTTACAAAAGCAGGCAGAGAGCCCTGGGGCTGTTTAACATGGAAAAGAGCAGCCTGAGAGGGGCTGATCAACAGCTAAAGGGTGGAGATGATGGGGTCAGGGCTAGGCACTTTTCATTGGTACCCAGTGATAGGACAAGGGACAGCAGGTGCAAACTAGAAGACAGGAGCTTTCACTTGAACTTAAGGAAGAACTTTATATTGAGGGTGGCAGAGCCCTGGAGCAGGCTGCCCAGAGAGCTTGTGGAGTCTCCTTCTCTGGACAGATTCCAACCTCACCTGGGCAAATTTCTGTGCAGCCTTTTCTAGCAGGGAGGTTGGACTAGATGATCTCTGGAGGTCCTTTCCAACCCCACTTTGCTAGGATTCTGTGAGAGGGGCCAGCAGACAGACAGCCTGAGCTGCAGCAGGAAAGCAGTGCCCTTTGCTCCTTGCCACATGCACTTATGGGTGACCCCAGGCACCAAAAGCCCAGGCTAAATCCAAGCACTTTTGCCACAGAAGATTCTCATTAACCCCAGGGTTGCCAAATGCCACACAAGCAGGTCATTATTATTTTTGTTTCCTGCACTGGTCACCTTCATCACTGAAAAACGAGCCTAGAGTTTCTGCCCAAGCCAGTGTAATTAAAGATGCTAATTTCCCTGCCATTCCAGAACATCATCTACCATGAGGTTGCTCAGGTTAGGATGCACATCTCTGTCAGGAGGATTCAGCCTGGAGCAAGGAGGCTGCTCTCTGCAATGCTTGCCCTTCCAGGTGATACACTGTCAACACCAGGGCAGCAGAGAAGAGCCATTAATGCTCCACTGGTGCTGCCAGTCTGAGACCAAGGCTCCCCAGAGAACCATGGAATGGTTTGGGTTGAAAGGACCTTAAAAGTCATCCAATTCCAACCCCCCTGCTGTGGGCAGGAACACCTCCCACCAGCCTAAGGTTGCTCAAGGCGTCGTCCAACCTGGCCTTGAAGATCTCCAGGGAGGGGACATCCACAACCTCCCTGGACAACCTGTTCCAGTGTCTCTGGACATAAATCTTCTCCACCTTTATTAAAGCTCTTTTTTGTTTGAACCCACATGTGAACACAAATGTCCTGAAGTTGGGTCTGGTTGATTAAATAGTATGATTGAACATGCAGAGGATTTCAATTAATCATACATTTGGGAACAAACAAACAAAATCTTTGCACTTTGAAGAGATTATTTTCATTTTTGCATTATTAAGAGAATCCTGTGAGAACAGAAAATACTCTGCTCCCAGGTGGCAGAAAGAAGGATTCATAGCCTTATTAAAATGCTCCCAGTGCCGGCAGAAATACTGCAACAGAGAGGTTGCCTCTTATTTTTCCTCTTAGGTTCCCAGAGGAGAGATTTTTCTGGTAGGATTCCATCTTGCATTTGTTTCTGGAAAACCTCAGTGACTGAAGCTCTTGCCTGAAAGCCTCGTTCCTTTGTTGACAATGCTCAGCAGGTCCTGGCTTGGTCTGAAGCAGAGGAGTGTGATTGTGGTGTGAAGATGGTGGTTTTCTAGGTAGCATATTGCCACCTAGCAGCATGGAGTGAAAGTAGCACAAACCTGACCTCCACCTCCATGAAAAATAGTTTGCCTCACTTCTGCTTCTGTTCTGTTGTATCCTATAGGACACGAGTAGAACAGGAAGCACTCAGAGTGTAAATGAAGGCTGTAGGAAAAGAAGCAGATGAATGGGATCCTCTGGGAAAGCAGGCACTAAAGACCCCTTACCCCTTATCACTCCCCTTTGCAGTGGTGCCCAGTGATAGGACAAGAGCCAGTGGGCACAAACTTGAACCCAGGAAAGTCCACCTAAAAATGAGAACAAACTTCTTGACTTTGAGGGTGACAGAGCACCTCTTTCACGAGGAGAGGCTGAGAGCCCTGGGGCTGTTTAGTTGGAGAAATCATAGAATGGTCCAGAGCAGGAGGGACCTCCAAAAGTCATCCAGTATGACCCGCCTGCAGTCAGCAGGGACATCCCCAACTAGATCAGACTGCCCAGGGCCTCGTCAACACTCACCTTGAATATCTCCAGGGAAAGAGCCTCAACCACCTCCCTGGGCAACCTGTTCCCATGTTCCACCACCTTCATAGGAAAGAA